>NC_084505.1:7271292-7639402 GCF_024500385.1 Phyllopteryx taeniolatus | reverse complement strand
AATCATGCTTCAGAGCTGTTCTTCTGCTAAGGGACCAGGATGACTGATCTGTGTCAAGGAAAGAATAAATGGGGCCATGCATCGTGAGATTTTGAATGAAAACCTCCTTCCATCAGCAAGGGTATTGAAGATGAAACGTGACAGCCTGACAATGATCCCAAACAGCATGACAATGATCACAAACACAACGCCCGGGCAACGAAGGAGTGGCTTCGTAAGAAGCATTTCAATGTCCGGGAGTGGCCTAGCCAGTCTCCAGATCTAAACCCCATAGAAAATCTTTGGAGGGAGTTGAAAGTCTGTGTTGCCCAGCGACAGCCCCAAAACATTACTGCTCTTGAGGAGATCTGCATGGAGGAATGGGCAAGAATAACAGCAACAGTGTGTGGAAACCTTGTGAAGACTTACAGAAAACGTTTGACCTCTGTCATTGCCAACAAAGGGTATATAACAAAGTACTGAGATTAACTTTTGTTATTGACCAAATACTTATTTTCCACCATCTTCTTCTTCTTTTCCTTTCGGCTTGTCCCGTTAGGGGTCGCCACAGCGCGTCATCCTTTTCCATGAGAGCCTATCTCCTGCATCCTCCTCTCGAACACCAACTGCCATCATGTCTTCCCTCACGACATCCATCAACCTTCTCTTTGGTCTTCCTCTAGCTCTCTTGCCTGGCAGCTCCATCTTCATCATCCTTCTACCAATATACTCACTATTTCTCCTCTGGACGTGTCCAAACCATCGAAGTCTGCTCTCTCTAACTTTGTCTCCAAAACATCGAACCTTGGCTGTCCCTCTGATGAGCTCATTTCTAATTTTATCCAACCTGGTCACTCCGAGAGCGAACCTCAACATCTTCATTTCCGCCACCTCCAGCTCTGCTTCCTGTTTTCTCTTCAGTGCCACTGTCTCTAATCCATACATCATGGCTGGCCTCACCACTGTTTTATAAACTTTGCCCTTCATCCTAGCAGAGACTCTTCTGTCACATAACACACCTGACACCTTCCTCCACCCGTTCCAACCTGCTTGGACCCGTTTCTTCACTTCCTGACCACACTCACCATTGCTCTGGACGGTTGACCCCAAGTATTTAAAGTCCTCTACCCTTGCCATCTCTTCTCCCTGTAGCCTCATTCTTCCCCCACCACCGCTCTCATTCATGCACATATATTCTGTTTTACTTCGGCTAATCTTCATTCCTCTTCTTTCCAGTGCATGCCTCCATCTTTCTAACTGTTCCTCCAGCTGCTCCCTGCTTTCACTGCAGATCACAATGTCATCTGCAAACATCATGGTCCACGGGGATTCCAGTCTAACCTCATCTGTCAGCCTATCCATCACCACTGCAAAAAGGAAGGGGCTCAGGGCTGATCCCTGATGCAGTCCCACGTCCACCTTAAATTCTTCTGTCACACCGACAGCACACCTCACCGCTGTTCTGCTGCCCTCGTACATGTCCTGTATTATTCTAACATACTTCTCTGCCACTCCAGACTTCCGCATGCAGTACCACAGTTCCTCTCTGGGTACTCTGTCATAGGCTTTCTCTAGATCTACAAAGACACAATGTAGCTCCTTCTGACCTTCTCTGTACTTTTCCATCAACATCCTCAAGGCAAATAATGCATCTGTGGTACTCTTTCTAGGCATGAAACCATACTGTTGCTCGCAAATACTCACTTCTGTCCTGAGTCTAGCCTCCACTACTCTTTCCCATAACTTCATTGTGTGGCTCATCAACTTTATTCCTCTATAGTTGCCACAGCTCTGCACATCACCTTTGTTCTTAAAAATGGGCACCAGTACACTTTTCCTCCATTCCTCAGGCATCTTCTCACGCACTAGAATTCTATTGAACAAGCTGGTCAAAAACTCCACAGCCACCTCTCCTAGATGCTTCCATACCTCCACAGGAATGTCATCAGGACCAACTGCCTTTCCATTTTTCATTCTCTTTAATGCCTTTCTAACTTCCCCCTTACTAATCATTGCCACTTCCTGGTCCACCACACTTGCCTCTTCTACTCTCCCTTCTCTATCATTTTCCTCATTCATCAACTCCTCGAAGTATTCTTTCCATCTACCTAGCACACTGCTGGCACCAGTCAACATATTTCCATCTCTATCCTTAATCACCCTAACCTGCTGCACATCCTTCCCATCTCTATCCCTCTGTCTAGACAGCCTGTATAGATCCTTTTCTCCTTCTTTAGTGTCCAACCTGCCATACATGTCATCATATGCCTCTTGTTTTGCCTTTTGCACCTCTACCTTTGCCCTGTGTCGCATCTCAATGTATTCCTTTCGCCTCTCCTCGGTCCTCTCAGTGTCCCACTTCTTCTTAGCTAACCGTTTTCCTTGTATGATTTCCTGTACTGTGAGGTTCCACCACCAAGTCTCCTTCTCTCCTTTCCTGCCAGAAGATACACCAAGTACTCTCCTGCCTGCTTCTCTGATAACCTTGGCTGCAGTGGTCCAGTCTTCTGGAAGCTCTTCCCGTCCACCGAGAGCCTGTATCACCTCTTCCCGAAAAGCTGCACAACACTCGTCCTGTCTCAGCTTCCACCACATGGTTCTCTTCTCTGCCTTTGTCTTCCTAATTTTCCTCCCCACCACCAGAGTCATTTTACACACCACCATCCTATGCTGTCTAGCCACACTCTCCCCTACCACTACCTTACAGTTGGTAACCTCCTTCAGATTACATCGTCTGCACAAGATGTAATCCACCTGTGTGCTTCTACCTCCGCTCTTGTAGGTCACCCTATGTTCGTGCCTCTTCTGGAAAAAAGTGTTCACTACAGCCATTTGCATCCTTGTTGCAAAGTCTACCACCATCTGTCCCTCCAAGTTCCTTTCCTGGATACCGTACTTACCCATCACTTCTTCATCACCCTTATTACCTTCACCAACATGTCCATTACAATCTGCACCAATTACGACTCTCTCTCTGTCTGGGATGCTCAGAACTACATCATCTAGCTCCTTCCAGAATTTCTCTTTCACCTCTAGGTCACATCCTACCTGTGGGGCATAGCCACTAATCACATTACACATAACACCCTCAATTTCAAATTTCAGCCTCATCACTCGATCTGATACTCTTTTCACCTCCAAGACATTCTTAGCCAACTCTTCTTTTAAAATAACCCCGACTCCATTTCTCTTCCCATCTACACCATGGTAAAATAATTTAAACCCTCCCCCTAAACTTCTAGCCTTACTGCCTTTCCACCTGGTCTCCTGGACACACAATATATCAACCTTTCTCCTAATCATCATGTCAACCAACTCCAGAGATTTTCCTGTCATAGTCCCAACATTCAAAGTCCCCACATTCAGTTCTAGGCTCTGTGTTTTCCTCTTCTCTTTCTGCCGAAGAACCCGCTTTCCACCTCTTCTTCTTCTTCTTCTTTGACTTCGACTTCGACCCACAGTAGCTGAATTTCCAACAGCGCCCTGCAGGTTGACGGCGCCGGTGGCGGACGTTGTTAACCCGGGCCACGACCGATCCGGTATGGAATTCTTTGGATGAACGCTCATATTTGTTTGGCAAGGTTTTAAGCCGGATGCCCTTCCTGACGCAACCCTCTGCATTTATCCGGGCTTGGGACCGGCCTACAGTTTGCACTGACTTGTGCCCCCCATAGGGCTGCATTTTCCACCATAATTTGCTAATAAAGTCTTTTAAAATCAGACAAAGTGATTTTCTGGATTTTTTTTCCTCATTTTGTCTCTCATGGGTAAGGTATACCTATGATGAAAATTACAGGCCTCTCTCATCTTTTTGAGTGGGAGAACTCAGACAATTGGTGGCCGACTAAATACTTTTTTGCCCCACTGTGTTTGTGTGGGGGAGATGGAAGAGCTTTTTTTATTTTTTTATTTTATAAGATGTACTCGGCCCAAAATTCACTCCGGGAATTTAGATGGAGAGGCCCTCGGTGCGCACAACCGAAGACCGATTTTTTTTTGTTCCTGCTGCCTTGCAACGAAGCACTGAACACTAACCAGTGAGCGGTGACCGTGATTTCAGGTCTCATCATTTTTGCTGTATACACTGTATGCATAATACAACCGTCTACCCAGTACGGCAGCCTTACACACAGCATCTCTACCGGTCTGGTTATTACTGCTTCCTGTTCCATTCTCTTCCATCTCCCCCAATAAGACCACCACATCTTCCTCCTCCTCCTCGTTCTCTAAGACCAGCACCACTTCCTCACTGCCACTATGGGGTCACCTAGTCCCTCAATAACCCCTCTGCGAGTGACTTTCACCCCTGATGCTGCTACAAATAATGATATTAATCATAACAACAGTAACTGTATGTTCTTAATACACAAAAGCAATCGAATCAAATGCCATATACCACACACGCACGCACACGCGCATGCACACACGCAGGGGCGCGCAAACACACACACCCACTCACACACACACACACACACACGCCCAAACTGTTGGAAGGTTTACGCTTTCTTATATCAGAGTAATCACACTCATTTGTTCACATATAAAATCATATGTAAGTATCCCTTAATTGCTTCAAGTGTAACTCTCAAAGTCAGGTCACAGAGACATGCAACAAGAATCAAAGATGCTTGCAATACATAAGGACTAAAGTATTTAACAATTTCATATACCAAATAATTTGCATAACAAATGCGTGGCCTGCTAGGTCTAATATTTTGCCATTTTCCCACTGTGCCCACCTGTAGTCGTGCTGCTGGATCATTCGTCCACTGAAAAGATCTGTCAGCTTTGCACATTTTGGTTCACGTTGGGTGTGGGGGTAGGGCAGCGGAGTTGACCCGCTTAGGGCTTGTCTGCTGCTTAACAACAATTGTTGGTCGCACCGGACATGGCACAACAGCAAGGGTCTGACGAAGTTACAAATCATAAAAAGGCTCCAGCCTGCAGGCTATAATCTATACCGGTACTCGAGCCGACGGCCGGGACACTCGGCTTGGCGTACACAGCGCACGCGACCGATGCCCTAGTGCATGGCTTTGTTTACATAAGGCTACCCTATAAGTCATCTTGTATTTGGTCATTCGTAGTCTGTAATTATGTTTTGTTAAAAGATAGCTGTGTGTATTGGAAATTATACAGGAATTATCCTATTTAAAAAACAACAACAACAACAAAAAGTTGCTTAGCAAGGTCGGCCTGGAATGGACCGGCAGTTCGGGAGTTGTCCCGAAATTCCCAATTGCCACCCTGCCCCTGCTTGATAGAGTGTTAAGAGTTTTTGTGGCTCTGCAGCGGCTGGTCATTAAAACCCAGAAATGCCACGTTGGTGTTCAGCTGAGTTGAGTGGGTGGGTAACAGCCACAAAGTGTCAAGGTACAGTATAATATATGAATATATTTTCCAAATAATACATCATACTGTCAGCGATTTCAAATCCTGTTGTTTACAAGCAGTTTTGGTGTTCAAGGGCTTTTGCATTCAAACAACAAAGCGCATACATAGATATCAACCTTAAACCATGTCACACTCATTTTGAGCTACAGTGCCATGAAAAAGTATTGGCCCCCTTTCAAATTCATATATTTTTGCGTAGGTTCCCCACTTTACTGTTTAAGATCATCAAACAAATTTAAATATCAGACAAATATAACCCAAGTGAACTTAAAACAGTTTTTAAATGGTGATTTATTTTGTTAAGGAAAAAAAAACTAGTCAGTTACCTGGCCCTGTGTGAAAAAGTAACAGCCCCCTAAACCTAATAACTGGTTGGGCCATCCTTCGCAGCAACAATTGAAATGAAGTGTTTTCTACAACTGGCAATGAATTTTTCACATCTCTGTGGAAATATTTTGGCCCACTCTTCCTTGCAGATTTTTTTTTAATTCAGCAAAAATGGAGTGTTTTCATAACGGCCTTTTTAAGATCACGCCACTGCATTTCAATCGGATTAAAGTCTGGACTTCGACTAGGCCACTCCAAAACCTTCATTTTGTTTTTCTAAGCCATTCAGAAGTTGACTTGCTGGTGTGTTTTAGATGGTTATCCTTCTGCATAACCAAAGTGCACTTCAGGTTGAGGTCACAAACTGATGGCTGAACATTCTCCTTCAGGATTTTCTGTTCAAGAGCAGAATTCATGGTTCAGTCAATCACAGCAAGTTGTCCAGGTCCTGAATAGGCAAAACAGCCTAAGGCTATCACACTACCACCACCATGTTTGACTGTTTGTATGATGTTCTTTTTCTAAAATTCTGTACACTCTACATTTACACCAGATTTAAGGAAAAGTTCTACTTTTATCTCGTCAGTCCATATAACATTCTCCCAAAAGTCTTGGGAATCATTCTGATGTTTTTTGCAAAAGTAAGACAAGCCTTTATGTACTTTTTCGTCAGCAGTGGTTTTCGCCTAGGAACTCTGCCATGGATGCCATTTTTGTCCAGTCTCTTCCCTATTGTTGCATCATGAACACTGACCTGAATTGAAGCAAGGGAGGCCTGTAGTTCTTTAGAAGTTGTCCTGATTTCCTTTCTGGCCTCCTGGATGAGTCATTGCTGTTCTCTTGGGGTAATCTTTGCAGGCTGGCAACTCCTGGGATGGTTCACCACTGATCCATGTTTTTTCCATGTGAGAATAATGGCTCTCCCTGTGGTTCGCTGGAATCCTAAAGCTTTAGAAATGGGTTTTTAACCCTTTCCAGAAAGATAGATTACTTTATTTCTCGACAAAGCTGGAATTTCTTTGGATTGTGTCATTTTGTAGCAGCTTTTTTTTTTTTTTTTTTTGTGATTTCTTGATTGAACATGTTATCAGGCTTGGGTGTGATTCATGAAAATTAACCACATTAGCCACAATTAATTTATGATTTAACAAGTGGGATAATTACTTTGTCAAACAGCCAGGTAACTTTTAATAGTTTTATTTTAATTAATAAATGAAATCATTTAAAAACAGCATTTCAGGTGCACTAATCTTGTACATTTTGGCAATTATTGCAGTGTTTACTCATGACCGGGGATCGGTTGGTCCCGGAGTGGTCCCTCTCCTCGCATCTCAGAAGGAAAACGGAGCAGGCTCGGTTGAAGAAAAAGAATGCAGAAAAATAAAAACAAAAGAGGCGGAAGAAGATAATTTGTTGTCCCGTTGAATGCACTTGTAACTTTCCTGCTTAGTGAGCTTGCTGTGGGCTTCGATCTTGCCCTCAACTGCGGTTGTACTAGGTTTGGATGCAGGGCATGATTTCTCAAAGCCGCATGGCTGGCTTTTTCAATCGGACTTGTCTGGCCCTTGCTCGAGCACGTGGTTTTGTCACCGGGTGACAACGGAACAAAGAAAGGGGGAGGGGGTTGGCCGAAGGCCACCCCGTAGCTGGGGAGATGTGAGAAAGAGCCAGGAAGCAAGGCAAGAGAGAGGGAGAGCGATAGAGCAAAGGTTAAATACCCAGGAGGCGTGTCCAAGAGGGACGGAGAAACCTGGAGAAGACCACACCCATCAGCTTGAATCTCGTCTACAATTTTGACATATAAGGGGTGTAAAAATCATATTTTAATATAAAATACTCCCAACATTGTACACTTTACTCATAGATCACACATATAGAATGATTGTTTAAATTTTAGTCTTGGCAAATCAGGTGTTTATGGTTCAATCACATTTCATGCTATTTGGTGCTTCAAATCAGGGCAAACAGTTCTCAAAGTCTCGCAGCCGCATCTGTAAAGTTGACACACTGACTCCGACATAAAGGCATACATTTGGAATATTTCTGCAGAGTTTGTGAAATATCAAAACGGAAATTTGATCTTCAGTTTGAAACAACTTTGAATGGAGCTTCACGGGTTGCAGTACTCTCAAACGCCAATGGGTGGCGCCTTGCGTGCACATTTGGATATTAAGCAAATAGTTCATTGCTTGTATTGTCATTCCATTGATCTTTCCCAGCTTGGGCTCCCGGAGAGAGGATCCCAACTTTTGGCTGCTGTCAGTTCAAATGAAGAAAATAGCTCTTTGATGACTGTAAACCAAGATTTCGAGGGGACCTGCTAATTAATTTAGGGTCCAGTAGGCATCTTCTAGTGGTTGTCTCGAACAGCAGGGCCACAGGGAAGAATGCAGCTTATCAAGTTGTGGGGGAGGTTTTAGCAACTGAGTCATGGGGGAGGTTTTAGCAACTGGGTCAAGAGTCACTACACGCGTCTATTGTGTTGGTCAAAAAAGAAAACAACGGGGGCAAACGTGTGGTGGGGGTGATCACCGGTGCTCAGGAGAAGACGTTCGTTCAAGGATTGCTTGAGGTATATTCACGTACTTTTAATACAATAAGGCTCGCAAGCAGGCAACAAAACGTTATGTAGCCTAGCAATGTAGTGCTAGCATTAACGGTTGTATGTACAGTTGGTACGGAAAGTATTCAGACACCCTTAAATCTTTCACTCTTTTTTATATTGCAGCCATTTGCTAAAATATTTATTTTTCCTCATTAATGTACACACAGCACCCCATATTGACAGAAAAAAATTAAACCGTTTACATTTTTTTCAGATTTATTAAAAAACAAAAACTGAAATATCACACAGCCGTAAGTATTCAGACCCCTTGCTTAGTATTTCGCAGAAGCACCCTTCACAGAAGCACCATTCGCAGAAGCACCCTTTGAAGCTAATACCTCCATGAGTTTTTCACACTTGGATTTGGGGATCCTGTGCCATTCCTCCTTGCAGATCCTCTCCAGTTATGTCAGGTTGGATGGTGAACGTTGGTGGACAGCCATTTTCAGGTCTCTCCAGAGATGTTCAATTGGGTTTAAGTCAGGGCTCTGGCTGGGCCATTCAAGAACAGTCACAGAGTTGTTCTGAAGCCACTCCTTTGTTATTTTAGCTGTGCTTAGGGTCATTGTCTTTTTGGAAGGTGAACCTTCGCCACAGTCTGAGGTCCTGAGCACTCTGAAGAAGGTTTTTGTCCAAGATATCCCTGTACTTGGCCGCATTCATCTTTCCTTCGATTGCAACCAGTCATCCTGTCCCTGCAGCTGAAAAACACCCCCACAGCATGATGAGAGGCTTCTGTTGGGCCACTCTGCCATAAAGCCTCGACTGTTGACGGTTGACTTTCTAGAACTTTCTCCCATCTCCCGACTGCATCTCCGGAGCTCAGCCTCAGTGATATTTGGGTTCTTCATTACCTCTCTCACCAAGGATCTTCTCCCCCGATTGCTCTGTTTGGCCAGATGGCCAGCTCTCGGAAGGGTTCTGGTCGTCCCAAACGTCTTCCATTTAAGGATTATGGAGGCCACTGTGCTCTTAGGAACCTTAAGTGCTGCATAAATGTTTTTGTTACCTTCTGAATCTGTGCCTTGCCACAATTCTGTCTCTGAGCTCTTCAGGCAGTTCCTTTGACCTCATGATTCTCATTTGCTCTGACATGCACAGTGACCTGTAAGGTCTTATATAGACAGGTGTGTGGCTTTCCTAATCAAGTCCAATCAGTATAATCAAACACAGCTGGACTCCAATGAAGGTGTAGAACCATCTCAAGAATGATCAGAATAAATGGACAGCACCCTTAGTTAAATATATGACTGTCACTGCAAAGGGTCTGAATACTAATGGCTGTGTGATATTTCAGTTTTTCTTTTTCAATAAATTTTCAAAAATTTCAACAATTCTGTTGGGGTGCTGTGTGTACATTAATGAGGAAATGAATGAACTTAAATGATTTTAGCAAATGGCTGCAATATAAAGTGTGAAAAATTTAAGGGGGTCTGAATACTTTCCGTACCCACTGTAAACATGCCGGCGTTCTGTCGACTCATGCTCTAAAGGTTTGGTGTGTGTGAGAAGTAATTTAATAAAAAATTTAATTAAAATGTAATGAATTAATTTAATTCCAGTAAGTTAGCACCCATTATTTCTGTCATGTAATGCTGGTTTGACCTGACTGATTAGAATACATGACCTGAATAGAGAATACTTTTGAAAATACTCAGTATACAGTGCACAAGTATATATAGTAAGTGAACAAGTAATTTAAATGGACACATTACTCCAATCTTGTGATCGGATTGGTGATCGGTTATCGTTTTTTTTAAACTCGGTGATCGGTCCCAAAAATCCTGATCGTGTAAAGCCTACTGTTCATAAAAAGTACTTAATTACTATTTGTTTACAGGCACCTCACACACTTTAGCTTTCATAATGTATTGTCTAATATTGACCGTCCAGAGGAGAAATAGTGAGTATATTGGTAGAAGAATGATGAAGATGGAGCTGCCAGGCAAGAGAGCTAGAGGAAGACCAAAGAGAAGGTTGATGGATGTCGTGAGGGAAGACATGATGGCAGTTGGTGTTCGAGAGGAGGATGCAGGAGATAGGCTTACATGGAAAAGGATGACACGCGACAACGGGACAAGCCGAAAGGAAAAGAAGAATGTATTGTCGAATATTGATGTGTCTGCCTTTCAAGTGAAGCCATCATTCATGGACTGATTTTCTTGTGTGTTTCTTAAACGTGCAACAGTGAAGTTGCATTTACAGTCATCTTTATGTCACCAAGACACAACACAACATTAAAACGCTGCAATTTACTGTTTCATGGCGGACATGGGCGCTGAAAGCTACATATATCTTTCTTCAGTTCGCAAAGATGCAAATTACACAACGGAGAAAAAAAAAACGCTGAAACGGGCTAGCTAAAACTTGCCTTAAAAAAAACATGCAGCCAATCATGCAGAGAAGTGTGTGTGTTGACTCAACAAGGAGGGGGATGAGCTCGGCGGCAGCCCCACAGGCAGAGTGGATTAGAGAGACAGCAGCAAAGCGGCAGATTCTGCACGCAGTCCAAACAAGTATTCACAGCGCTTCACTTTTTTCACATTTTTTTATGTTACAGCCTCATTCCACAATGGAATAAATTCTTTTTTTTCCCTCAAAATTCTACACACAACACCCCATAATGACAACATGAATTTTTTCTTCATAATATTTCACAAATGTTATTAAAAATACAAAAAATAAGAAATCACAGGTACATAAGTGTTCACAGCCTTTACCACAAAGCTCAAAATTTTGTTTCGGTGGATCATGTTTCTTCTGATCATCCTTGAGAGGTTCCTGTCTGTATAAGGTCCCACAGTTGACAGTAGCGTTGGGCATCGAGAACCGATTGGAACCATGACTAACATTCCGGTTCTCCCGTAATCATTCATATTAAAAAATTTCGGTTCCCAGTTTTGATGCCTAAAGTCTGTCGACCTTGATGAAGAAAGTGGAGAAAACCAATAAAGAACCAGCAAAAACCAACGAAGAAAAACGCACACAAAGACGTGCTTGTTCCCAACGGCAGCGACGGCAAACGAAAGTGTGTCTTAACTTTGTTAAAATAAATGACCAGTCGCCTCAGTGCAACACTTGGAATAAGATTATATTGTGCAAAGAGGCTTTCATGATGTGTATAAGTCTGAAGTGCTTCCTCCCGCTCCGAGCCTCAGCCTCGACCGCGTGGAACTTCAGTGAAGTCAACTCTCAGTCCATTGGGTGAGTGTGAAACAATAAAATACATCTATCCCAACACTGAAGCAGCTAACTAGTTAAACGGTGGCTTGCACTCTTGCACTGATGGTTTTTAGCGTTTATTTAAGTCTTCAAACCAACGTAAGAGCTGATGACAGAAAAAATATATTTAAATTATTTTACCATACTGGAAAGAAAGTAGAAACAGTTGCATTACAAGCTTAACATTGAGCTAAAACTTCACCAAAGGTCAAACTAGCAACTTTACATCACAATGAATTGGGACAAAATTCACAAAACGTTGTCTCACAGTATCACAAACACTAACCTTGTGGATAGGTAATGGAATCAACATTTTATGGCATTTGGTTCCATTCATTACTCTTTTTCTTGCCGTTTAGTTTTACTTGCATTTTTAAAATTCACCAGTGTCGTGTGACGTTACCTTTCCTGCCAAAATGCTGAGTTCCGGTGCGTACCCTTCAAAATAAAAGGCGGCAAGCTTAAAACAGGAAGTCAAGTTAAAACTTGCACATATCAATCATATGACGTGATAAAACAGTCGCAAATAACTATTTTAACAATGCTATATTTAACTTTTAGCTGAAACGTTAATGAATATTATGTGAATTGGGATACTTCCACACACATTGCCTTTTAGTTTAATATTGATACTGTATATAAAGAATCCCGAGTCAAATGTTAATTTTAGTCTATGCTGTGGGTTGCAAAGAAAATGGATGTTCATAATTTGGACACCCTTTATTTAAAACATGCAAACTTTTCTGACCCAGCCCCTAAAAGAATCAGACTCGAGAATCATTTGTAACCGGAATCAAAATGAGGAACCAGAATCGGGACCGGAGTTGCTCAAATTCAAACGATGCCCAACCCTAGTTGACAGTGGATGTCAGAGCACAAACCAAGCTTGCAGTCAAAGGAATTGTCTGTCGACATCTGAGACACGATTATCTCGAGGCACAAATCTGGGGAAGGGTACAGAAACATTTCTGCTGCTTTGAAGGTTCCAATGAGCACAGTGGCCTTCATTATCCGTAAATGGCAGTCCTACCCACCAGGACTCTCCCAAGAACTGGCCGCCCGTCTTAACTGAGCAATTGGGGGAGAAGGGCCTTTTGTCAGGGTGGTTACCAAGAACCCGATGGTCACTCTGTCGAACTCCACCGGACTTCTGTGGAGAGAGGAGAACCTTCCAGAAGGAAAACCATCTGTGCAGCACTCCACCAATCAGGCCTGTATGGCAGAGTGGCCAGTGGAGTTTGCCAAAAGGCACCTGAAGGACTCTCAGACCATGAGAAAGAAAATTATCTGGTCTGATGAGACAAAGATTGAACTCTTTGGCATGAATTCCAGGCGTCATGTTTCGAGGAAACCAAGGACCGCTCATCACCTGACCAATATCTGTGTGCGAGACCCCCTTTGGCTCTTAAATATTTTTGTGGATTATTTGCTCTACAAAATAAATTGTTGTGGTCTATTCCTATCATTATTTTATAATCTAAAAATACAGACCCTTTCCAAAAGATTAGACTATCATGGGAAAGTTTATTTATTTCCATAATTCCATTCGAAAAGTTAAACTTTCATAGAGTATAGATTTAGGGCCCACAATTTAAACAATTTCAAATAATTATTTGTTTATTTTTACAAGATTTGGGCTTCCAGCTCATAAAACCCACGAAATCAGGAATTAAAAAAATTAGAATACTGTGAAGAAATCACCATTTACTTATAATTTTTTGTAGGGAAAAAAAAAAGAAATTACATGAACTCAATGAAAATATGGTACTTTCAAAACAATATGTTAATCTTCTATACTTGTTTGGGAATCACTTTGTTTTAATCACTGCCTTGATGCGCCGTGGCAATGAGGCAATCAGCCTGTGGCATTGCCTGGGAGTTATGAAAGCCCAGATTTTCTTGATGCTTGCTGTCAGTTCTTTGTTTTTGGGTCTGGTGACCCTCATTTTCCTCTTGATAATACCCCATAGATTCTCAATGGCGTTTCGATCCGGCGAGCTGGCTGGCCAGTCAAGCACTGTGATGGCATGGGGATCAAACCAGGTTTTGGTGCTCCAAAACATTCTGGTAGACGGTTTGCGGTAACCTTGGATTTAAGAAAGCAGAGTTTACCAACACCTGCATTGGATATTGCACCCAAAATCATAACTGACTTTGGATATTTCACACTGGACCTCAAGCAGCTTGGGTTCTGTTCTTCACCCATCTTCCTCTGAACCCTTGGAACTTGATTCACGAATGAAAGGCACACTTTACTTTCATCGGAATAGAGGACCTTGGACCACTGGCCAACAGTCCAATCCTTCTTCTCCTTGGCCCAGTTGAGACACTTGCTGCGGTGGCTCGGCCCGAGGAACCCAACAGTTGTAGCCCATCTCCCGGAAGCGTCTGAATGTGGTGGTTTTTGAAGCTGTGACTCCAGCCTCATTTCACTCTTTCTGGATCTCTGCTAGATTCTTGAATCTTCTGTGTTTGATAATCTGCTGAAGCCCACGGTGATCTCTTTTGCTAGTGCATCTTCTCCTGCCATATTTTGTCCTTCCACTCGACTTTCCATTTATATGTTTGGACACAGCACTCTGTGAACAGCCAGCCTCCTAACCTATGAACTTTTGTGGTTTACCCATCCTATGGAGGGTATCAATGATGGTCTTCTGGCCCCATATTGAACCCAACTGAGACAACTGAACATAACTGAAACAATTTAATGACACCTGGGGAAACCTGTGCAGGTGCTTTGAGTTTTGTAGATATGATTAGTGTGTGACACTCAGTTTAAAACAATTCTGGCCTGCAAAATTTGGGCTGATTTCTTCACAGCATTCTAATTTTTTGAAGTCCTGATTTTGTGGGTTTTATGACCTGGAAGCCCAAATTATGTAAAAATAAACAAATAAATACTTGAAATTGTTTAGATTGTGGGCCCTGAAACTATAATATATTAAAGTTTAACTTTTTGAATGGAATTATGGAAATAAATAAAATTTCCATGATATTGTAATTTTTTTGGAAAGGGTCTGTCTTTGATAGTGTTGTTTTATTTTTTGTACAGTGCCATAAAGAAACAATGCTAAGGGATACATGTTTCTTTTACATCTGAAAATAGGGTTACACAAATGTCATTTTATACAATTGGGTTGAGTCAAGGTTCTTTATGATTAATGTCTTCATTAGCAAATGTAAACTATCACATTGTTTCCGCACCAAATCGAATCATAACGCTCCTATACTGAACCAAATCGCATCAAATTGTTCCGCCCTTAATGATATCGTTTTTTAATCGTATCACAACCTGTCTCTAGATATGTATGGAATGGAACTTCCTTCCCGAATTTTATCCCGACCCTATATATTACCCAATACTGCTTGGGAAGCCCCAAAATCTTTTAGCACTTTTTTAGAACATGATGTTCAGAGTTTTTGCTTATCATTCAACATCCAACACAATTGAAATGACATTTGATGATTCTAATTATTATTATATTGAATAATCTTTAGTTTTTTCTTCCTCTGTGCTTCGCTGCCATCCACTTGTCAATGATTTCTTTTTAAGGTCATCTATTCCAACAATGATGACGTTTAGGCAATTGCAAGATAAATTAACAGTGACTCATGCAAAACGTCTTGCGGAGTCCAAAAATAACCTTTCCCTATAAGGAAATACTGTAGAAAGTGGTACAAACAGTGCTTCCTCTAAGCCCACAACCCTCCATTTTATGGTGTAATTTTTAGTAAATAACATCTTATTTTGACTTCAGAGTCGCATTTCAAATTGCAGTACATACAGTACATGTGTTTTAAGTTTTGAATAATGGGAAGAAAGTTGCCCAGAAGAACACGTTCCCTGATTCTCACACCACATTTCTAGGATTAGTCATGAATATAAAAATCACAGAAACGCCTCTGGCCAGCATATATATTTTCCGCAAGAGGAGAGAAGAAAAGCAGTCATCGAACAAAAGAAAAGTCAATGTGCCAAGGCAGAACACAAACACTGGGAGGGTAGGCACTCGGGCGGCTGGGCCCCCCATACTGGCTTCAGATGCCGCCAATAGTTGGGATGAAGAGCATGAGTATGAGAAACAATTGAGGTTGAAGAATGGCAGCAAAACAGGTAAGTGTGACTTAATGGCCTCTAGCATAAATCTTTGCACAGTTGTAGTTGGCGAAATCAAAGAACAGAAAAATAATTTTCAACAAATAGGACTGTCTTTACATAAAAACTGTTGGATGAAATAACCCTGGATGTGTGCAGACAAATTATGGACAGTTCACCAAGCTACATTGTTAGTGCCCATTCATTAAAATATCGGTATTACTGCTGTAGCATACAACAATATAAATGTAAAAATTGGAAAAAAATAACTTTGTTACTGAGGTGAGAAATTAACTAACTGCAGTTAAGACATGCCATCAATAATGAGTTGTGTTTGAATAAATAAAACACACATTTCACCAATCACAAATATCTCAGATTAGAGGATCTGACTATAAGCTTATCCCACCATGTGGAAACTATTCATCCATCCATTCTCTGAGCCGCTTATCCTCACAAGGGTCGCGGGATTGCTGGAGCCCATCCCAGCTATCTACGGGCAGGAGGCGGGGTACACCTTGAACTGGTTGCCAGCCAATTGCAGGGCACAAATAAACAAACAACCATTCGCACTCACATTCACACCTAAGGGCAATTTAGAGTTTCCAATCAACCTACCATGCATGTTTTTGGGATGTGGGAGGAAACCGGAGTGCCCGGAGAAAACGCTCGCAGGCACGGGGAGAACATGCAAACTCCACACAGGCTCTGCCCCCTCCACCTCTTCTGTCCTCCGCCCACCTGAACTCTGAACTCTGACGCCCCACAAACATGCACATGCACACACACTCAAACACACACACACACACACACCAGACTCAGGTTCACACCAGCCACTTTAGCAGCATTGGGGTTTTGTCATCTAATTTCTTGTTTCGTCTTATTTGCCTTGGTTCTCTGACCTTGACTATGTTGCACACGTCACCTGATCTTTGATATTTGCACATTCAATTAATACTTTTTATCCTGTATATACCATAGTTTTATTTAGCTTTTTTTAAAATGTTGAAACATCTTGTCGCCCCCGTGTTATCTGCTAAGTAATGCAATTTTCACACAATTCTTAAATTTTAATTCTTGTCGGCGGTGTGGGAAAGACAACACCTGGATCAGACTACAAGACAAATTTGTTCTTTCACGATGTCAGACTACTACAATAAAATCTAATCCCGCATCCCGTTTTTTACGATCACTGGGCTTCATCTTGTCAACTCAAACGCGACCGGATACACTCGTTACCATGGCGACGACAACAATAATTGATCGCGCAGTGTGTTTAAAAGAACAAAATGGGGAAAAATGTGTGTTGGGGGTCACCGATGCTCGGGAGAGGACGTTTGTTTAAGGCTTGCTTGAGGTATGTCCACGTACTTTTAATACGATACCACTCGTAAGCAGGCAACAAAGTGTTATATAGCCGTAAGCTAGTCCTAGCACTAACGGTTGTAAGCGAACATGTAGGCATTCTGTCGAATCATGCTCTAAAGTTTTGGTGTGTGTGAAATAATGTAATTACAATAAAGTAATTTAATTACAGTAAGTTAGCACCCATTATTTTTGTCATGTTGTAATGTTGGGCCGACACGGTGACCGACTCGTTAGCACATCTGCCTCACAGTTCTTGGGGCCGGGGATCAAATTCCGGCCCCGCCTGTGTGGAGTTTGCAAGTTCTCCCCGTGCCTGCATGGGTTTTCTCCGGGCACTCTGCATTCATAGTCTGCATTCTACTTTTGTGTTCATTACCACTGTTAAACTCAAATTACAAAATAAGAATACAATAAAAGTAACAGGGCGGCACGGTGGACGACTGGTTAGAGCGTCTGCCTCACAGTTCTGAGGACCGGGGTTCAATCCCCAGCCCCCGTGCCTGTGTGGGTTTTCTCTGGGCACTCCGGTTTCCTCCCACATCCCAAAAACATGCATGGTAGGTTAATTGAAGTCTCTAAATTGCCCGTAAGTGTGAATGTGAGTGCGGATGGCTGTTAGTTTCTATGTGCCCTGCGATTGGCTGGCAACCGGTTCAGAGTGTACCCAGCCTCCCGCCTGAAGATAGCTGGGATAGGCTCCAGCAGCCCGCGACTGATTAGAATACATGATTTGACCAGAGCAGTGATTTCCAACCTTTATGGAGCCCAGGCACATATTTTACAATTGTAAAATCTCACGGTACACCAACAAACAAAAATATCATTAATACTACATTAATATACATTAATTAATTAATTAATATACATTAATTACTGAAGAGGCGGCACGGTGGCCGACTGGTTAGAGCGTCAGCCTCACAGTTCTGAGGACCCGGGTTCAATCCCCGGCCCCGCCTGTGTGGAGTTTGCATGTTCTCCCCGTGCCTGCGTGGGTTTTCTCCGGGTACTCCGGTTTCCTCCCACATCCCAAAAACATGCATGAATTGGAGACTCTAAATTGCCCGTAGGCATGACTGTGAGTGTGAATGGTTGTTTGTTCCTATGTGCCCTGCGATTGGCTGGCAACCAGTTCAGGGTGTACCCCGCCTCCTGCCCGATGACAGCTGGGATAGGCTCCAGCACGCCCGCGACCCTAGTGAGGAGAAGCGGCTCAGAAAATGGATGGATGGATAATTACTGAAGACCATTCATTTGTTCTGTCTGTCACTATGCCTCACTGGCATAAATAGATGAACAAAGATACATTATTTATTGTAAATATATGTTTTGAGCAATTAAGTACACAAGTGTATACATACAGTAAATGAACAAGTCATTCAAATAGACACATTGCTCCATCTTGTGATCGGCTCGGTGATCGGTTAGCGATTTTTTAAACTCGCTGACGGTGACAACCCCAAAAATCCTGATCGTGTAAAGCCTAATTAAAACTTTGCAAGCCAAAAATAGAATCAGATGCACACACAATCAAGACCATATTTTGCCTTAAACATCAAATAAAGTGGAATGTCTAAATTCAAATGACTAGAAGGTTGTCCAATTCAAAATTCAGGCAATATTTTGGTGAAAATGTGCCTTTTAAGTTGTGCAAAACATCAGCGCTAGAACCACCATCATCTCCCTCACTTTATTAAATTAATATATTATATTCCATCCATTTTCAACACCGCTTATCCTGGTTTGGGTCGCGGGACGCTGGAGCCTATCCCAGCTGACTTAGGGCGAAAGGCGGACTACACCCTGAACTGGTCGCCAGTCAGTCGCAGGGCACATATAGACATGGACAACCATTCGCACTCACAATATATTATATTATGATATTTAAACTAAAGGAAATTCCTCAACCAGTACATTTACTTACCACAGTGTATGGGATATTGTCAGGGATAACTTTAGAGAGGCTATAAGAGTATTATAAACACATCATTTGCTAATCACGGTGGGTTTGGTTGTGGTTTTAAGCAGTCAAAACAATAACTGCATTCTTTCGGGCTGCACCTATTTACTGCTGACACTGAATTTTCAACCACTGCTGGATCAACTACTTTATTGTCCCAGCTAAAACACTAGAGCGCCTCTTTTTATTCGTATAGGTCAGAGTGGACACTTAAAAAAAGCAAATGAATCTGTTAAATATCACATCAATAAACAGTTCTGATTATCCAAACCAAATTATTAATTCCTCCGAGCAAAAGCCAAAGGGACATTTGTGTTTTTTGGCATTTTAGGCAGTTTCAAATCCATAAATTAGTTACATGCTACACATCAAGAAACATAATTACAGCACTGATGCACATTTGCTATCAGCTTAAAATGGGGTTAGGAGCATTACAAATGACAAAACTGTTATTATCGTTAGTTCTGGATTCTCTCAGTGGTCTTATCTCTATCCCTTTAGAACTCATCAAATCCAACACTTGTGCTTCAGCAGCAGTAAGAGATGGCTGAAAAACAAACGTCATCCTGTCCCAGCTTGCATGGCTACCATGGCTACCTTAAATCCCTGCCCCAGCGTAATGCTAACAGGGGTTTCATGGGGCTCAGCCAACATTGGCTGCTGTCCCTGGAGACAGGAAGCACAGTGGCCATTGACTGCATTGTCACATTCATGAATAATGCTTTTTTCCCCCCATTCTGAGGAACCAACAGCCTTTATACTGCCAATGACAAACACTAAAACTGAACCCAAATACTAAGATGAAAGATCCCAGATCACTATTGTCACTATAATAATAACCTGCAACTGCAATTTTTATGGCCTGTTCGAACTTTGGGACTAGAGGCTGCTGTTGTGTGGGAGGCTCTGAATACTTGACGAGCTTCAGCCTTAGCATCTTGGCCTTTGCTAAAATGTTCATGTTGTGCATTGTAAATAAACAAGGGAGTATGTTTATGCCTGAATGTGTTCTCTTTATTTTGAGCCGAACTCCAAAAATGCTAATATCAATTTCTATGACTATCTTGAAAATGAGCAAAAGAATAAAGTTTTTTGAGCAGATTTGAATAAATAAAGATGCATAAATTATTTATTTAACATTCATCAAAAACTACAATAGCAGGGCAAATACAGCCAACTGAAAAGAATAGGATGAATTAATTGAGTCATTGTTTTGTTTAAATATTATTTTTAAGGGGATGATAGCTAAATTGCCCCTAGGTGTGAATGTGAGTGTGAATGGTTTGTTTGTTTCTATGTGCCCTGCGATGGGCTGGCGACCAGTTCAGGGTGTACCCCGGCTCTCGCCCGAAGATAGCTGGGATAGGTTCCAGCACGCCCGCGACCCTAGTGAGGATACGCGGTCAAGAAAATGGATGGATGGATGGATGGATGGATGGTAGGAGCTCTATTTGAATGTGCTTAACTGCTGTCTTCATGTTGGTGTTGTCCTGAGTAGAATAATGCTACGAGAAGGAGTTGTGCTATATTGGAGGTCTACGTGGATCCAGCTCAAATTCCACTAACTGACAACATGATGTCATTTGTAAAACACAAACTAGCCGAGATTCAATTCAGAATTCCTCTGCTGGTTGAAAGTGTACACTACTTAGTAGTACACTCCATTTTAAGCAACATAATTTTTAACAATCAATTCATAGATTTCACCACTATTATGCCCACCCCTAGTCTGCATTCTACTTTTGTGTTCATTACCACTGTTAAACTCAAATTACAAAATAAGAATACAATAAAAGTAACAGGGCGGCACGGTGGGTGACTGGTTAGAGCGTCTGCCTCACAGTTCTGAGGACCGGGGTTCAATCCCCGGCCCCCGTGGTTGCGTGGGTTTTCTCCGGGCACTCCGGTTTCCTCCCACATCCCAAAAACATGCATGGTAGGTTAATTGAACTCTCTAAATTGCCCGTAGGTGTGAATGTGAGTGCGAATGGTTGTTTGTTTATGTGTGCCCTGCGATTGGCTGGCAACCAGTTCAGGGTGTACCCCGCCTCCTGCCCGTTGATAGCTGGGATAGGCTCCAGTGCTCCCGCGACCCTTGTGAGGCTAAGCGGCTCAGAAAATGGATGGATAAAAGTAATAGTACCTTCACTTTAGAGTGCCCCAAATGTACCACTTTTTCCAGTTACGAGGTATTGCTTGGTCGATTTTGTGCTTTGCCACCACTCAAGTGAAGTCTGTGTCCACGCACGTGTGTGCATCTGCGCACACGCATGCGTGGTTTTGAAATGCGGGCGCTCGCATCCTCAAAGCTAAGTTTTCTGACGGCGAGCCAGTAGCTGCACAGTGACAGAAAGTTGAGCAGCATAAATGGAATTAGTTCCAAAGCCTAACGCCACCGCGGCGATGTGGGGACATTTTGGATTCAAGCCAGATGAACGCAGCCATCCAGCTAACACCAACAAACCGGTATGTCGAATTTGTATGAGGTCGCAACAAAGACAACAACTTAAAACCTCAAAGTGACAAAATCCATTCAGCTTGCAATTATGGAACCCTTTGCCCAACAATGGAAATGCAAACGTGACAGCGTATGGCACACATATGCACACATTATATACAGTATAGCCTACTTACTATTGTAAGAGATGGAGCCATTGAACATGTTGACAAAGCAGCGTTTAAAGAAAGGCAGCAGACTTTGGAAAGGAGTACAAATCTTCAATCAAACCAGGTTGCTTTGATCCATTTGTTGTGCTGTTATTAATGTTGCTATACTTTGCACGTTTACTTAAGCAACTAGAAGTTTGATTGGCAGTAAATTGCCTGTTAAGGCATTAATGACTGTTTATGCCAAATGTTTGTTTTTTCAGAAGTAGCAATGTAGCAACTTTTTCAGTTGGTCGCGCACCAGCACATGATTTTGTCAATATTTTACTGTGAACAGGTTTGTCCGCAACAAGCAGTGGCAGACAAAACAGGTCAATTAAATTACAAAAAACAAGCAAAGGCTTTACTTTTTTAAAATATTTTGATCGACTCAAAGGGGTCAGTTCTTACAGCGAAGGCTCCTAACCCTCTTCCCCTGGGAAAACCACTTAATTTTGTGCAATACCACAACCATATGATTGACATACATTTAAAAACGACGGCATAAGTGTACCACCACCATATAAAAGGATTGTTTATGATTATTCACACTATTTTGCAAATTATTTACTTACAAAAAAAAAATTACCTATTTAAATTCATAATCCTCATTACTTACAGAACAATGATTGAGACCTCTCTCTCTCTCTTTCTCTCTCTCTCTCTCTGGGAGCATTTACTGTAGCATGCTAGGAACTTGCATGAAGAAAACATGAAGGTTGAACCATGAAGACAGTACTAACATGGTAATGTGCTAATTTCAGCATGTTAGTAACTTTGGTAATACATGTATAGTAATACATGTACAATAACTCTCTCTCTTTCTCTCTCTCTCTCTCTCTCTCTCTCGCTCTCTCTCTCTGGGAGCGTGCAATAGGAGGAGATTCCAGGGGGGGAAAGGTGTCTTTCAACAATTAAAACATGCACTTGCGCAAATGTGACAAGATGAAATTTTTAATCGCACAAGCTGAAAAAGGTTGCATATGTCAAGCCCTGTATTCTGCTCTGATATCACTATATCAGTGGCATAAAAAACATTGATACTATCGGAAAATATATCGTCCTGAAAAACATAAATAAAAAATCTAAACCCATAATATATATTGAGAGAGAGAGAGCAATGGATAACACAAAAATATTGTCCACACAGTATAAAAAAAAATAGAGTAACAACTGTAATAAAGATCTGTAATATAGCAGGACAGTGAAGCAAGGACCGTCATGTAGCATAAGATTACTGTATCTGTATACTGTATTCGGTGATGATAAGATGCAGGGATTCATTGTACCAGGGGTGGGACTCCTTGTTTCCAGACATGTGCATCCTGGGACTCACATAGGTTCAAGCTGTTAATGATCTATGAATGACACATCATAAAACCAGTTTATTTCAATAGATTGTCTTCTATTATGTTTCATTCTGTTTGTATATAATATGGTGCTATTTTTCTTATTAAAAACTAAAAATAATAGTGGTATTTGGGGGCATGGGGCCTAAAATGAATTAATCACATTTCAATAAATTTAAATCAGGAATATGGATTTTAAATAAAAGTAAATTGAGTTACGAGCTTAGTCCCGGAACTTGATTTAACTTGTAAGTCACGGTATTACTGTAGTTATGCAAACCCATTTGCTCAATAAGTTAACTACATAAGACATTCAAAATGGTCATTGATAATCGCTAATAAATATGACAACAGATCAGGTCACCAACATACCACGATCAAAACTGTATCTCTAATCATTTTATAATAATGTGAAATTTTATAATACTTTTCCCCTTTTTCATTTCACATTATTACCCACAACTTAATTTCTGATCTTATTTGTTCTACTTTCTTTGTATGTATGGTTCACTTGGGTTGTTCCCAACATCTGGTGAAACCTTCCTGTCAATAGCACCTTTGGAAATATATTTAATGATATATTTAATGAGAAAAATGGTGACGTGTTTACTTACTTATTTCACCCGCTGTTAAATACTTATTTCACCCGCTGTGTGTGTATGTGTGTGTGTGTGTGTGTGTGTATATATATATATATATAAACAACAGTGTCAATACGATATTTGAATATCAATATTTGTGTTGGCATGAATGTGGAAAACAATGACAGCTAATCATGAACAGATAACTGAAAGACATATTTAGGAAATTAAGCAGAACCTGCATGTAACCATTTCAAGCAACAACAGTTGGTCCCAGCTGGAGTGGAGTTGGATTTTACTCCCTTTCGCATCATTATCTGTGCAAGAGAATTGTGCTGCAATAGGTCTGTGCATATAACTTGTCACAAGGGCTGCGCAAAAAAACTTGACAAAAAAGTAATTGAATGGGTTTGGGTAGGAGCCTTTGGAAGCAGAACTGTTTCATTACACTACTTGTCAGCAGAAGCATAAAATACACAAACTTAATCTCCACGAATGCAGACTGTCCAGTCCGGCTGACGAAAGAGAGAGTTCCAAAACATCGGCAACCAGACAGCCCCCGTGTCACTAAGAATTTGAGCATGCCCCTTTGCCAAACATAAGCCCAGACTCTAAATACAGCCACTCAGAGGCCCCTGGGATTCCATATCTCCAGTTACAGGAAGAGAATGGTCATCTTCACTGGGTCAAAACTGCGCAAACAGAGAGGAACTTGGACAGAGAGAGCTGTGCAATGGGAAAATAGCAGTTCCTCGTAATATGAAAAGACATACGAAAGACTGATTGCATTACTCATAGGTTTTTACGTGGAGCAGAGCTTCAAAGTTTGGTCTGTGTTTGCGTACACTAAAGTCCCTTAGTTGCAATACACTGAAAGTGATATTAACCAAAACAACTGGCAAGGTAAACAAGAAGGGAGCATGTTTCTTTGAGAAAAAAATAAACGTGGTAAACTGCATAGTGAGTAAAACGTATAGAGTCCAAATTATATTTGTTAAACACAAATCTTGCGAGAATATAAATGAAAGTGAATTAATTAGGTCTTGTATTGATTGTGCTTTCATAGCGTTTGTCAGTTTCCACTCTTCTTAAAGGAACCGCGTAATGTTACGCTTGTCAACGCAGGTCGCCTTTCTTGATTTTCTTCAAATGAATAGATCAAAAACATGGGTGAGCCATTCAAAACACATTAGGCACAATACGTCGGCAGCTGACCTGCCAGTCAAACGGTTGAACGGTCGTTTGGAAGTGGGACGAGCGCAGAAGTAGCAAGTTAGCTTAGCCACGAAAGTGGCTAGCAGCCTAGCTTGCTTCCGCCAGAGTAGGTCGGTACTACGAGGGGAGGCAGGCGTTCAGCACCGGGCTCCCTGGATAGCAGCACCCCCAGTGCCGACGCCAGTGGGCGACACTGATTTTTCCGCTTAATTTGAACCACCCGGCTTAAAACAACAACAACCAGATGGGAGCATAATGCAGGCGACAGGACTTTTTGGTTGTTGTCTACGCCGGGTGGTATTGAACAGCTTTTCAAACTAGCCGAGGTACAATGAAGAATGAAGCCGGGCGGACCTCGCCTAAGCTAATGTTAGCAACACGGCGGGTGAGTTACTGCCACGATCGAGGGTTATGTTAGCGAATGCACCTGGCACATGACAAACTCATAACCCACCTTCAACCTTTAGAGATGGCACGTGCAGGTCCACAAAGTGTGTAAATCGCCTTGCGTGGTAGTGTATTCCCAAAATAAAATCCTCCTCTCCGGTGGAAAATTGCCTCAAATCCGGACGCTCTCCTCAATCCTGTGGTGCTGAATTTGTTCTTTTCGCCTCTTTTGACGGGATGTCTGATGAACAACAAGCTTTCTCTTCTCTAAAAGCTCCCTGCGAAATAAAGACCGCTCCCAAAGCGCCAGCCACAACAACGGAGTAGGCAGGTGTAACCGATGATGCACTACTAACGGGAATGCTTGCAATATAGTGGGACTGTGTAGCGCATCCCACGCTTGTCAAATCAGAAGCAGCTCCGTCGTTTGGCGCATGCGCAGTCCAACATCTGAGGAGGCTGCCTGACAGAAGCACATTGAAGGGCGCATACTTGAGCCATTCCTATGGTTTTAGGGGTTCCTGATAATGAACTAATGTAATTGTAGAAATCTATACTAGAGTAGGGAATATATAATTTAAACTGGAATATTGTGCTTTAATAAGCCGATCAAGTTATTTATATTGTGGATATATTTGCATGCTTATTCTACGTTCTGTACCCATCCATCCATCCATTTTCTGAGCCGCTTCTCCTCACTAGGGTCACAGGCGTGCCGGAGCCTATCCCAGCTATCATCGGGCAGGAGGCGGGGTACACCCTGAACTGGTTGCCAGCCAATCGCAGGGCACATACAAACAAACAACCATTCGCACTCACATTCACACCTACGGGCAATTTAGAGTCTCCAATTCATGCATGTTTTTGGGATGTGGGAGGAAACCGGAGTGCCCGGAGGAAACCCACGCAGGCACGGGGAGAACATGCAAACTCCACACAGGCGGGGCCGGGGATTGAACCCGGGTCCTCAGAACTGTGAGGCTGACGCTCTAACCAGTCGTCCACCGTGCCGCCCACGTTCTGTACCAATACTGTATATTTGAAAAATCGTAATATTACGATTGCTTAATAATTAGTAGCAGTAGTCGTAGTAGGAGGAGGAGGAGGTGGAGAAGGAGAAGGAGTTATTAAGATACTGTACTGTATTCCATTTCAGTTTGCTATTCTATTCCTCTCCGAATTCAATCTATCTATCTATCTATCTGTAATTTTTTCAAAGATTTTGGAGGGCCATCTCGTTGTTGGTAATGTACCTGTTGTGCCATTTTTTCTTCACTTGATGATGACTCCTCGCTGTGTTCAATGGTATATTAATGCCTTGGAAATTCCTTTTGTACCCTTCTCCTCACTGATACCTTTGAACAAAGAGATCCTTCTGATGCTGTGGAAGCTCTCTGTGGACCATGGCTTGTGCTATAAAAACAGCTGACAAATATGTCTGGAAAAGATCAAGAGAACAGCTGAACTTTAGTTGTGTATGATTAGAGTAACTTTAAAATGCTGGCAGGTGTGTGCTGACTCCCATTCAAAACTTTGAATGTGATTAGTTAATTCTGACCTCAGCTACATCCCCAGTTTTAAAAGGGTGTTTACATTTATGCACTGTTGTTTATTGACTGGTACAGGTTATATGTCACATAAATGTTGGAACAAGTTTTGAAATGATTTATCTTGGTCTGATATTCTTTATATCACAAAAACCTGGCATTTGGCAGGGGTGTGTAAACTTTTCATATCAACTGTATCTGTGTCTTTCTGTCTATCTGTCTGTCTCTATCTATCTATCCATCCATCCATCCATTCTCTGTACCGCTTATCCTCATTAGGGTTGTGGGCGTGCTGGAGCCTATGCCAGCTATCTTCAGGCGAGAGGCGGGTTACACCCTGAACTGGTCGCCAGCCAATCGCAGGGCACATATAAACAAACAACCGTTCACACTCACTTTCACACCTAAGGGGGAATTTAGAGTCTTCAATCAACCTACCACGCATGTCTTTGGGATGTGGGAGGAAACCGGAGTACCCAGAGAAAACCCACGCAGGCACGGGGAGAACATGCTAACTCCACACAGGCGAGGCTGGGATTTGAACCCCGGTCCTCAGAACTTTGAGGCAGATGTGCTAACCAGTGCTTCATCTATCTATCTATCTATCTATCTATCTATCTATCTATCTATCTATCTATCTATCTATCTATCTATCTATCTATCTATCTATCTATCTATCTATCTATCTATCTATCTATCTATCTATCTATCTATCTATCTATCTATCTATCTATCTATCTATCTGTCTATCTCTCTATCTATCTATCTATCTATCTATCTATCTATCTATCTGAATGCTACCAGAGATGTGCCCTATAATACACTGTAATACACACAGTAACATATTTACTGTTTGTTATTTTAAATCATCCCTAATAAACAGGGGCAGTGATGCCCAAAACAAGTGCAAGCTGTAGTAAAATTCACTCAATTGTGAGAATAGAAAAGTTGTCCTTTATTCAAGTCTCCTTTTACCACACTAGACACAGACTTCATTCTGATTATTATTGCTAGGTTAGAGTAACTGCATGTTGAATAAAAATCATTGTTAGACTGGTGCCATTCTGAAAACAATCTTTTTTTGTGACCTGATGTGTGTTTTGCTGAAATTTGCCATACCTGAAAATAGCTAAAGTTCTTCCATCCATCAGATCCATCCCTCCTCAGTGACCTTAAACCACAGCAGCTGTCTCGGGAAATAGTGGCAGCAGACTGTGCAAAGTATTCCCATTATTCATCTGACAGACATGTTTTATGAGGTCCACAGAGCTGTTACAGGCAAGATGGGATATGCACATAGTATGTCTACAACGAATCATTCAGTGACAAATGTCTACATATCCTCCATTGGATCATTTTAATGACAAGTGTAGGTGAAGCCCAAGTTCTTGTCTCTGCACTCTGGCCTTAACACTGTGGCTTGAAGCCATGTGAGGCAAAACATCAGCTACCACAATTTATGACCTTTTTGCAGTTGTAGTTGCTAACTTTGCCTCAAGGCTTTGCCTGTCTTCAGCGTAGTAAATGCATGATGACAGATGCTCCTCCAGTTCTCCTGTTTATCTCTCACTCCAGACCGAGCTCACTTCTGCAAAAGGCGCTACCATCAAGTTAGACAAGTAAAAATCTGACATGACCTTATTTTGCTGAACAACAACAATTATTTAAAATAATTGAAATCAAACTCCAATTTGGGCACACATAGCATTGCAAGACATTTGCAAAGGCACCTACCTACCTTGGTGATAGAATCAGTTTCATTTCACTGTCAGTGCAAAGGCGATATTTTTCCTTGCCTGGTCGATTAAACTTGAGAACAATTACAGAGTCTGGAGTCAGGAAATCACTGTGAAGTAATTACTCCCCAGGAAATTGGATTACATGGCTCTCCTGCAAACATAGCTGAATTAGAAGGACCCTTGATCCTATGCAGCTGTGGCAGATGAACTTACCAAGCATTAACAAGCTAAGAGTCACATTACCACAGTCACTGCGGTGACATGAACAATACAGGTATTTTAATACAACTGTCAGGCATGATAGAATCATATATGTCTTACAGTGGAAACGATACATTAGAGTCCTTTGATAAGGGTTACAATGGAGTTGGACTCTAATTGTCTTTGTACTGTATAAACAAATCATTTTTGAAGATCATCTTTTGTACTGTAAAGCTTTGCATTCCTTTGTTGGCTCAAGGAAGTACCTCCCTTCCACCTGGTGGCCAGGCACTTGATGAACTTTAATCACAATTTGTCTAGGGATTGGGCTGTACCAAACTCTGAAATTCAATGAGGTCATCACCACACCCAACCCACTGTCCAATGTAATCATCCAAAGTTTTGGGAATCTGAGAAACAGGAAAGAGGGCTTCTGTTTTGTTTTGTTTTTGGGGTGGGGGGATTTCTATCTCATAAATTACGGGTATATTCAAAAATGGTCATATTTCATTTTCAGCTGCGAGAGTACAGTACATAATAATGGGAAAATAGATGAACACTGAATAGAAGCTGATTGTCTGAGGGTTTAAGTTCAGTTTTAAGTCTCAATTTTCCTGTTTTAAATACATTTTAACTGTGTGTGTGTATAAAGGCTGTAAGCATTTGTCATAGTTAAAAGACAGGTACATATGTTTAATTTGGTGGTGTAGCGGTTGTCTGTTCGTCTCGCATGGTGTCAATTCCCGGTCAATACCCTGTTAAGAAAAATACAATGCAACTGATTGGTGGGCAGTCAAGAGTCTGCCTTTTGCCCTGCGGTATAGAAAATGGATGGATGTGGTGTATAACTGCATTGCAAATTACAGTGGAACTTTGGTTTTCCTATGCCCCGTTTTCATAAGTTTCGGTTTTTGACCTTTTTTTCCCCTCCAAAATGTTGTTCTGGTTTTCATACATCTACTTCATTGGTTTGAAAATGATCCGTACAATACTCATCTGCCTGCCCACGGGATTCAGCCACTCGTTAACTGAAATCAAGCACCCCTATAATGCATTTGGCGTGCATGCGCAACTGTTTTGACTATTTTTTTGTAAGCCTTGTGAACGCGTTGTCATGCTGCATTGCATTATGGACGTATTGGCCATTTTCTGGTGTGTTTACTACTCGGAAGTGCCCTGTCATGGTGATTTCTGTCTGTATTTCTGTTAACTTCATTTTTGTCTGACAAAATTAAGTATTGTCAGACGTTGCTGTGTTACGGGGTACAGCACTTCAGCAGCTACTGTATAAGCTTTTTACCAGTATCGTAAACAAACAAACTATAATGTGGTAATAGGGATCGTGACTTGCATTGGCTTAAATGCCAATATTTCGTTCAATAAAAGGTAAAAGTGATGTTTAATGTTCATTTATCAATTTTCATTCACTCATTTATATTTATTTCACATTATTTTCTATGTTAAACAATAGTTATTCTCAATAAAACTTATTTTTGTTTGTATATTTAGGTGTCTGGTACAAATTAGTTGGATTTACATTTGCTTTGGATTTTGTCTGATTTTGTTTTAGTCAGACGTTTCTGAACGGATTATCACCACAACCCAAGGTTTCACTATACCATAAAATTTTGTATATTGAGTGCACGGGTATGTAAGCCGCACCTACTAAATAAAAAACACTAATCTCTAATCTAATCGCTAAACTAAAGTAGTTATAAATGTTTCCAATGAGCAGAGAGAATATACAATATGCCAGCGAGTTTTGTTGTATTTATATGTTACTGCCGTGTTTATGCTAAACTAATAACAATGCTAACCTTTGCTAGCCAGTCTATGGCGTTTCCAGTTTGTTAGCAATACGCTAATGGACTTATGTTAGGCTAATGATAATTGCAGTGATGCTATGGTGAAATTGCTTTGGATGAACAACAGAAACAACTTGGAACAAGAACACATTGCCTGTCATTTGGAGAACTGTTTGTCAGCAGCCAAACTAAACACTGCACATTCAGGGAGGGCAGAATACATACAAATCCAAGAGAAAACTAAGACTGCAAACCTGACCGTAGGAAATACAAACCGAATCTGCACAACCAAAATAATATGTCACATTTTCGGCATGATGAGGGCGTGTGCTTGATCTGAATATCATCCAACTGCTTAATGTGTGCAAATTTGATTTAAAACATAAATAGTTAACACTTCAGCATGAAGCGTACTGAAAAATTCATGAACAAAAAACACGATTTTGGTATGTTAATGGGGAAGGAAACGCAAAAATTTTTGGGGGCAAGAATATGTTCGTCTAAACACAGTATTCTAACTCATATTTCATTCATGGAATACGAATTAAACTGAAAAATTCCTACATTTTCAGCAATCCCAGGGTGCCGCCATGTTGCGCAATATTCCCCTCTGCTGTCAACTGAAATTAATGTCACCAGTGCCCTCATACTTGCCTTGCAAATGTCATGAGCAAGGCTGGAAATCAGGATAGCAGTATGTTGTCCCCATGTATGTCGCAATAACTAGCGGGTTTGGGTTCATGATGGTTCAAACAATATTCTAGCAAGTTTGGGTTCAAACCATCATGTAGTCAACCCATAGTTCTGCTAGTTATTTCAGCATACACGGGCAGCCCGCTATCCTGATTTGCAATGGAAGCGCGAGGGCACTTGTGACGTTAATTTCATCCAACAGCAGATGGGATGCCCAACATGGCGGCACCTTGAAATTGGTGAAACATGATGAATTTATCCTTATAATTCTGAGTCCATGAATGCAATATTAAACAGAATACTGTATTTAAACTAGTGGGGCACATACAACATATTCTTGCCCCCCAAATTTTTGTCTTTCCTTCCACTTTAAAGAATAGCTGAGAATAAACGAGAACATGACACTCCTGAAATCAGCGAAATCTATAGCTGCATCTTTGTTTAAGTTAATGCTGGGGGGAAAAGTCACAGCTTTTAGTCTGAACTTCGTGGTAGTGCAGTGGAGTGCAGTTCAACACCAATTCAAACCACAACAATGAGAAAATGGGCATTATTATTTTTGTAAAGGCATAAGTTTTGATACATCTCTTGTACTGGATCAGTAGGCATACTGGATGGAGTGGCTATAAGTCTACTGTACATCCAGTATATCCAGGACCAAACCTGAGACTCTTCTATATCCTAAGTACAATGATTAAGGAGCATTTTTCCATTTAATATACTGCAGCTTGAGTTTTATTTACATGTCAACGCCTTCTTTTCACTTCCGCTTTCTTCTTTAAGCATATGATCACATCCACTTAGCTAATCACAGCTGCAATCACCATATCATGTCTTCCTTCCATGCTGCCACTCATCATTATCTTCACTTCAGTACGAAGGCAATCCTTCATAGGCCGGGGGCTGCTGCTTCAAATTTTATCACAGTCTCAGTGGAATTTAGGAGATGGAAAGAGCCTTCTCAACGGGAAAATCAACAATTCTGACTGAAAGTTGGCTGCATTAGATTGCCTTTCAATGAAGACTGCAAGACCAAGGATGACTACATGTTGTTCATTACACAGGAGGTTTGGTCTTAAACAAAAACTGAGCTCATGGCTCATTGTATTCCGAATACAAAATTATTACTGAAAATAACTCCTTTGTTAAGGAGAAGCGGCTCAGAAAATGGATGGATGGAACTCCTTTGTTAACTGCTCTGTTTTTGCTAATGGCATCTTAAGTCATGAATTTAAGATTCTTCATGATTTATTACATGAAATTAAATTCATTATTCCGACTCATGTCAGACACAATACATCACTATGTTTAAAGTTTACCACAGAGTGTGAAGTCACAATTTGTAGTGTGTGTTCTCAGTGGTATGGATCACCAAAGTCTGCAACATGAGGACATCACTCTGCCACAAAGCTAATCTATAACAGTTGATATGGATGCTAACAGATATGTATAAATCTTTAGAATATTTGACCACTCCTGTCATTTCTCTATGTGTGAGCTTGCTCATGGACATAATGATGGCAGAGTCTAAGAATGTGCATGCTTTTGAGGGTTAGAATACTAAAACATATTATAATATCCATCCATCCATCCATTTTCTGAGCCGCTTCTCCTCACTAGGGTCGCGGGCGTGCTGGAGCCTATCCCAGCTGTCATCGGGCAGGAGGCGGGGTACACCCTGAACTGGTTGCCAGCCAATCGCAGGGCACATTCAAACAAACAACCATTCGCACTCACAGTCACAGTCACACCTACGGGCAATTTAGAGTCTCCAATTAATGCATGTTTTTGGGATGTGGGAGGAAACCGGAGTGCCCGGAGAAAACCCACGCAGGCACGGGGAGAACATGCAAACTCCACACAGGCGGGGCCGGGGATTGAACCCGGGTCCTCAGAACTGTGAGGCTGACGCTCTAACCTGTCGGCCACCGTGCCGCCTATTATAATATCATATCTTTTTAATACTCCGTTTCCTGTGCCTTACCGGCAATCTAATAAAATGCTTGGAGGGACAGCTCTGACAGAAAAATAACAAAATAACTGCAGATTATTCATTCACCCGGGGAGGAAATGGCATATTTGTGATCATGTTACCCTTTCGGGCAGTGGGAGAAGACAGTGGCTTGATTAGGTAAAATCCAAGATTGCTGGGAGTATTTTTTTTTTTTTAGATACGGTCTTTCTGAGATGCACACATTACAATCGGCTTTAGCATATCCATCCTAAACACAGTCCTGAGAAAAAAAAGGGATATTTTTAACAGTGAGGATTCTAACAAATATAGTAGATTGTTTGTCATTCAAGACATAAATGTTCAGCTTCTTAAAATTTTTTTCATGGAACAGGAAATGCAAAGTGCACAAATTGGATTTTAAATGCATTTTATCGGAAAAAGGTTGAAGCTCAGCATTATTTAGCCATATACGACCCTGGTGAGGAGAAGCGGCTCAGAAAATGGATGGATGGATGGATATCCATCCATCCATTTTCTACCGCTGATCCGAGGTCGGGTCGCAGGGGCAGTGGCTTTAGCAGAGACGCCCAGACTTCCCTCTCCCCAGCCACTTCATCCAGCTCTTCCGTGGGGATCCTGAGGCGTTCCCAGGCCAGCCGAAAGACGTAGTCTCTCCAGCGTGTCCTGGGTCGTCCCCGGGGTCTCCTCCCGGTGGGACGTGCCCGGAACACCTCACCAGGAAGGCGTCTGGGAGGCATCCGAATCAGATGCCCCAGCCACCTCATCTGGCTCCTCTCGATGTGGAGGAGCAGCAGCTTTACTACTGACCACCACACCAGTCTGCCAATCCAGAGGCACTGGCCCCGATGTCCATGCGATGTTGTAGAGGCGTGTCAACCAGGAGAACCCTACAACATCCAGAGCCTTTAGGAACTCCGGGCGAAACTCATCCACCTCTGGGGCCTGTCCACTGAGGAGCTTTTTAACCACCTCGGTGACCTCAAACCCAGAGATAGGAGAGCCCGCCTCAGAGACCCTAGACTCTGCTTCCTCATGGGAAGGTGTGTCGATGGAATTGAGGAGGTCTTCGAAGTATTCTCCCCACCGACTCACAACCTCCCGAGTCGAGGTCAGCAGTGCCCCATCCCCACTATACACAGTGTTGATGGTGCACTGTTTCCCCCTCCTGAGACGCCGGGTGGTGGACCAGAATTTTCTCGAAGCCGTCCGGAATTCTTTCTCCATGGCCTCACCGAACTCCTCCCACGCCTGAGTTTTTGCCTCAGCGACCACTAAAGCTGCATTCCGCTTGGTCAGACGGTACCAATCAGCTGCCTCAGGAGTCCCACAGTCCAAAAAGGCACGATAGGACTTCTTCTTCAGCTTGACAGTATCCCTTACCGCCGGTGTCCACCAACGGGTTTGGGGATTGCCGCCACGACAGACACCGACTATTTTACGGCCACAGCTCCAGTTGGCCGCCTCAACAACGGAGGCACGGAACATCGTCCACTCGGACTCAATGTCCCCTGCCTGCTCCAGGATGTGGGTGAAGTTCTGCCGGAGGTGGGAGTTGATACTCCTTCTGACAGGGGATTCTGCTAGACGTTCCCAGCAGACCCTCACGATACATTTGGGACTGCCAAGTCGGACCCCCCATCGGAGCCAACTCACCACCAGGTGGTGATCAGTTGAGAGCTCCGCCCCTCTTTTGGACATGCGGCCGCAAGTCCGATGAGATGACCACAAAGTCGATCATCGAACTGCAACCTAGGGTGTCCTGGTGCCAAGGGCACATATGGACACCCTTATGCGTGAACATGGTGTTCGTTATCGACAATCCATGATGAGCACAGAAGTCCAATAACAGAATACCACTCGGGTTCTGATTGGGGGTGGGGGGGGGGGGAGGGTTCCCAATCATGCCATTCCAGATCTCACTGTCATTGCCCACATGAGCATTGAATATGAACTCTCCAGCACCCCCTCCAAGGACTCCAAAAAGGGTGGGTACTCTGAACTGCTGTTTGGTGCATATGCACAAACAACAGTCAGGACTCGTCCCCTTACCCGAAGGCGGAGGGAGGCTACCCTCTCGTCCACCGGGGTGAAGCCCAACGTACAGGCGCCAAGCCGGGGGGATAGTCTTTTCTTATATTATCCCATAGTTTGTTATATTATCCCATAGTTTTGTGTGTGATGATTTTATTCAATAGTCCTTTGTTCTTGTGTGGCCTAGTAGCTAAATTGTTTTTTATTCCTTTCTGTCATATTGTCTCGGTGGCTGTACCAAGATCCCTTTAAACACCGGCGAGGATGAATAAAGCAAACTCGCTCGGTGAGTAGAATGACTTACAGTTAAAAAAACAGTGACTTCAAGTCCGGGCTGCAGTGTGTGTTGAGCTCCGTCATGTCTTGTGTAAGTAAGTCACGTTATATCTCCAAAGACAAACAAAAAACACAAAAACATAAACAGTAAGCGAGAGCTCGTTACCGAGGCAACCACTCGGTTAGGCGCCATCTAGTCACTTATTTAATGTTCTTTAACACTATTCCTAAAAGATTTCCCTGCTGAAAACCTCATGGTGTGTCGTTTCTCGCCATTAATTTTTGATTGTTTAGAACAGGGATTCTCAAACTGGGTCCAGGTAGGGGCTCCTTACAGTGGAGCCATTTTTACAAAGACACACTAATAATTCTAGCACCACTTAAAGATCTCTTTTTGAGGGAAAAAACTGATAGAAACAGTAAAATCATAGCTGAAATAATATAAATAACATTAAGTTGCTGCTCCCCTTTGTTTTATTGCAAAGAAATACAAGTACATAGGAAAATCTTTGCATTTAATGATTATAATTAATCTTACCTGTTCCCCTTACAAGAAACAACAGGAATCTAGGAAATCTCACCTGCACGGTCCATTATGCATGTACTTATTCCACAGTCACACTGGTTGAATTTTTGTTTAAAAAGTTACCAAATCGATTTCAAGCCACTGAATCGTTTTGGATCGTATCGTTCTAAATGAACCAATTGCATCCCTGAATCGAATCGCAACCACAAATCATGATGCGGATTGTTGAATTTTACTGAAATGCAACCACACTATCGCCATTTTACATCTTTTGCGTTTTCATTTCTCTTATCAATTCAGCTTTCCCCTTCTCGCACCAGCAACCAAGCTCCATGTCACTTCCGCCTTTTTGGTGACTACGTAATGACGTTGTCACGTCCGTGATTCGGTCGATTACAGCAAACAATCTGTGATTTGCAGTTTTGCTTTTTAATGTACAACCCCAATACCAATGAAGTTGGGACGTTGTGTTAAACAAATAAAAACAGAAAACAATGATTTACAAATCATGTTCAACCTATATTTAATTGAGTACACAACAAATACAAGATATTTAAAGTTCAAACTGATAAACTTTACTGTTTTTAGCAAATAATCATTAACTTAGAATTTTATGGCTGCAACACGTTCCAAAAAAGCTGGGACAGGGTCATGTTTACCACTGTGTTACATCACCTTCTCTTTTAACAACATTCAATAAACATTTGGGAACTGAGGACACTAATTGTTGAAGCATTGTAGGTGGAATTCTTTCCCATTCTTAGTTGATGTACAGCTTTAGCTGTCTCCGTTGGCGTATTTTACGCTTCATAATTTTCAATGGGAGACAGGTGTCGGGTACCCGCACTATTTTACTATGAACCCACCCTGTTGTAACGTGCAGAATGTGGCTTGGCATTGTCTTATTGAAATAAGCAGGGGTGTCCATGAAAAATACGTTGCTTGGATGGCAGCATATGTTTCTCCAAAACCCGTATGTACCTTTTAGCATTAATGGTGCCTTCACAGATGTGTAAGTTGCCCATGCCATTGGCACTAACACAGCCCCATACCATCACAGATGCTGGCTTTTGAACTTTGCATCCATAACAGTCCGAATGGTCCATTTCTTCTTTGCCCGGAGGACACGACGTCCACAATTTCCAAAAACAATTTGAAATGTGGACTCGTCGGACCACAGAACACTTTTCCACTTTGCATCAGTCCATCTTAGATGAGCTTGGGCCCAGAGAAGCTTTTCATAGTAGAGTTTCAAGTTGCACTTACGGATGTAGCGCTGAATTGTATTTACTGACATTGGTTTTCTGAAGTGTTCCTGAGCCCATGTGGTGATATCCTTTACACATTGATGTCGGTGTTTTGATGCAGTGCCGCCTGAGGGATCGAAGGTCACGGGCATTCAATGTTGGTTTTCGGCATTGCCTCTGACAAGCAGTGATTTCTCCAGATTCTTTGAACCTTTTGATGATATTATGGACCGTAGATGATGAAATCCCTAAATTCCTTGCAATTGTACAAAGACCTCGCCCCATCTTTGCTTGTGAATGACTGAGCAATTCAGGGAAGTTCCTTTTATACCCAATCATGGCACCCACCTGTTCCCAATTTGCCTGTTCAACTGTGGGATGTTCCAAACATGTGTTTGAGGAGCATTCCTCAACTTTCTCAGTATTTTTTGCCACCTGTCCTAGCTTTTTTGGAACATGTTGCAGCCATAAAATTCTAAGTTAATGATTATTTGCGGCGGCACGGTGGTGATTTTTATTCAACATGCAGTTACTCTAACCTAGCAATAATAATCAGAATGAAGTCTGTGTCTAGTGTGGTAAAAGGAGACTTGAATAAAGGACAACTTTTCTATTCTCACAATTGAGTGAGTTTTACTACAGCTTGCACTTGTTTTGGGCATCACTGCCTCTGTTTATTAGGGATGATTTAAAATAAACAGTAAATATGTTACAGTGTGTATTACAGTGTATTATAGGGCACATCTCTGGTAGCATTCAGATAGATAGATAGATAGATAGATAGATAGATAGATAGATAGATAGATAGATAGATAGATAGATAGATAGATAGATAGATAGATAGATAGATAGATAGATAGATAGATAGATAGATAGATAGATAGATAGATAGATAGATAGATAGATAGATAGATGAAGCACTGGTTAGCACATCTGCCTCACAGTTTTGAGGGTCAGGGTTCAATCCCCGGTCCCGCCTGTGTGGAGTTTGCATGTTCTCCCCGTGTCTGCGTGGGTTTTCTCCGGGCACTCCGGTTTCTCCCCCACATCCTGAAAACATGCAGGTTAATTGACAACTCTAAATTGCCCAAAGGTGTGACTGTGAGTGCAAATGGTTGTTTGTTTGTATGTGCCCTACGATTGGCCGGCAACCAGTTCAGGGTGTACCCCGCCTCCTGCCCGATGATAGCTGGGACAGGCTCCAGCACGCCCGCGACCCTAGTGAGGAGAAGCGGCTCGGAAAATGGATGGATGGATGAATGATTATTTGCTAAAAAGAATTAAATTTATCAGTTTGAACATTAAATATCTTGTACTTGTCTTTGTATTCAATTAAATATAGGTTGAACATGATTGTCAAATCATTGTATTCTGTTTTTATTTATAATTAACACAACGTCCCAACTTCATTGGAATTGGGGTTGTAGTTTATGAGAAGCAAAATACAAATTTTGACACACAAATAGCCATGCGAAAACGCTTACGTTAACAGTTTGCATGTTCTCCCCGTGCCTGGGTGGGTTTTCTCCGGGCAGTCCGGTTTCATCCCACATCTCAAAAACATGCGTGGTAGGTTGACTGAGGACTCTAATTTGCCCGTAGGTGTGAATGTGAGTGTGAATGATTGTTTGTTTCTATGGATGGATGGATGGATGGATGATTGATTGATACCAGGACAAATAGCACCATATAAACATAACTATAACAATGCAGCAGACGTACTGTATTTTGTTGAGGAATTCAATAACAGTAGCAGTAACTAAAATCAGTACATGGAATGTAAAGTTATTTGCAGGATGAATGTTTGTACAAAGGACAGTACAATGACTTACAGTGAAGTTTATGTATGCGTTCACTGTCTGCCTGCAAGAACAATATCACCATGACAGTGTGAAAGGTCTTCCCCGCAATCCAGCAAGGAAATCCACTCAGTCTATTAATTATTCATGCCTTTTTTTTCTTGATATCTGCTGGGAAATTCATGTGAGGATAGCAAATAAATAAAGCATTGAAACTATCCCTCATTCAACGTCTTCCTATTGACTCTTCATACTTCACCGTTGAACTGCAACAACTAATCAATAGGACAAGATGAGAGAGGACAGAAAAGGGCAGGACAGGAATGGATGTGGGAAATGAGCAAGGCAGTGCTCCTGATGAGTGATGTTTTTAGAATGTCTAAACACCTGTAAGAACCTGTGAGTTGATATCTTAATATAATCTGTGTTATTATTAGTGGTCCCAGCACAAACAATTAAAGCCTATAGCATTATTATTATTATGAGTGAAAATATTGGTAAAGTCACAAAATACAAAATCTACATTCCAATAACATAAATTAACTAATTCCCAGCGAGAAAAAGTCGACATAGATGAAGCAATTTCCAAAACAACAAAGTCACAGTTATACATAAATTGTGGTAAAAAATATAGCCAGCGATGCATGATGTCTAATTTAGTGGACAGGTCATTATTTTAAATTTCCTTCCAACAGAAAATTATTACTTGGAAATTTCAACACCTGCAGTACTCCTTCGTTGTTACTTAATGTCACCATACATATATATTTTTTACCTGCAAGGTTATTTTAAAATAGAAGGAATGGAGCAATATTCCTTCACTGCTTGCACTTTTGGCGTTCTGTTGGCCATCTTGGCATTGATCTTTTTTGTTGTTGCATTTACAAAGCTTAGTCAGACGGTAGCAGTGTATCAGATGAGACCCAAGCGTCCACTGTAGTGGCTCATGCGCAACTTTGACATCAAGATTTACGCATAGAAGATTAAAGCTTTTGAATAGCGGTCTATTGTAGTGACAACTATACATGAAAGGACTACATTAGAAAAACCCTTGTTGAGTACACCTGTCATCATAACAATAGTTAAAATCCTGCCTAGTACAGAGATTGACATGGTTTTTGTTTCTGTTTTGGTCTTATTGCTTCTTCAAAACTGTAAACAGTAGTGGAATGCAGTGTCACCCATCTTCTTCTTCTTTTCCTTTCAGCTTGTCCCGTTAGGGGTCGCCACAGTGTGTTATCCTTTTTCATGTAAGCCTATCTCCTGCATCTTCCTCTCAAACACCAACTGCCATCATGTCTTCCCTCACTACATCCATCAACCTCTTTTGTCTTACTCTAGCTCTCTTACCTGGTAGCTCCATCCTCATCACCTTACTACCAATATGCTCACTATCTCTTCTCTGGACGTGTCCAAACCATCAAAGTCTGCTCTCTCTAACTTTGTCTCCTAAGCATCGAACCTTGGCTGTCCCTCTGATGAGCTCATTTCTAATCCTATCCTATCCTGTGAACCTCAACATATTCTGTTCCGCTACCTCCAGCTCTGCTTTTTGTTGTCTCTTCAGTGTTCTGTCTCTAATCCGTACATCATGGGTGGCCTCAACACTGTCTTATAAACTTTGCCCTTCTTGTTAGCAGAGACTCTTCTGTCACACAACACACCTGACACCTTCCACCACCCGTTCCAACCTGTTTGTACCCCTTTCTTCACTTCCTTAGCACACTCACCATTGCTCTGGACTGCTGACTCCAAGTATTTAAAGTCCTCCACCATCTCAATCTCTTCTACCTGTAGCCTCACTCTTCCCCTTACTTCGACTAATCTTCATTCTTCTCCTTTCCAGTGCATGCCTCCACATTTCTAACTGTTCCTCCACCTGCTCCCTGCTCTCACTGCAGATCACAATGTCATCCGCAAACATCATAGTCCGCGCGGATTCCAGTCTAACCTCATCTGTCAGCCTAGCCATCACCACTACAAACAGGAAGAGGCTCACGGCTGATCCCTGATGCAGTCACTCACTGCTCACTTCTGTCCTGAGTCTAGCCTCCACTACACTTTCCCATAACTTCTCATCAACTTTATTCTTTATTCTATTTCCCACAACTCTGCACATCACCCTTGTTATTAAAAATGGGCACCAAAACACTTTTCCTCCATTCCTCAGGCATCATCTCACTCACTAGAATTCTGTCAAAAAAGCTGGTCAAAAACTCGACAGCCACCTCTCCTAGATGGTTCCATACCTCCACAGGAATGTCATCAGGACCAACTGCCTTTCCATTTTTCATCCTCTTTAATGCCTTTCTAACTTCCCCCTTACTAATCATTGCCATTTCCGGCTCCACCACACTTGCCTCTTCCACTCTTCCTTCTCTCTCATTTTTCTCATTCATCAACTCCTCAAAGTATTCTTTCCATCTATCCAGTACACTACTGGCACCAGTCAACACATTTCCATCTCTATCCTTAATTACCTTAACCTTCCCATCTCTATCCCTCTGTCTGGCCAACGTGTAGAGATCATTTTCTCCTTCTTTCGTGTCCAACCTGGCATACATGTCATCATATGCCTCTTGTGTGGCCTTTGTCACCTCTACCTTCACCCTACATTGCATCTCAATGTATTCCTTTCTCCTCTCCTCGGTCCTCTGGGTCCCATTTCTTCTTAGCTAACCTCTCTCCTTGTATGATTTCCTGTACTTTGAGGTTCCACCACCAAATCTCCTTTTCCACTTTCCTGCCAGAAGATACACCAACTACTCTCCTGCCTGTCTCTCCGATCACTTTGGCTGTAATGGTCCAGTCTTCTGGAAGCTCCTCCTGTCCACCGAGAGCCTGTCTCACCTCTTCTCGAAAAGCTCCAAAACACACTTCCTGTCTCAGCTCCCACCACATGGTTCTCTGCTCTGCCTCTGTCTTCTGAATCTTCCGCCCCACCACCAGAGTCATCTTACACACTGCCATCCTATGCTGTCTAGCCACACTCTCCCCTACCACTCCCTTACAATCAGTAACCTCCTTCAGATTACATCATCTGCACAAGATGTAATCCACCTGCGTGCTTCTATCTCCGCTCTTGTAGGTTACTTTATATTCCTGTCTCTTCTGGAAAAAAAGTGATCACTAAAGCCATTTCCATCCTTTTGGCAGAGTCTACCACCATCTGTCTCTCCATGTTCCTTTCCTGGATGTCAAACTTACACTTACCCATCACTTCTTAATCACCCCTGTTTCCTTTACAAACAAGTCCATTACAATCTGCACCAATCAAGACTCTCTCTCTGTCTGGGATGCTCAGAACTACTTCATCTAACTCCTGCCAGAATTTCTCTTTCACCTCTAGTCCAGATCCTACCTGTGGGACGTAGCCACATCACATTATACATAACACCCTCAATTTCAAGTTTCAGCCTCATCACTCGGTCTGATACTATTTTCACCTCCAAGACACTTTTAGCTAATATTTCCTTTAAAATAATCCCTTCTCAAGGTCTCTTCCCATCTACACCATGGTAAAATAATTTAAACCCTGCCCGTAAACTTCTAGCCTTACTGCCTTTCCTCCTGCTCTCCTGGACACACAATATATCAACCTTCCTCCTACTAATCATCATGTCAACCAACTCCCGAGATTTTCCTGTCATTTTCCCAACATTCAAAGTGCCCACATTCAGTTCTAGGCTCAGTTCTTTCCTCTTCACTTTCTGCCTAAGAAACCACTTTCCACCTCTCCTTCGTCTTCGACCCAAGCTGAATTTCCACCGTCGCCCAGCATGTTGACGGCGCTGGTGGCGGACGTTGTTAACTCCGTCCACGCCCGATCCTGTATGGAATTCTTTGGATGAATGCTCATATTAGTTTGGCAAAGTTTTAAGCCGGATGCCCTACCTAACACAACCCTCTGCATTTATCCGGGCTTGGGACCGGCCTGGAGTTTGCACTGGCTTGTGTCCCCCATAAGGCTGCATTCATCCATCCATCCATTTTCTGAGCCGCTTCTCCTCACTAGGATCGCGGGCGTGCTGGAGCCTAACCCAGCTGTCATCGGGCAGGAGGCGGGATACACCCTGAACTGGTTGCCAGCCAATCGCAGGGCACATAGAAACAAATAACCATTCGCACTCACATTCACACCTACGGGCAATTTAGAGTCTCCAATTAACGCATGTTTTTGGGATGTGGGATGAAACCGGAGTGCCCGGAGAAAACACACGCAGGCACGGGGAGAACATGCAAACTCCACACAGGCGGGTCGGGGATTGAACCCCGGTCCTCAGAACTGTGAGGCTGACGCTCTAACCAGTCGCCCACCGTGCCGCCAGGCTGCATTCAAGGCAATGCAATTTGTGAAATACAGCTACTGTGGTTTTTAATATGTACTTTTCATTTCATGCATAACACTAAATACAAAATATATGAAAAGCATGTTAATCTTATATTAATCAGTGTTCAAGTGAATAAATATTATAATACTTGCCACAATCTGGCAAAAATTAATGGTCATGCTATGAAATATTTTGTTGTCACTGACAATTTAATAAAATTTTATAACTAACTGAACTAACATTAAAATTCAGTGCTCAGTGATTGGAAATACTTAATGATCAATTATTTGTTAAAAATGGTCATGAATATGCTCACTGAATATTCTAAACTCGTGTTTCCATTGGATATCCATCAACTTCCCATGGTCAAAGTTTTGTCTTCTTTACAGCATTATAACAGCTGTTTGCAGCCAGGTAGTACGCTCTATTTTGCCTCAGTGGTTTCAAGACGGCGGCACGGTGGCCGACTGGTTAGAGCGTCAGCCTCACAGTTCTGAGGACCCGGGTTCAATCCCCGGCCCCGCCTGTGTGGAGTTTGCATGTTCTCCCCGTGCCTGCGTGGGTTTTCTCCGGGCACTCCGGTTTCCTCCCACATCCCAAAAACATGCATGAATTGGAGACTCTAAATTGCCCGTAGGCATGACTGTGAGTGCGAATGGTTGTTTGTTCCTATGTGCCCTGCGATTGGCTGGCAACCAGTTCAGGGTGTACCCCGCCTCCTGCCCGATGACAGCTGGGATAGGCTCCAGCACGCCCGCGACCCTAATGAGGAGAAGCGGCTCAGAAAATGGATGGATGGATGGATGGTTTCAAGACACAGATATCAACAATCAGTTAATTGCGCACAACATGACCTAATTACAAAGAATCAATCGATTAACTGATTATGACAACCACTCCTAATTCAAACCGTACTAATATGACTAACTTATAACTTCTTTGAAACTGAATCAACATGATGTATCATATTATTGTCCGCATGAATGCCTTAAAGGAGGAGTTTATAAATTTAGCCTTCATTTGTAAAATCCCCCTCGAAAATTTGAGTCTGACCAAAATCATGCCCTCTACTGACATGGACGAGTGTGATTCTCAAACTTGGCCAGTTATAATGGCATGCAATTCTCAAGTTTGGCTCAACAAAAGAGCAGCACTAGCAATACTAAGCTAGGATTAGCACTTCGAATAAGCCAATGCCATGCCTGCTTTGTTGGTAGCCTGACTTATTCGTAATATATTAATCGATTTGAAGTTTATTTTTTGTGGGGGAATGCAAAGTAAATAAAAAATCAAAAGAAGGTGGTAAACGTACCTGTCTAGCAGAAATGTAGCTCATTCCACATGGCCTCTGAATCCTCTCACCTGCATGAGGTCCTTTAACTCTGCTTCTTTTATTTCTGTTAGTAAACCAATGGACAGTGCAAACTTCCCAATCAAGTTAAGAGGCATCCAATATTTTTCACGTTTTTTTTTAAAACAAATTTGTAATCATCAGCCTAATATGTGCTGTAAGCAGATTTTAACAGAGCCAGGCTAAATCCATGTGAAGTCAAATGTCTTCCCAATTAGCATGAAACTCATCACTAATCCTCTAGTTCAGTAGCTAGCCTGGAGTTATAATTATGGGTATCACTGTGAAGTATTAGACCCAAGGGAAAAAAGTTGATGGAATCGTGTTATTTGATAAATCTTCAGTTTTATTTCAGTGGGTATCCAAAATTAACACAACAAAGAGGTCCACATTGCTAAGCTTGACGTTTCATGCTTACAGATAATTTTGTCAACTGTGCAACCAAAGTGTCAATAACCATAAGCATGTACATGGAGAATTGTACCTACACGTCACTTATAGGAGCTTTCCTAATCAATAATGTGTGGCTCACAATTTCTGTTCTTGTTCTTATCAAAGGTATTTGATGAGGTGAGGTCTCAAGTTCTTCCACAGCAAACACATCCAAGTTTGCCTCGATGGACCTTGCTTTCTGCATGATGGGACACAGCCAAGTTGGAACAGGAAAAGGACATTTAGACTGTAAATCTCAGCAGAGCTTCTTGAAACTTTCAAGAGTTGTATTTCATGAATAATAAAATCTTTAAGAAAATGTCTCGGTATAAAGAGTCCCACTGATTTTTATATTATATAAAATAAAACTGTCACTAAACCCCCATAGGTTTGAAATAAGACTGCATCCAAGATGAGGTATGCTTTTTTGTGATTGCTTTTCCAGTTTTATGGTGTTTCTTTGATTAACTTTATTTATTTTACACAAAGTTGGAGAGATGTGATTAGTGATCTCATTTGCAAAGCTGGAAATTGGCTTTTTACAACCGGAGTAAATGTGGAAAACAATTTGGTGGCTCTGAGATTTACAACCAAATTTATTTTACAAATGTCTCATTACGGAGAGGCTGAGTGTTAAAGAAACAATAAAGTTTCCGTGTAATTGCCTATAAACAGCAAGGTGGACTTCGTACTGAGTTTCATATTGTTAATGGTTAGTGAAGCACATTATGTTCATGTGCCTGAAAATAACCCACTGAATTCATGTGATTTCCTGAAGGACAAAGCTGATTTTTATAAAAATAAAATAGAATTGGAAAAAGCCGTAAATCGTTGATTTCAGGGTCATAGCAGAGTGAGAGAGAGAGATCACTGTCTTTTTTTTTAACACTCCTTTTCTGTGACTGGAGTTCATATGTCCAAAAATCCCTTAAGAGATTTTGTTGTCATTTCCACGTACTGTCATTTTGTCTTTTTGATGTGTGCTGTTTTTTTCTGAATGGTATACAAGCAACTGGTTTGATTGCAGTTGAGGATCTTAAGCCCTCATACCTGTGATCTACATCATTGTGTCATTTGTAACTATTTCATTCAGAATCAGCTTTGCTATGTGTGTGTGTGCGCGCGCGCGTGTGTGTGTGAGTGTGTTTAAATTGAATCTAATAATACATGATACACACACTGGGGGAAATCTGTCTGGTACACTGGATGTCTACTTTAATTACAAAAAGCTAATGAAGAGAACTCCTTCAAATGTGCTCAAAGTAATATGTGTGTTAGCTAGTCTCCAGGGATGGAATTATGACGTTTCATTTTTGAGATGTCTGGCACCATTATTCGTCTATGAAAAGTCACTGCCAAAATATAATATAAATGCAGTACTGCACATTGTTACATTGCCACTAGGTGGTAGAAAAATGTTATGTGGTAGAATAATGTGATGTTAGTCCTCCATGAAAACTCTTTATGAAGACATTTTTGTAAATTGTTTCATTTGTACATTATTTTTCTCATTCTAACATACAGGACGAACTGAATTTGAAAACTTGAAGACAACATTGCTCATTTTGATGGTGGCCACATACAGCTGAAAGTGTCACAGTATAGGGCTTTAATATTGGAGCAGTTTATTGATTTCATGAACCCACCTTATTACATACATCAGTGGCTCTTGACACTCCACTCACACTCCGATTGATTAGAAAGGAGGAAAGCTATTTTGTGATGAGGGGAGCTATTTTGTGATGAGCAATTACTCACTTGAATGGTGACTCTTTAGCTGAGCCAGGCAGATTAAAGCAAAGTTATTGTTCCCATTCACATCTCGGCCACAAGAGGGTAGAATAGCTTTAGGGAATCAACTTCATTGAGACAAACCACAGTGACATACACAGGTACAGTATATTGCATTCATGAACAAGGCAACGTCTACCTCTATTCTAAGATTGAATGACCCGTCTTTTATTTACTTTTGTTATATTGTTTAACTGATTAATGGCTTTGTAATTAATTAATCGTGATTGATGTACTTCCACCGCACATATATACACAGCTTAATTTAAACAGAAGCATATTCTGCATTTGAATAGATTAAACAAAAAACAAAACTAGAAAACAATGCAAAATAACCTCAATGAATAAAAAATTAAATTAAATATAAAAATAATCAATAAATCATACTTTTAAAGTTCAATTCTGTTATTTTTTTACTGTCAGTATATGGTGGGAACGGCATTTTTTTCCCTCCACGTGCGGCAATGCACTTTTGAACTTCTTGATGCAACTGGGTTTTAGTTTTATTGACAATGTTGTGGCGGATAGGAAACATGTAGTGAGGCTCGAGGTGCTTCGCTGTCTCTGTGTGGCTGGTTGGGCTCGCTGTTCCTGCTGTGCACGTCTTGACCTCTGAAGGCCAGTGTGATGCATGCAATGAGATACAAACTTGGAGTAACAAAGAAAGTAGAAGTCACGATTGAATATTGTTAATTTAACTCGTTTTTCAGAGTTTGAAGAATATATGCCAGAGAGTACTGTTATATTGCCTGTTTGTTTTTTCTTTATACAGCGTTTGTCTACCATTATTTTGAGAGCTACAAGTGCCGCAAGTTCAATGCTAATTTTCATTAGCTCGTCAAGGATGGTTTTCATTCATTGTGTGTTAGCTTTGAGTTAGCAATTTTTGTGTGAGCAAAAAGGAAGAAAGAAACAAATGGAATGTGTAGGTTTAGGTGTAACTATGTGAGTTTAGTTTTACAGTGACCTTCAACTGGAATGTTGGAAAACGACTTTAATCAAGCAACATTCACTCTTAAGGCCTCTTTATACTCCCTCGGTCGTGCGGCCGACAACGCCCGCATTGCATCGCGTGACCGACGAATTGCCCCGCGCACCCAACAAAAATAGTTGCTACGCGTCGATTTGTCCGTTTTAGTCACATGCTGTGATGACGTACCAGCGTGCCCCATGGTTCTACATACCATCTACGTCGCCGACTTCTCGATCGATTTTGCAGCATAATTAAACGTATCATCTGGTCATCTAGGTCCATTTGTTCTGTTGTGGTCGCAATTGTTGTTGCTTTGTTTCTTGTTACTGAAAGGAAAGTAAAAATGGCTACTGGAAATTTTATTATTATTTTTTTAAATTGATAAATAATAATATAATAATTATATATATATATATATATATATATATATATATATATATATTCAATTAACCTACCATACGTGGGAGGGAACTGGAGTACCTTGAGAAAACCCACACAGGCAAGGGGAGAACATTAAAACTCCACACAGGCAGGCCTGATTTGAACTCAAGACATCAGAACTGTGAGGCGAATGTGCTAACCAGTTGAAGATTTGATTGCTATAGAAAGTTTCGTAAAATGTACAAATATTTTTGGCTTTGTAAAGCTATTATAGCAAAAATTATGGTAAAAAAACAGCTGTTAATTTGTTGGTTTTGACAACTGAATTAATGTAAATATGAGTGGTATAACTAGTCATTCATTATATCTATGTATTGATTTGTATTCCTACGATCTAATTGGATCAATCTGTGCTCGGCAAGTTAGCCTTCCGGATGTAGTGAATATTTCGATTTAAATCGTTCTAAAAGGTAATCAATCGATTGTATTGATACGAGGCAATAACACACTGGATTTAAGCACGGCAGGCTCTATCGGGAGGTGTGTATGTGTTGTATTTCCTAGAATAAGGCTTGTAATTCCTTTTACTTTGCTTGTTTTTTTTAGTTAGCACTGTCAAGGCTACGTTCTTCTTCGTCTCTTTTCTTCTTGGCTTCCTTTTTTGTGACCCTTATCTGGTCACTCCTTTCCGTAGTACTAGTGGTTGGTTGAGACATCACAGTATGTGTGCGTGTGTTGTTTTTTAAGCTTTTTTTTTTTTTCTAAGTTTTTTTTCTAAGACGTCCGTCTGTCTGATGGATGGCAAATGAGGAGGTGCCTAGCGAGAAATTATCATTAAGGATGCGTGTGTGTGACTTGCTGCAAATCATCGTGCACTTTGAATCCTTTCAAGCTGCTTACCTTAGCCTGCTAGCCGCTAACAATGATAGCAGAGTACCCTCTGTCATGGTCTATGTTTTGGTTTGTGTTTGGTTTTGTTTCATGTTTTCCTGTTTTCCATGTTTTTCATGTCTTGTGTGCATTTAGTTATTGTGACCACCTGTTCTCGTCAACCTTCTATCTTGTGTCGACCAATCAGCTCCCTCCAGCCACTCGTGTCTTGTCCAGGTGTGCCTCGTTGCCTCGTCAATCTGTTTGTATTTTGTTCCCTGGTTTCTTTCAGTTTTTGTCAGTTCATTGTCATTGTCTCTGTCTGTGCCACGTGTTACTCACCAGTCATGTTTTGTTTCCAGTTTTAGGTAGTGGTGGGCAAGTGAAGCCTCATGAAGCACGGAGGCTTTCGAACAATTGTGCCAAAAAAGATTAAAAGCTTCAAGGCTTCAGTGATGGTGACATCTGGTGGACAACTGAAGCCATAGCAACCTCTTAAGAACACAACTGAAGCCCTGGCACTGTTTCCCATGACAGCAATAAAAGTTCAGAAAAGTCTGGATGATCATTCAAGTGTTTTGTTCATTCATACCAAATAATGATAAAATCGTCATTACAATAAAATATGCAGATGCTCTCCCCGATACTCTAAAACACATTCCAGATTAACCCAAACAATAAATGCAAATTATATTAAATGTAATTAAATGTAAGTGGGTTTATTTAAAGCTTTGAGCTTTATTTAACAACTGTACTAAAAGTCCCTAACAGGATTAGAGAGCCTTCCTACTTTGCAACTTTGCTGTTTCAGGCTCACGTTTGTGGTCCAAAGAGCAGGTTTGTTCATTTATTTACCTTTGTATTATTAACACGATTCCTAAAAGATTTTCCTCATGAAAACCAATCAGTGCTTCATTTCTAGCCATTACTGTTTATTTTTTTAGAACAGGGATTCTCAAACTTTGGGTCCAGCTAGGGACACCTTACGGTGGATAATTTTTTTTCAAGGGCCCCCTCATAATTCTAACACCAACTAAACATCCCTTTTCTAGGGGAAAAAATGGCCCAACAATAAAATACCTGAAATGCTATAAATAATGTGTTGTTTTTTGCAAAACAATACGATCAATTAATCAACTTTTACTCAGCAGACGTTTACCCAATTCCCTTACAAGAAACAACAAGATTCTGAGAAATTACACCTGCACTCTCCAGTATGCAGGTATTTATTTCACAGACACACTGGATGAATTTTTGGCTAAAAAGTTACTGAATTGACTTCCAGCCACTGATTAATTTATGATCGTATCGTTTTAAATGAACCAATGTCGTCCTTTAATTGAATCGGCAACCATGAATCGTGATACTGATCGAACTGCCCACATGAGCATTGAAGTCCCCCAGCAGAACGATGGAGGCCCCAGCGGGAGCTCTCTCCAGCACCCCCTCCAAGGACTCCAAAAAGGATGGGTACTTTGAACTGTTGTTTGGTGCATATGTACACAGGTGGTGAGCCCACGGGAAGGGAGACAACACAGTATGTGTGACTCACCTCGCCCTGCATCTTGAAGCCACAGATATGTATTGGTAGATACGACACGACCACTTTGGCTCCGGGCCGAAGTCGGCACTAAGCTAGGGAGGTCAAAGTCGTCAGCCCATTCCATGTGTGTGGACGGAAAGACTGGTGGCAAAAAAGACTGAGAAAGTTGAGGAATGCTCATCAAACACCTGTTTTGAACATCCCACAGGTGAACAGGCTAATTGGCAACAGGTGGGTGCTATGATTGGGTATAAAATGAACTTCCCTGAATTGCTCAGTCATTCACAAGCAAAGATGGGGCGAGGTTCACCTCTTTGTGAACAAGTGCGTGAGAAAATAGTCCAACAGTTTAATGACAATGTTCCTCAACGTACAATTGCAAGGAATTTAGGGATTTCATCATCTACGGCCCATAATATCATCAAAAGGTTCAGAGAATCTGGAAAATGCATGTAAGTGGCAAGGCCAAAAACCAACATTGAATGCCCGTGACCTTCGATCCCTCAGGCGGCACTGCATCAAAAAACGACATCAATGTGTAAAGGATATCACCACATGGGCTCAGGAAAACTTCAGAAAACCAATGTCAGTAAATACAGTTCGGCGCTACATCCGTAAGTGCAACTTGAAGCTCTAATATGCAAAGCAAAAGCCATTTATCAACAACAACCAGAAACGCCACCGGCTTCTCTGGGCCCGAGCTCATCTAAGCTCATTACACCCCTCGTAAATAGGAAGTGCAGGCAGTGTGGGTTCAGTTCCCTTGAAGTGCACTGCAGGGATGTGTGGTCAGAGATGGCATTGAAGGCAGAGCCTCACCTGCATCATGAATAATAAAAAAGTAAACAAATAATATTTAAATAAAACTTCTTTCAGTCTTCCCTCATCTGTGATTTATATTGATTCTTTTTTCCAGAATCCAGTAATGATTTTAAAATGAAAATGTGTAGTTCCTGTACAAATACAAGGACGTGATACAAAGTGCAGTAGTGAGCAGCCAGACCAACCTCAAATTTCGCAGTTCCTCACTAAAAATAGCACGGAACAACAGCGTCATCCATTGATAAAATTATAGTACTACAGCACGTCACCCACGATATGGTCTGTACCTCAGTTTTTGGGCTACAGTTCAGTGCATTTCCAGTACGCCATTTGTGCAAAAAGACAACTTTTTTTCTCTCGCAAAATTATCTATTTATTTTGCTTGTCTGCAAAACTTCATTTTGCAGTGTACTGAATAATAAGTTAACTGTTATTTAAACACAATTCTTTCCAATGATAAACTGCCTGCTATTCCTTGACTAATACACACAACAAAAATTCCTAAATTGTGCATGTTAGGTTCACTGAAGACTCTAAATTGCCCATAGGTATGAATCTGAGGGTGAATGATTGTTTCTCTATATGTTCCCTAGGATTGGCTAGCGTTCAGTCCAGGATGTACTCTTCCTTTTGCCCAAAATAGGCTGGGATTGGCTCCAATTCATTCTTGACCCAAATGAGGTCAAGCACCATAGAAAATGGATTGATGGATATTGAAATGGTGTGAATGAATTATTATCATTGTGTTCCTCACCTCTTGTCCAATTTCATCTGGAATGAACTCCTTCTCCCAATGAGAATGTACTGTACGTTCCCATCACTATAGCTAATGAATGAATGATTCAAGTGAACCCTTTGACTCTGCAGCCACCTTGCAGGCTTCATTTTTACAACTTCCTCAATACTGATAGAAATGTGATGATGTGAATAAAATGGCCTGATGACGTTTCTAATCTAGAGGTGAAGCATCATTTTTCATTAGAAAATATTTTTGCTCTCATACATTATACATTTACATTGGAGCAGCAGTAGCTCATCTGTAAGGACTTAGGCTTTGGAACCGTAGGGTCACAATTCAAACCCTGCTGCAAACAAAATGTAATTGCAAGTTGTTAGGGAGATGCTACTCTGCTTCCTGGTTGCTGTTGAGCTGCCCTTCAGCAAGCCACCGTACACGTTTGCTCAAGTAGTGCTGCACTGTTTGCTTTCACTCTGACATTCTTTGATTTGATTTGGTTGCATACTGTATCTGAGTTGTACAACACAAAAATATATAGCAGAGTGTAAACTGAACTACCCCTTGAGGGATTATAATCCATCCATCCATCCATTTTCAACACTGCCTATGCTGGTTAGGGTCGCAGGGCGCTGGAGCCTATCCCAGCTGACTTTGGGCGAAAGGCAGACTACACCCTGAACTGGTCGCCAGTCAGTCGCAGGGCACATATAGACACGGACAACCATTCGCACTCACATTCATACCGTCACTGAGTGGGAACTGAACCCACGCTGCCCGCGCCAACGTCAGGCGAGTGTACCACTACAGGGATTATAATCAGTATATTAAAAAAAACGAACATTTTCTCACATTCTATGTGTGACGCAAATTGAGAAGCTAAATTCAGTAGATATTGTACAACCCCAATTCCAATGAAGTTGGGACGTTGTGTTAAACATAAATAAAAACAGAATACAATGATTTGCGAATCATGTTCAAACTATATTGAATTGAATACACTACAAAGACAAAATATTTTTTGTTCAAATTGATAAACTTTATTGTTTTTAGCAAATAATCATTAACTTTGAATTTTATGGCTGCAACAGGTTCCAAAAAGCTGGGACAGGGTCATGTTTACCACTGTGTTACATCACCTTTTCTTTTAACACCTAATTGTTGAAGCTTTGTAGGTGGAATTCTTTCCCATTCTTGCTTGATGTACAGATTCAGCTGTTCAACAGTCCGAGGTCTCCGTTGTCGTATTTTACGCTTCATAATGCGCCACACATTTTCAATGGGAGACAGGTCTGGACTGCAGATTCTTTTACTACGAAGCCACGCTGTTGTAACGTGCAGAATGTGGTTTGGCATTGTGCTGCTAAAATAAGCAGGGGCGTCCATGAAAAAGACGTTGCTTGGATGGCAGCATATGTTTCTCCAAACCCTGTATGTACCTTTCAGCGTTAATGCTGCCTTCACAGATGTGTAGGTTACCCATGCCATTGGCACTAACGCAGCCCCATACCATCACAGATGCTGGCTTTTGAACTTTGCATCCATAACAGTCCAGATGGTTCTTTTCCTCTTTGGCCCGGAGGACACGATGTCCACAATTTCCAAAAACAATTTGAAATATGGACAGAACACTTTTCCACTTTGCATCAGTCCATCTTAGATGACCTCGGGCCCAGAGAAGCCGGCGGCGTTTGTGGGTGTTGTTGATAAATGGTTTTTGCTTTGCATAGTAGAGTTTCAAGTTGCACTTACGGATGTAGCGCTGAATTGTATTTACTGACATTGGTTTTCTGAAGTTTTCCTGAGCCCATGTGGTGATATCCTTTACACAGTGATGTCAGTTTTTAATGCATTGCCGCCTGAGGGATCGAAGGTCACGGGCATTCAACGTTGGTTTTCGGCAGTGATTTCTCCAGATTCTCTGAACCTTTTGATGATATTTTGGACTGTAGATGATGAAATCCCTAAATTCCTTGCAATTGTACATTGAGGAACATTGTCCTTAAACTGTTCGACTATTTTCTCACGCACTCGTTCACAAAGAGGTGAACCTCGCCCCATCTTTGCTTGTGAATGACTGAGCAATTCAGGGAAGTTCATTTTATACCCAATCATAGCAACCACCTGTTGCCAATTAGCCTGTTCACCTGTGGGATGTTCAAAACAGGTGTTTGATGAGCATTCCTCAACTTTCTCAGTCTTTTTTGCCACCTGTCCCAACTTTTTTGGAACGTGTTGCAGCTATAAAATTCTAAGTTAATGATTATTTGCTCAAAACAATCAAGTTTTTCAGTTTGAACATTAAATATCTTGTCTTTGTAGTGTATTCAATTACATATAGGCTGAACATGATTTGCAAATCATTGTATTCTGTTTTTATTTATGTTCAACACAACGTCCCAACTTCATTGGAATTGGGGTTGTAATTGAATTATAACAATTCACATACACAATGATGGACATACTGTACACAAATAAGACATAACATGCGACTATTTACATGAGCGGGACGAGTCAGTGCAGCTACTGTTTCCAAATTCCATGATGCACTGATTGGCTCATCCCTGTGGGGGTGCGCCAGTATTTTAGAGTGGTTAGTATCATGTCTGATACACATCAAAGCAAGACATACAGGGATTTATATACCATATATGTAATTCGACTCCTTACATCCACACTGAGCTCTGTGGATTATCCAGATTATGTAAATTTTCTGTAATATTCTATTAGCATTGAGATCACCCCTTTTCCCTCCTGTAAAAATGTTGTAAAGCGTTACTGGATTCACAGGGAGAACAAGGATATGGAGGAGAACATCTTTTATTCATTCATTCATTTCCAGTATCCTCACAAGGGTCGCGGGCGTGCTGGAGCCTATCACAGATAACTCTGGGCAAGAGGCGGGGTAAACCCTGCACTGGTCACCAGCCAATGGTAGGGCACATATAAACAACCAAACATTCACATTCACATTCACACCTACGGGCAATTTATAGTCTTCAATTAATCTAACGTGCATGTTTTTGGCATGCAGGTTGAAACCGGAGTAACCGGAGACAACCCATGGGGAAAACATTCAACGTGCTGATTTGAACGCGTGTGAGGCAGATGTGCTAACCAGTCGGCAACCGTGCCACCAGGAGAACATCTTGATTTAATCAAGGAAATCATGTATTCACCATTCAAGGAAGCTCTTCAGTGGTTAATGTCAACTGTTCAGAGAATCTGATTCTGTACTATAAACCTATTGAGCCAGATTCAGCAAAATACTTTATTTATAACATACATTCTCCACTATAAATACATTATTAGACTTTACGCTGATCTGATCGGTGTGATCAGTATCGGTCGATAATTAGCATGTTATGCTGATCTGGTGATCGGCTTTCATGTCGTCATTCGCGATCCGATCAATGACGTCATCGATCGGCTCCGCACAAGGCATTTAACTCCACGTCGCCGTCGCGTATGATTCCAAAGCTTGTTTATTTTTAGCTTTGTCACGTGTCTTGTGGCGCAGTACTGTAACTATCTGACGGCCAATACATTTTTTTCAATGTTGTCGGTGAAAAAACACGTCGTCGGTGTGGGACTATTTTGCGGTGTCTCAGACAAACAACAAATAAGTTATTTGCAGTCTGTGCACATCTGAAGTACGTTGTGAGCAACGTCATCTAAATGCTTCAACACAAATTTGATCGGGCACCTGAAGAATGTACACAAGGAGGAGCATGCCGCGTTCAAGCAACGCAAAAAAAAAAAAAAAAAAGGAAAAGCCAAACGGACGCAAACTCTGGTCAGCATCCATCCATATAGCCGGGACAGTGAGAAAGTTAGAGTAAGCATGACATTAACAGTATTTATTAAAGTAATTTAATTGCAATAAAGTAATTTAATTACAGAACGTTAGCACCCATTATTTCTCTCATGTATTGTTGATTTAACCTAAATTTATGTTCGTGGCCAATACTTGAATGCCCCCTAGAGGTCATTGATGTTTTCACTTTTGTTTAAAATGCTATGGAATAATTTTGAGCTGGGATGGGCTCCAACACGCCCGCGACCCTAGTGAGGATAAGGATGGATGGATGGATGGATGGATACAGTACTCAGTATACAGTACACAAGTATATACAATAAATTAACAAGTCATGTAAATAGACAAATCGGTGATCGGTTATCGTTTTTTTAAACTTGCTGATCAGTGATCAGCCCCAGAAATCCTGATCGTGTAAAGCCTATACAATATATTAAGTAGTACGGTTGTAATATATTTCAAAGTTATAGTATAAATTAAATAAATTACTAAATCAAATCAATTCAATTAAATATAGTAAAAAATAAAAAAAGTATAAATTCTCCAATATAAATACATTATATTAAGTAGTATGGTTGTCAGATATTTCAAAGTTGTGGTTTTAACTGTTGATAATTCTGATGAGTTGTTTTCTTTATTTGTACAGAATATTTATCTGTTTATGTGAGGTGAGATGTTACATCTTTGAACATGTTTACATTGACTACATTTATGTAATTGTAGTTTATATATGTACAGTTTTACATTGCATAGTGAATTGTTTTGCTGCGAAAGCCACCGGGGAGGATTGGGGGAATAAAGGCCTGTTACAACTATATGTTGCATCATTCGTGTAAGAACTTACTTTCCTGCAGTCAGTCGGGCCATTCAGCACAATAAATGAGTATAGCATTTAAAAAACAGTTTTAAAGAACTGTTTCAGAGCAATTTTAAAACATTTTTTAGAAAAGTAATCAAATAGATGCTGGACTCCATGATTATCGCAATTATTGCCGTTTGTTCTGCCAAGCAGGAGTCGTTTGTCTGAACAAGAACTACCTGGTGAATGTTAGGAAACTTGATGAGTCGATAATAGCTAAAGGGGAAAAACATTAAAATTCATGTAGATCCTGACATTTACATTAATTTCTTAAGAAATTTTAAATGGAAGATTGTGGTAGAAGGCACTCCCAGCAACTGTCTGTAATTGTAATGTAGCTATTAAGCCTGGTCTACTAAAGGTAACCCGTGTATGAATAGAGTTAGATATTTGCCATGAAGGGTGACTTCTTCAGTGTAGCGTGTCAGTGGCATGTGACTTGCATCCATGGTCAAGACTTCAACTGTTCATTTAAACTCCTCTAAACTTCATTATGCATTTGCAGGTCTAAAATTGTATCCCATCCATGCTGAATGTCAAGTCAATTGTCCTCTCATTTGCAAGACCTCAGACCTATGACATGCAGATGTGCCAGAAGGCGAGATTTTACAGTACTTGGAAAAACATGTTGTTGTGTCATGTTGTGTATTTGCTGTGAAGCATAACATGCAGGGGCATAGTTTAATCACTGAATTGAGGTGTAGTAGAAACTAAAGGTGAACCCATAAATTGCTGCAGCACTTTTTGACTGCACATGATTGAGTTCTGTATTCTATACCCATGAAAGCAATGTTTGATGAGAAAATCTTTTTTCTTCTTCTTTTCTTTGGCTGCTCCGTTACTCACCTCATTGACATCAATGTAGCCAATCAGTTACTTTGTGCTTCTACAGGTTTGATCTTTTTTCAGTAATAATTATCGCATAATCGCTGTATATCGCAATAACAGGTTACAATGAGATTCCTACCACTATTCACAATACTGTCAGGACTGCAGCTGATTATTATTATTTTGAATTAATTGCAATATATTGTAGATGTACAGCATTTTGCCTCAATATAATACTTAACGCATTATTTTTATGTTAAACCTTGTCATCTAATAATATATTGTGATGTATATTGCATATAGTCTGCGATTCCATCCCTGGTCAAAACACAGAGAAGAAACGGTGGTATAACGGAATATATATATATATATATATATATATATATATATATATATATATATATATAGCCATCCATCCATTTTATGTACTGGTTTTCCTTCCATCGCGGGCTTGCTGGAGCCTATCCCAGCTATCTTCGGGCGAGAGGCGGGGTACACCCTGAACTGGTCGCCAGCCAATCTCAGGGCACATATAAACGAACAACCATTTACACTCACATTCACAACAATGGGCAATTTAGAGTTTTCAATCAACCTACCACGCATGTTTTTGGGATGTGGAATGAAACTGGAGTGCCCGGAGAAAACCCAGGGACGGGGAGATCATGCAAACTCCACACAGGCGAGGCCAGGATTTGAACCCCAGTCCACTCTATATGGCGGCACAGTGGCCAGTTCTCTCTGTGCCTGCATGGATTTTCTTCGGGTACACATCCCAAAATCATGCTTGGTAGGTTAATTCATCCATCCATCCATTTTCTGAGCCGCTTCTCCTCACTAGGGTCGCGGGCGTGCTCGAGCCTATCCCAGCTGTCATCGGGCAGGAGGTGGGGTACACCCTGAACTGGTTGCCAGCCAATCACAGGGCACATACAAACAAACAACCATTCGCACTCACAGTCACACCTACGGGAAATTTAGAGTCTCCAATTAATGCATGTTTTTGGGATGTGGGAGGAAACCGGAGTGCCCGGAGAAAACCCACGCAGGCACGGGGAGAACATGCAAACTCCACACAGGCGGGGCCGGGGATTGAACCTGGGTCCTCAGAACTGTGAGGCTGACGCTCTAACCAGTCGTCCACCGTGCCGCCAACATCAGAATAATTTAAAAAAATGAAAAATAAGCAGAGGGAGTATTTCAAACTCCCCTGGTGCACAGCAAAACTGTTCCAGCACAAAAGGCAAACAGGTCCACCATTCTGCATGGCCATGCAGCTGAAGAGGACAGGTTAAAAAAAAAAAGAAGAAGACTGAATAGCTCGTAGGTGTGAATGTGAGTGTGAATGGTTGTTTCTTTGCATGTGCTCTGCAATTGGCTAGCGACCAGCTGGGATAGGCACCAGCACGCCCGCAACCTCAGTGAGAATAAGCAGTATGGAAAATGGATGGATGAATGTAAGAATCAGGTCTGGATATAAATAATTTCACACTTAACTGTACATTGAGTATGAAAAATGCATTCATGTGTAGTCCATATATGTAGTCCTATGCAAGTTGTTCAAACTTAATACTAAAAGCAACACAAAGTACTTTATTAGAGCTATATTTAATAGCCAAACATATACATACCGTATAAACAATAAAATGACAGCAATCACATGCTACACTACAACATAAACCAGCTCATTACAAACCATGAGGTCTACGTTTGCTGTATGTAACACATGCTGTAACCATGGATTTCAATAACAAATACAGATGCCAGTAAAAACTGGGGAGGTAAAAGCCGTAGAGTGGCTAAGAGTTTCTTTGATCCGGCTAGAAATTTAGCATTGATTTTCCACTTGGCCCGGATGCAATAGTTAAGAATAATGGAGGGTCCTCGATGGGTTAGAGGAAGAAAATGAAGAAAGGAAAGGTCAAGAGTGGTGATCCCTGATTATGTATAGGAAAGAAAGAGTACAGAAGAGAGTCAAAGTACATGCGATCCTCTTTTATGATGGTCTAGTGGAGTTGTGTGTGTTTTTACCTGTTGTGGTTAATTGGAAAAACAATATTTTCTACTACTTTTGAGAAGAAATTACTCTTAATAAGGCTGAAGTGATTTGCATTACAGCATTTGTTGTTTAACTCAGTATGGGATCTTTCTTACACACGTCAAATGAGGTCACCACTTGTTTTGAGTTAACCACGTGAGACTGTGTGTTCATCATGATTTCCACCTTGGACATCGGACAGTGACAGAATTGGTATTTGATGCAAGTTTGTAACAAGGCAATACATCACAATGTTGGTATTTTATCCCAATCTATGCGCATGTGGGTTGGTTCATGTGTTCATTAGCTTATTTCAGCACAGTGATATGGGCCAGCTGAAGGTAGCGGTAGACACCAGTGGGGGGAAAAAAACTGGATACAGGTACAAAATTAGAAATGCCCATCAATATATGTGGTGTAAATGCAGTCATAGGGGTGTGTGTCCTAAAAGAGACTAGAGATGAGGGGAGTGTACTGATAGGAAACACATTTTATGGAGAGGCCAAACTCAACAACTTTGATTGCGACAACCACAAATCTTCAATGTAAAATGAGCCTTGCATCTCACCTGAAATAACACAAACCCAGACTGAATATAAATGACATTATTAGCCCTGACCTTCATTGGTCCTCATGACATCAGCTTTTTCGAACAACCTTCAGTAAACTACACAGTGCCAAATTAAAAATGCATGAGCTCTCTTTTCACGGTCATTCCTCACATCTAATTACAGTATATATATATAATCAGCAATAAGCAGCAAGAGAGCAACACAAATGTTTATTCCGTGGAATATAACTTGCAAGAGTTGGCATATTCTATTCAAGCCAATAGCTCCGATCCGATACAAAGAGGATTTTCATTTGCCTCGGTCCTACGTTTGGAACTCTTTAACTCATATAATGTCAGAAAATACTGCAATTAAACGGTGGTACCTTTTTTTGTTGTTGCTCAACACATTTTCTTGATCATGTGAAATACTCTAAATGTATTGTTCCCAATTAACACGTTGTCTACTCGTCAGCTACATCTTGAGGTATCCATCCATTTTTAATACCACTTATCCTGCTTAGAGTAGAAGGGAGCTGGAGCTTGCTACTTGCTGGTTAAAGAAGTGTAGATTGCAGACTCCACTCTGCTCACACTGTTGGTCAGGTAAAAATATTGCAGTCACCACCACAACAGTGGTTTAAAACTTTTTGAACGAGATGTCAAAACCCTTAATTGTGATACTGTAAGCTGACCTGGCACTCATACTCCACCACAGTAATGACTAAACTTAATTTAATTTTGCTGTTACATTCATTGTGAAGTAAAAAAGAATCCGACTCATCATTAACAAAGCTTATCTGCATATTAGTTATCGGCAGTACTGTCTTTCTGTTTCTGTCCTTTTTTCTTCTGTTCAAACGAAGCTTGAACACACAAAATGAAATCAGAAATGAACACTTAAACCCATAGTTTAAATCTAGCCATAGTTTGAGTCTGATTTCCGGGTTGAATCAGTCGGTGAGGCTATAATATTTTTACGGTGAGGTTATCACATAGGGACTCTCACTGACGAAAACCAACCCTCACAAGACATGGTCGTAAAAGTATCATACAAGGCTGTATCGTGACTTTTTTTTCTTTTGTGTGTGAACAAAAATTAAAACCGTGTTATACACATTTATCAGCCTGGCTAGACTGCTAAAGCACAACTCCCCAGATCTAAACACGCATTGTGTCCTTTTGACATTTTTGCAGTGAACATATTGTCAGCGAACCTTTTAATAAATTCTCTTGATCAGAAATGCTTCGCTGGACTGTAATGTCAATCGATTCTGCGCTTGTATAAGTCTACAACAGACAGCCTTGTTGAGTGAAAAGTGCAACACATTATTTTGTATCATTTGTCTATACACACAGTAAGGCAAACGTAGCAGTTCACAGTTATAAGAGATTCAGATGGATGGATGAAATTAGTGAGGGTTTGATGGTTTATGTATTTGTAAGTTTTTTTTTACAACCTTCGGACTGAAATGTTGGATATCACAGACGAGCATTCTTCTGGTGGGTGTTATAAATTGTGCTACCAATAACTAGAGAAGTTACAAATCAAACAGATATAGAAATAATGAAATGTCTTTACTGCATTTGACCCTTTTTTTAATGTAAGATCATTTTACATCCAGTTCCATTGGATCTAACATAAAATCTGCATTTCGCTGCAAATTGATCTATTTTTAGCTTTTACACTCTTGAAGAAATAAATCACTCACTCAGTGATTTCACAGTTATTATTATGGTTTAGGTTTATGGATTAGGATTATCCTAACCCTGGCCTATTTGTTGTAAAATCATAGCACATTCCGTTCCATTTTTTTTTTTTTACCCCACCCAAATAAATCCAGGTGATTGATTGATTTAACAGGTGTCAGTTGTTTGAGACTTGGTTGAGGTCTTTACATTTTTGGCAGCATGGAAAACTACATTATATTACAAAGAGAGAGAGAAAAAATCATTATCTGGCAAATTGGACTTGAAAATGGTGGAGAACTGATGTGGAAATATAGCAGGTATGTTATAGGTTGGAAAAAAATCATCATGATGAATTCCCTGCTGGGATATTTTTAGTTGGCTCAGCTGAGTAATGATAATGGGTTTAATGTTTTAATGCAGCTTCAGAAATGATTAGAATGTCCCTTGATAACGAGCACTGCTATTAGTGTTTATGTCTAAATGATACTAATGCGACATCCATTCCAGGCAAACGGCTGTCATAATCTCCAAGTCTCCATCAGGGCTAAAGGTACTGCGGTCTATTATTGGGGATGCTAAGCAAAACAAAACAGTGAGGACCATGTTCGGGAGGTGATGTTATTATACTGCTGGAAAAAGTGCATATTGAAAAGTCTCACAGACACATACCTATCAGGCTTTTTGTCAGATAATTTCAAAGCCATTTTGTAACTAATTTAGCTTTCATAATGAATAGTCAACTGTTAACAAATAGTTTTGTAGGTTCCTCTTGAATAAAGTGACATAAATAATTATGTCGATTTCCGTATAGGCACGGTGGTTAGAGCGTGTACCTCACAGTTCTGAGGACCGGGGTTCAATCCTCGGCCCTGCCTGTGTGGAGTTTGCATGGTCTCCCCGTGCCTGTGTTTTCTCTGGGCACTCCTTTCCTCCCACATCGCAAAAAACATAAACTGTAGGTTAATTGAGCACTGTAAATTGTTCGTAGGTGTGAATGTGAGTGCGAATGGTTGTTTGTTTATATGTGCCCTGCGATTGGCTGGCGACAAGTTCAGGGTGTACCCCGCCTCCTGTCCGAAGATAGCTGGGATAGGCTCCACCACGCCCGTGACCCTAGTGAGGATTAGCAGAAAATGGATGGATGAATGATTTGATTCTATAAAGACTCTCTTCAAGCGTCAACTGTGGAGATGTCTCGACATGTTGCTTTCTCTTCCCATGTTGTTCTTCTTTTCTTCTTCTCTCACCCCTCTTCTTCGACTGGCTGATATTGGTGGATCCAAGGCAACGCTGTCATCTGCTGGCAGTTTTCAGTAGAAAACAAATGCATGCCACCTTGATAATTACAGTGCAGCTGCACCAGACTCTGCTCCGCCCAACCCTGTGAAAGAGGGTATATTCATTAACGGTAGTGAATGTATTGATTCTATTTCACGAGTATATTCGTCAGTGGCACTGAATGAGCTAACAAATATTAGATTATATTAGCTGGTTAATATACAGTACAGTTTGGCTGGTCTCTAAAGAATTGCAGGTTCTTATTATTGTGATCCTAATACTCATTTGTACCAAAGTAACTCTGATTGTTTCCAGAATAGATTCCTGGCTTTTATCTGCAATACCAATGTGACAGGTCTGTCTTGTCTAGAATGTTCTTGTTGGTGCTCTACTGACCACTCAGTGTGTATATATATATATATATATATATATATATATATATATATATATATATATATATATAATTAGTATATAGTATAATAATTATAATTAGATTTTTTTAACTATATTTGAATCTCTGTGTTTAATGAGTCCTATTAATCAGATAAACTCCAGTGTCAAGTCAGCGCATAATTCAGTGGATTACAAGATAGAGATGCACTGTATTTATGTTTTATCAGACATACAATGCCATTAAAAAGTAGTGAGTTAAGAAATTCACAATCTATTGGTAGGTTCCACTTTTTAACTACTATATACTGCTGTCTATGGCAGTTTTCTAATTAAATGGGTTCCATTTAAAGCATTAGACATGTTTTGGTGCAGCAAAATATTAGACATCTGGCAGAATATGATTCACAGCCCGCAAAACAAACACTACATCAATATGACATCAGAGGGTATACAGTATATCAAGGGAAAATGAAGAAGGGAAGATGGCAAGATGAAGTGCTCTCACTTTCAGGCTCTTTGATAAGATCTTACAGGCAATAACAGACCCCGAGGAGGAACTCAACACCATCCATCAGGCAGTTTGGAGGTTAAATCCCCATCAGAGGCTGAGTATATTCTCTCTTAATGAGGCCAAATTACCTGAATAGCTGTTCAAACAGTTTTTTGGATGGCATTGTTTTTTGGACCCACTCTGGAATTTTTTAATCAGCTCACTTGCACAATGTTTTTTTTTCATCTATTATAGTGATTTGTCTACAAAAAAGGCTTCCGTGTTTTGAAGAGAGAGTTTATTCAGTTCAGTGATTCACTACTGCCAAGCAATCAAATAAGTAATGCTATTTATAACTAAAATAGGTGATAAAATGTGTAGACACTGTAAAACAATCATTTACTTGAACTTGTTGGTACTCAGTTGAAAGTGGAGGCCAGAGCCAAAAAGTCTGTCAGATTGAAAAAGACAGATGATACAGTGTCATACTGTGGGTGTCTATAGATTCAAATTACATCAAGTCAATGCCAACCTCCACACACAGCAATTGTTTTTCATCGCAACTGCACCTGCTGGATCTCGTCGGTCACTGCTCAACTTGACCCCAATGCAAGCGAACTGTAACAATTACAGTATCAGTGGAAATACATTTCTGGACCTGAACCAAAACTTGATAGATCCTGGCTTAGCCACCCCGATACCAATTTTGTGTGACATTGTTGTGTTGTTTTTGCACAATCCTACTGACTAACCAACTTTCCATCCATCTGTTCTCTACTCTGCTTATCCTTTTCAAGGTAGAGGCGCAATGAAGCCTTCCAGCCAACTTTGAGCGAATGGTGGACATTCACACCTACGGGCAATTTAGAGTCTTCAATCAACCTACCATGCATGTTTTTGGGGTGTGGGAGGGAACCGGAGTACCCGGAGAAAATCCACGCAGGCACAGGGAGAACATGCAAACTCCACACAGGCGGGGAACCCCGTCCTCAGAACTATGAGGCAGATGTGCTAACCAATCGGCCAGCGAGCCCGCCAATCAAACCACATAAAAAGAAATAAAAGAAACTGTCACATTTGAAAGATGAGTATAGCGATCGTGGAGCAGTATCGTTGCAAAAACAATTATAATATATATATATATATATATATATATATATATATATATATATATCCATCCATCCATTTTCTGAGCCGCTTCTCCTCACTAGTACGTCTCTCCTTGGCGGATCTACGAATGAAGAAGTTCAATAAACGAGTCACTTGTGGTTGACAGTGCATTCAATTCATCAGTACATTCAGGATACTTCAGTTCCTCACCCGCCTGCGCGGTGCTGCCTGAGCTCAACTGGAAAAAAAAAAATCCCACTGTTGTGTATCATTTCCCTGTTTATGTATAGTATTTATATATACAACCCCAATTCCAATGAAGTTGTGTTAAACAAATAAAAACAGAATACAATGATTTGCAAATCATGTTCAACCTATATTTAATTGAATACACTACAAAAACAAGGTATTTAATGTTCAAACTTATAAACTTTATTGTTTTTAGCAAATAATCATTAAATTTGAATTTTATGGCTGCAACACGTTCCAAAAAAGCTGGGACAGGTGACAAAAAAAAAGACTGAGAAAGTTGAGGAATGCTCATCAAACAGCTGTTCGGAACATCCCACAGATGAATAGGCTAATTGGGAACAGGTGGGTGTCATGATTGGGTATAAAAGGAGCTTCGCTGAATTGCTCAGTCATTCACAAGCAAAGATGGGGCGAGGTTCACCTCTTTGTGAACAATTGCGTGAGAAAATAGTCGAACAGTTTAAGGACAATGTTCCACAACGTACAATTGCAAGGAATTTAGGGATTTCATCATCTACGGTCTATAATATCATCAAAAGGTTCAGAGAATCTGGAGAAAACACCTGGACTAATCCAAAGTGGAAAAGTGTTCTGTGGTCCGACGAGTCCACATTTCTTATTTGTTTTTGGAAATTGTGGACGTGGTGCCCTCCGGGCCAAAGAGGAAAAGAACCATCCGGACTGTTATGGACGCAAAGTTCAAAAGCCAGCATCTGTGATGGTATGGGGCTGTGTTAGTGTCAATGGCGTGAAGGAACCATTAATTCTGAAAGGTACATACAGGTTTTGGAGAAACATACGCTGCCATCCAAGCAACGTCTTTTTCATGGACGCCCCTGCTTATTTCAGCAAGACAATACCAAACCACATTCTGCAGGTGTTACAACAGCGTGGCTTCGTAGTAAAAGAGTGCGGGTACTCGACTGGCCTGCCTGCAGTCCAGACCTGTCTCCCATTGAAAATGTGTGGCGCATTATGAAGCGTAAAATACGACAACGGATACCCCGAACTGTTGAACAGCCGAAGCTGTACATCAAGCAAGAATGAGAAAGAATTCCACCTACAACGCTTCAACAATTGGTGTCCTCAGTTCCCAAACGTTTATTGAATGTCGTTAAAAGAAAAGGTGATGTAACACAGTGGTACGTGTTGCAGACATAAAATTCTAAGTTAATGATTATTTGCTAAGAACAATAAAGTTGATCAGTTTGAACATTAAATATCTTGTCTTTGTAGTGTATTCAATTCAATATAGTTATTCAATTAGATATAGGTTGAACATGATTTGTAACTCATTGTATTCCGTTTTTATTTATGTTTAACACAATGTCCCAACTTCATTGGAATTGGGGTTGTACAATTATATACAGTACACTTAATATAATTTGATTGCTTTGTTGGCCTGATCGACCTCGAACATGCATGTCTGTCAAATAACCAAATAATGTGTCTGTGTAAATGTCTGGTTGTTAAATGAGTTTTGTTGCACTGAAATACAAACAATAAGAAAACAACACTTGAGGAAAAAAAAAGTATAAAAGTATAATTTGTTTGCAAATCAATATTGTAGTGATAATGCTAAAAATATTAATTGTAATAGACAGAGTAGATACAATGTATGTGTAACTATATACGTTATTTTAAATTTCTTATTAATCTTTTAAAATAAATCACCCCCCTTAAACTCCCTGTCTCTTCAGCTTGCCTTGCCCTGGCGAATCTAACTCGCTTGTCGGTCTCCTGTCCTGATTTATGTTGTAGTCTGTTAAGATTATGGAGACACAGTCCGACCCACGACCCATGCGAGTGCTTGTTTTCATGTGCTTGACAGATTCAACGTTAGCCGTTAGCTTGAAGAAACAGATCACAGTGAAAGCTATCGAGGACGTCAGGACGAACGGTTAAAATCACTCATGAGTATGTTCACTGCGTTGTACCAGGACCAGATGCTTACAAATAAAAAAGAAACAACAACAAAAAGAGGCATTGTAGTGTTAATACTTAGATTTACTTTTAATGGGATAAGTGCAGTTTTGTTGATCACCTTTTTTTTGCCAGTGCATCAAAGTCTGGTGTTAGTTTTGTTGTGGCAATTCTCAGAACACTTCTGAGGTGTTCATCACTCAGCTGGGATCTGTAGGATGTTTTGTTGGTGTTCATCACACTAAAAGTCTGTTCACACACATATGGAAAGCCAAACACCACCAGCATCCTCTGGGCCATCTTCTGGATTTTTGGAAATTTGTCATTAAGCTAATGAAGCATAAAACTCATCTAGTTTGGGAGTTGTACTTCTCTTTTAAGACCGTATCACATTGGAGATCAATCAGTTCCATCGGCGCTGTTTGTTTCTTAACAAATTAGACAACCTTTGACCGGAGTTCAGTGAAAAAGTATTATGTAGTCCATTCTATATTAAACAGTCAGCACTCTCTGTCAACTTCTTTTCTTTGTCCCACTCATGGTGGAAGAAGGGTTCAGAGCAGTAGCAGAGTAAAAACATAACATAATGTCTCACTGTACCAACTGCGCTACGTGGTGGAACCTCTGGGCATTACAGGACAACCAGGTGGAACCACTAGGTATTACAGGAGAACCTGGTGGAACCACTAGCCATTACAGCACAACCTGGTGGAACCGATCGGCATTACAGGACAATCTCAAATGAATGCAGTCATGATTTTGATATTATTTGGGCGATTCTGTACCAATCTTTGGCGGACCGGATTGAAATGAGCAACGGGCCGGATGTGGCCTGCGGGCCGTAGTTTGCCCATCCCTGTAACTAGTACGTCGCTCCTTTGCAGATTGCGAACGAAGAAGTTTAACGAACGAATCATTCGTAGCTAATAGTGCATTCAGTTCACGTTCAGTTCATCAGTACATTCAGTTCAGTTCAATACATTCAATTCATGCGTACATTCAATTCATACATACAGTGGGTACGGAAAGTATTCAGACCCCCTTAAATTCTTCACTCTTTGTTATATTGCAGCCACTTGCTAAAATCATTTAAGTTCATTTTATTCCTCATTAATGTACACGCAGCACCCCACATTGACAGAAAAAACGGAATTGTTGAAATTTTTGCAGTTTTATTAAAAAAAGAAAAACTTAAATATCTCAAAGCCAGAAGTATTCAGACCCTTCGGATCTTTCCAGAGATTACCAATTGGGTTTAAGTCAGGGCTCTGGGTGGGCCATTCAAGAACAGTCATAGAGTTGTTCTGAAGCCACTCCTTCGTTATTTTAGCTGTGTGCTTTGAGTCATTGTGTTGCTGGAAGGTAACCCTTCGGCCCAGTCTGAGGTCCTGAACACTGGATTTTTGCAGATTTATTAGAAAAGAAAAACTGAAATATCACACAGCCATAAGTATTTAGTAGAATTTAGTAGAACCCTTTTGAGCTAATACAGCCATGAGTCTTTTTGGGAATGATGCAACAAGTTTTGGGGATCCTGGATTTTGGGGATCCTCTGCCATTCCTCCTTGCAGAGCCTCTCCAGTTGAACCTTCGGCTCAGTCTGAGGTCCTGAGCACTCTGGAGAAGGTTTTCGTCCAGGATATCCCTGGACTTGGCCGCATTCAACTTTCCTTCGATTGCAACCAGTCGTCCTGTCCCGGCAGCTAAAAACACCCCCACAGCAAGATGCTGCCACCACCTTGCTTCACTGTTGGGACTGTATTGGGGAGGTCATGAGCAGTGCCTGGTTTTCTCCACTCATACCGCTTAGAATTAAGGCCAAAAAGTTATATCTTGGTCTCATCAGGCCAGAGAATCTTATTTTTCACCATCTTGGAGTCCTTCAGGTGTTTTTTTTGTTTTTTTTAGCAAACTCCATGCAGGCTTTCATGTGTCTTGCACTGCGGGGAGGCTTCCGTCGGGCCACTCTGCCATAAAACCCCGACTGGTGGAGGGCTGCAATGATGGTTGACTTTCTAAAATTTTCTCCCATCTCCGACTGCATCTCTGGAGCTCAGCCACAGTGATCTTTAGGTTCTTCTTTACCCCTCTCAACAAGGCTCTTCTCCCCCAATTGCTCAGTTTGGCCAGACGGCCAACTCTAGGAAGGGTTCTGATCTTCCCAAACGTCTTCCATTTAAGTGTTATAGAGGCCACTTTTCTCTTATGAATGTAAAGTGCAGCAGAATGTTTTTTTATAACCTTGGCCAGATCTGTGCCTTGCCACAATTCTGTCTCTGAGCTCTTCAGGCAGTTCCTTTGACCTCATGATTCTCATTTGCTCTGACATGCACTGTGAGCTATAAGGTGTTTTATAGACAGGTGTGTGGCTTTCCAAATCAAGTCCAATCAGTATAATCAAACACAGCTGGACTCCAATGAAGGTATAGAAAGGATGATCAGAAGAAATGGACAGCACCCGAGTTAAATATGAGTGTCACAGCAAAGTGTCTTAATACTTATGGCTGTGTAATAAATAATAAATCCACAAAAATTTCAACCATTCTGGTTTTTTTCTGTCAATATGGGGTGCTGTGTGTACATTAATGAGGAAGAAAATGAACTTAAATGATTTTAGCAAATAGCTACACTATAACAAAGAGTGACAAATTTAAGGGGTCTGAATACTTTCCGTACCCACTGTACATTCAGCTCATCCCTCCACCACCTGCGCAATGCTGCCTGATGCTGGCTGCTCATTGGTCATTCGCCGAAGTGAGTGACAACACTGGTGAATCGCAAATGACATGGCAGTACGTAGTTTGGTGAAAATGTTCGAGAACGAAACAACAGTACATAGACCAATTGCTCGGAAATCTGCGAGTGTCCAACAATAATTTTCAATGTAGTATTTCCTTTACATTTTACATGGAATTCAGCATAATTGACCATGACCTTTATCTGTCTTATCTTGTCCAGCTACTGTATTGCTGAAATGTTGTGTATTCCTTTGCACTGCTCTTTTTGTCCTTAAAAAAGAGGAATATGTGATGCATAGAAGATGTCTAGCTTCAGCTAATTTGCAGTCTTAGTCACTGCATGGTCAGGCTTTAGAATACAATGGAAGAGAAAAAGAGAGAGAGAGAGAGAGAGAGTGTGTGTGTGTGTGTGTACGTGTAGGTGTGTGTGTGTGTGCGTGCGCGTGTGTGCGTGCATGCGTGTTTAAAACTGTGCCCCTCACACAAAACCGCTGACCCGAGCCTGGCCCCTCTAGTGAAATTGGTCTCGAACTGCCACTGAATAAGCGGCACTTGACTGCTTGGTGCTGGCATGGTAGACGACTGGTTAGCACATCTGCCTCACAGTTCTGGGGACAGGTGTTAAAATCCCGGCCCCGCCTATGTAGAGTTTGCATGTTCTCCCCGTGCCTGGGTGGGTTTTCTCCGGGCACTCCGGTTTCCTCCCACATCCCCAAAAACATGCATGGTAGGTTAATTGAAGACTTTTAATTGCCCGTAGGTGTGAATGTGAGTGCGAATGGTTGTTTGTTTCTATGTGCCCTGCGATTGGCTGGCGACCGGTTCAGGGTGTACCCCGCCTCCCGCCCGAAGATAGCTGGGATTGGCTCCAGCAGCCCACGACCCTATTGAAGTTAAGCGGTAAAGATAATGGATGGATGATTGCTCGGTGATTGGTAAAGTTATCTATACGGCGGCGGGCCAGCGGCGCCTATGTGTTTGCCGTTGTGTCCATGTGTCCATGTCCTATAAGCACATAATCAACTGCTGCCTCCGCAAATTAAAATGCTGCCATTCACTGTAAAGGAACCCACTGTTTTGTCCACACTTGGGACTCTGCGTCTGTTAAGCAGAGGGCGCAGTGCACTTTTACAGCTGAGCGGCAGGGAATACGAAAAAAAAAAAAAGAAATGGGGTGGGATAGGGCTGCCTTATTTGCATGAGAGGAAGACAAGAAATGTATATAAAATATACTATTATTCTTGATCTTTGAGGGGTTATCAGGAAAGCATTGTTGCATGTTATGAAGACACATGGGATTGTGAAAAAAGTACATATGTCTCCTTCGAGACATTTCGACATTCCAACAGGTGGCCAATATTTTGTAATTCCCCCAGAGATTATGAATGATGGCTACGTGGAGTGGCTGGGACTGCTTGCTCTTTTCACTTGGGGAACAATTGATTTGTTCATGTTCCAAGGGGGGAGAATAGATGCAGGTAGAAAGAAGACAGCGCTGTAAAATGTTTTAATCCATGGAAATGCCATGACCATGTTCGGCACACACCGCTCCTATTTAATAATGAGCTTTTCGCTAATTTGCCAATTAGGCAGTTTTAGCCCATAAAGCTTTCAAAAAGTGTGTAAAGGCTGCAATTTAATTCAATACTCCTGTCCCCCTCAATCTTTCAATCACCATAAACTACTGTTGTACTTCCAGACCTCACAATTCATCTCCAGCTCATGACAAGGTGCTGTTTTCCCCCGGAATATAAATTATACATTAACCTTTGAAATGACTCTGGGCTTTGTGGAAGTGTCTTGAAGGGAGAGTTGATCTATGACTTTTTACTCACGATGTGCTTGGCTTTAATTGCAAATGCTCACAAACAGTATGACTGCTCGTGAGTTTGCTCAATAGCGACAAAGTAAAATACAGCATTAATGTGATCAGTCTAAACTATTTGGGTCTAGAGTAGTGGTTCTTAACCTGGGTTCGATGAAACCCCAGGGGTTCGGTGAGGCAGGCACAGGGTTTCAACGGTGGACAAAACACACACAGTGTGTGCTTGCGTGTGGCCATAAAAGCACGGCGTTCAAAAAACGTATAATGGTGGCCGTTTGCGTAATGCAGTGGAAACAGCAATACTTAGACGTGAATAGAAAGCATACTAGATACGTCAGTGCGCTGCAGCAGCCCGGCTAAATGATGTGCCTTCATCGCGGTCACGTTGGTGGGGGCAACGTTCCCATCAAGGGCAATGCATGTTTATTGAAAATAAATAATAAATTGCTAATTTCGTAACCGATTTTCATGAGATTTACTTTTTTGTGAACATCAATGCATGTACTATTAATACGCAACATTTGAAAAAAAAGAGCCAAAAAAAATACTACTCTTCCCTATGAACCCTTTTCAAGGATTGTAGCAAGAACACAGAAAAAGAATGGACTTTGTTGTGAAAATGATATGAGGGTGGCACTTGCCAAGGAGAAATCCAACAGCAAAATTCACATTAATTTACGGTAATATTTTATGGAATTGAACTATTTTGTGGGGTTTTTTTTTTTTTGTGTGAAATTCATGTTTTGTTGGTATTGTTCTTTGAACATAATGATTTTGTGTGTAACTGATGCATGGTTCATTTTGTGCACAAATAATATATATATCCGCAAAGGTTGAAACATGGCAACTGGACTGTTTGTGAACAAACAAACAAGAACAGTCCAGTCACCATGATTCAACCTTTGCGGATTACCATGACATGGACGACAGAGAATCTACACAGAAAATAAAATATACAGTATAGCTCTTTTGAATTTGAAATAAACCATCTTTTTTTTCTAATTAGGAAGGGTTCTGTGAATGTGCGTATGACACTTGCAGGGTTCCATACCTCCAACAAGGTTAAGGACCACTGTTCTAGAGCCTTGCCAGCATTGGCAGTGTACATGTCATGCATACAACACAAACACAGACGCACATCAAAAAAGAGCTACAGTACTTACATATTGCCATGAAATGACTTATTGTTTGCTGATAAACCGTGATTCAATTTTAGATCTTTTATTTTCATTACGACTGTGTTTAGTATCTCTCAGAGTAGTTTTCTGGGTGCATCGAAATTGGTGCACACCGCAACGGCAAACAATCAAAGAAAGAGGAAGATGTGAAACGTAAAAGGACAATACAGGAAGACACGAGAACATTACTCCAACAGCGAATAACAAGATGACACTAAACACAAAATTGTGTTTGTTGTTCGTTTTTAAGAAACATTTTTACCTGTCCTGTCGAGCTGCATGGTCATTCAAAATGATGGATCTGTATTCCTTTTGTGCTGGAACAGTTTTCCTGTGCAACAGGGGAGTTTGAAATACTTCCTCAGCTTATTTTTTTATTTTTTTTAATCATTCTGATGTATATTGAAAATGCAGCCTGACAGAAAAGGGTTTTAGGGGACAGACCGAGGGACGGAACAGACAAGGGGAATAGGGGTGCGAACCACAGGAGGACAATAGTTGGATAGTCTAAATATTTGACTACAAGTAACATTACGAAGTTAAATCGTGTTCTTAATTTGTGGGGGTGGGGGGGACACCCGGAGAGGACATGCAACAACTAACCAATAGGACAAGATGAGAGAGGACAGAAAAGGGCAGGACAGGATGTGCTAAATGAGCAAGGCAGTGCTACTGATGAGTGTTGCAGTGGGATGCTTTTATAATTTCTTAACACCTGTAAGAACCTGGAGGTGGTATTTTAATACAACCTGTCTTATTATTAGTGGCCCAGTTAAAGCCTATTGCGTGTCTATGGAACTTATTAGTGAATGAACACCATATCACATGCAGGTTAATTAACTGGTGTACGGAGTTGCTGTGCTCACATATCGAGGAAAGGCACGGCAGCCCAGAGAAGACCAGCACAGATGTGGCAGAACCCGGCCCGGCGTCGTCCTCATCATGCCTCGTGCCAGTCCTCCAGTGAACTCTGAATGAGATGTGAATGTGCCCAATGTACGAAATATGTACAGTGTGAGTAATAAAAATGTGCGGTGTGTGAAGTAAGAGGCTAGACTCCTGAGTGCCCAGACTGACACCCCTGCCCCGCCCTGCCCCCCCCCCCCCCCCTCCCCCCTCCAGGAGGAGGAGGGCGGAACAGGCCCAGCATCCCCAGAGGCCCACACCGCAGATCCGGTGTTTGTTGTCAGTTAAATACTGTAGATGACTGTCATCTTAGTCATTTTACACAAATGACAAATTGTAGAGTTCCTAGTTCTATGTTTTAGTAAGCCCGTGTATCTGTTACTTTTCCCAGAGGGTAAATTATTTACTTTCGCAATGTGATTACAGTGATAACCATGATAGAATTGCTATAATCGGGATATGACTTTTCCATTACATTTTATCATCATAAAAAAGTGATAATGTTAATTCTCAACAGAGTTTGATAGAAAAAAAGTTTCTATACATCTTTTACTTGTTGACTTCCAAATGTCACACTTTTCATATAATCATATAAATCACTTTTTTTAAAATTTAATTTACAGTGGATGCTGTAAAGGGAAAGGTGCTTGTGTCGAAACCTTTATTTGCTTGATAAATACCAAATGGCTTGACAAATGGCAATGTTGATGTGAAATAAATCAGTCAAAATGTATGAATGGTGCTTGAGATATGTACGATTGAACTGCTGTAGATGTAATGTGGATGTTAAAATGAGTGTTGTTGTACCATACTGCACAGAAGGGGACTTAACAGCAGGAATGTGGACATTTACAATGTTTTTCTGTTGTTAGTTGATTACTAAAGTCTTTTACAGTCTGAGCACATCAGCAATGTTTACAGGGGCATTTGTCTTGCCAGTGGGCAGTTACATGGCCCTTGTCTTGGGGACATCTGCCTCCACTCTCAAACAATCTTTCGCCAGTTCAATGACATTAGATTGTGGAAGCATATACAATCGCTATTTCAAAGTGTAAGGAGTGTTTTGTCACACATTGTAAACTATAATCTCAGTACCATTACGAATGGTGAGTTTGTTTTTTAAATTATTTTCTAACATTGTCTTGAAACCATGAGAAGCAGACAAAGACACGTTTGTTTGGTCCTAAAAATACTGCATTTACGGTGGTTTGAACATTTCCACATCTTTTCACATCACATCCACAAATATACTGTATTTCATTAGGATTTCATGAAAATTAAAAGTACAAAGTGGCAAAAATTGTAAAATGGAAAGGAAATGAGAACTGGTTTTCAAGTATTTTTACACCCGAAAAAAAAACAAGAAAGAACTTTACCCCCAAAATAAAACTTCTTCTTTTCCTTTGGGCTTGTCCCTTTAGGGGTCGCCACAGCGCGTCATCCTTTTCCATGGAAGCCTATCTCCTGCATCCTCCTCTCGAACACCAACTGCCCTCATGTCTTCCCTCACGACATCCATCAACCTTCTCTTTGGTCTTCCTCTAGCTCTCTTGCCTGGCAGCTCCATCCTCATCATCCTTCTACCAATATATCAGAATTAGAATCATCTTTATTTGCCAAGTATGTCCAAAAAACACACAAGGAATTTGTCTCCGGTAGTTGGAGCCGCTCTAGTACGACAACAGACAGTCCAATTGACAGAGAACACTTTGACACATAAAGACATTGACAAAAAAACAGTCACTGAGCAATAAAGGATTAATAGTTATCTGGTAACCAACCTGGTCACTCCGAGAGTGAACCTTAATATCTTCATTTCCGCCACCTCCTGCTCTGCTTCCTGTTGTCTCTTCAGTGCCACTGTCTCTAATCCGTACATCATGGCTGGCCTCACAACTGTTTTATAAACTTTGCCCTTCATCCTAGCAGAGACTCTTCTGTCACATAACACACCTGACACCTTCCCCACCCGTTCCAACCTGCTTGGACCCGTTTCTTCACTTCCTGACCGCACTCACCATTTCTCTGGACGGTTGCCCCTAAGTATTTAAAGTCATCCACCCTTGCTATCTCTTCTTCCTGTAGCCTCACTCTTCCCCCGCCACCCCTCTCATTCATGCACATACATTCTGTATTACTTCGGCTAATCTTCATTCTGATGCTTTCCAGTGCATGTGTCCATCTTTCTAACTGTTCCTCCACCTGCTCCCTGCTTTCACTGCAGATCACAATGTCATCTGCAAACATCATGTTCCACGGGGATTCCAGTCTAACCTCATCTGTCAGCCTATCCATCACCACTGCAAACAGGAAGTCACTCAGGGCTGATCCCTGATGCAGTCCCACCTCCACCTTAAATTCGTCTGTCACACCTACAGCACACCTCACCACTGTTCTGCTGCCCTCATACATGACATCTTCTCACGCGCTAGAATTCTATTGAACAAGCTGGTCAAAAACTCCACAGCCACCTCCTTAGAAGCTTCCATACCTCCACAGGTATGTCATCAGGACCAACTGCCTTTCCATTTTTCATCCTCTTTAATGCCTTTCTAACTTCCCCCTTACTAATCATTGCCACTTCCTGGTCCACCACACTTGCCTCTTCTACTCTCCCTTCTCTCTCATTTTCCTCATTCACCAACTCCTCGAAGTCTATCTCGCACACAACTGGCACCAGTCAACATATTTGCATCCTTAATCACCCTAATGTGCTGCACATCCTTTCCATCTCTATCCCTCTGTCTGGCCAGCCTGTATAGATCCTTTTCTCCTTCTTTAGTGTCCAACCTGCCATACATGTCATCATATGCCTCTTGTTTGGCCTTTGCCACCTCAACCTTTGCCCTATGTCGCATCTCAATGTATTCCTTTCGCCTCTCCTCGGTCCTCTCAGTGTCCCACTTCTTCTTAGCTAACCTTTTTCCTTGTATGATTTCCTGTACTGTGAGGTTCCACCACCAGGTCTCCTTCTCCCTTTCTTGGCAGAAGATACACCAAGTACTCTCCTGCTTGCCTCTCTGATCACATCAGCTGTAGTGGTCCAGTCTTCTGGAAGCGCCTCCTGTCCACCGAGAGCCTGTCTCACCTCTTCCTGAAAAGCCGCACAACACTCTTCCTGTCTCAGCTTCCAGCACATGGTTCTCTGCTCTGCCTTTGTCTTCCTAATCTTCCTCCCCACCACCAGAGTCATCTTACACACCACCATCCTATGCTGTCTAGCCACACTCTCCCATACCACTACCTTACAGTCGGTAACCTCCTTCAGATTACATCGTCTGCACAAAATGTAATCCACCTGCGTGCTTCTACCTCCGTTCTTGTAGGTCACCCTATGTTCCTGCCTCTTCTGGAAATAAGTGTTCACTACAGGCATTTGCATCTTTTTGCAAAGTCTACCACCATCTGTCCCTCCAAGTTACTTTCCTGGATGCCATCCTTACCCATCGATTCTTCATCACCCCCATTTCCTTCACCATCCATTACAATCTGCACCAATCACGACTCACTCTCTGTCTGGGATGCTCAGAACTACTTCGTCTAGCTCCTTCCAGAATTTCTCTTTCACCTCTACGTCACATCCTACCTGTGGGGCAGAGCCACTAATCACATTATACATAACACCCTCAATTTCAAGTTTCAGCCTCATCACTCGATCTGATACTCTTTTCACCTCCAAGACATTCTTAGCCAACTCTTCTTTTATAATAACCCCGATTCCATTTCTCTTCCCATCTACACCATGGTAAAATAATTTAAACCCTGTCCCTAAACTTCTAGCCTTACTGCCTTCCTACCTGGTCTCCTGGACACACAATATATCAACCTTTCTCCTAATCATCATGTCAACCAACTCCCGAGATTTTCCTGTCATAGTCCCAACATTCAAAGTCCCCACATTCAGTTCAAGGCTCTGTGCTTTCATCTCCTCTTTCTGGCAAAGAACCCACTTTCCACCTCTTTTTCTTCTTCGACTTCGACCCACAGTAGCTGAATTTCCACCGGTGCCCTGCAGGTTGACAGTTTTAAGCCGGATGCCCTTCCTGACGCAACGCTCTACATTTATCCGGGCTTGGGAACGGCCTACAGTTTGCACTGGCTGCCTCCCATAGTGCTGCATTTAAATCTGGCGCAACTACTCTCCAAAAAATAAATCTTTGCATGAACATGATTTTATCTTAGTATCCTAAATCCATCAAAACAAATCATGTACATTCAATTTATTTTCATCATGTCATTTGAAAAAAGTACACTTTAGTAGGCACAACATGATCTTAATATCTTATCATTGCTGAAACCTGTTTCTCTCTCAGAACTGTTACATGTTAGTGCTAACATAGTTCATTTTATTTTAATCCATTTCAAGTCGTAAATTTATGATACCAATCATTGGAGCATATTTTACATGTGAAATACGCTATGCCATATTTATTGGTTAGTGTCTCAAATGCAGAAATATTTATGTTTGGTATTAAATTTTAAAGTGTTTTAAGAAATATTTAATGAAATTGCCCTTGTCTCTACAAAGTCAGTGGCTGCTGGTTCCAGATATTTTACACTTTATTTTCAGCGTGGGCATGTTACTTTCTCCCAGTAGGTAGCAAAGTGGTGACCACACACACACTTCAGCAACAGCAAGTAACGATTTGCAATGAGTCATCAGCCTCAAATCAACAGCGTGCCCTGCACTGTGCTCACAATACCAGCCCGACTGTCCTGTGACATATTAGATTAATAGTCAGTGTCGGACAAATCAGATGAAATTGAACTCCCACCACCAGTGAAAGCAACCAGACACATTAGCTTGATAAGATGAGGTGACGACAATGCTAAAGGTTTGATGAGATTAAAAAAGCACCGTTTAACAAGAAATAATCATTACATTTTTTAAAACTCTAAAATCCATCCATCCATTCATTTTTGATCATGCTTGTCCTCATTAGGTCCGTGGGTGAGCTGGAGCCTATCCCAGCTGACTTTAGGCTAGAGGCACCGTATGCCTTGGACCGGTCGGTAGGTGATCTAATACATCCATCCATCCATTATCTGAGCCGCTTCTCCTCACTAGGGTCGCGGGCGTGCTGGAGCCTATCCCAGCTGTCATCGGGCAGGAGGCGGGGTACACCCTGAACTGGTTGCCAGCCAATCGCAGGGCACATAGAAACAAACAACCATTCGCACTCACAGTCATGCCTACGGGCAATTTAGAGTCTCTAATTAATGCATGTTTTTGGGATGTGGGAGGAAACCGGAGTGCCCGGAGAAAACCCACGCAGGCACGGGGAGAACATGCAAACTCCACACAGGCGGGGACGGGGATTGAACCCCGCACCTCAGAACTGTGAGGCTGACGCTCTAACCAGTCGGCCACCGTGCCGCCTGATCTAATACAGTGAACTGATAATCTGTTCGTCAAAGTGTTGTTGTTCAAATGATATTTCATTGCAAACACAGTTTATTTACAGTACATTTCTACATAGTCTCAGTTAGAGTAGACACAGCACACATTTTGAATTTCATTAAAAATACAGTGGGTACGGGTCTTCAGACCCCCTTAAATTGTTCACTCTTTGTTATATTGCACCCATTTGCTAAAATCATTTAAGTTATTTTTGTCCTCACTAATGTGCACACACCACCCCATATTGAAAAAAAAAAAAAACGGAATTTCTGAAATTTTTGCAGATTTATTAAAAAAGAAAAACTGAAATATCACACAGCCATAAGTATTCAGACCTTTTGCTGTGACACTCATATATTTAACTCAGGTGCTGTCCATTTCTTCTGATCATCCTTGAGATGGTGCTACACCTCCATTGGAGCCCAGTTGTGTTTGATTTTACTGATTGGACTTGGTTAGGAAAGCCACACCCCTGTCTATAAAACACCTTATAGCTCACAGTGCATGTCAGAGCAAATGAGAATCATGAGGTCAAAGGAACTGCCTGAAGAGTTCAGAGACAGAACTGTGGCAAGGCACAGATATGGCCAAGGTTACAAAAAAAATCTTGCTGCACTTAAGGTTCCTAAGAGCACAGTGGCCTCCATAATCCTGAAATGGAAGACGTTTGGGACGATCAGAACCCTTCCTAGAGCTGGCCGTCCGGCCAAACTGAGCAATCGCGGGGAGAAGAGCCTTGGTGAGAGGGGTAAAGAAGAACCCAAAGATCACTGTGGCTGAGCTGCAGAGATGCACCCGGGAGATGGGAGAAAGTTCTAGAAAGTCAGCCATCACTGCAGCTCTCCACCAGTCGGGGTGTTGTGGCAAAGTGGTCCGTCGGAAGCCTCTCCTCAGTGCAAGATACATAAAAGCCCACATGGGGTTTGGTAAAAAAAAAAACCTGGAAGATGGTGAGAAATAAGATTTTCTGGTCTGATGAGACCAAGATCAAACTTTTTGGCCTTAATTCTAAGCGGTATGTGTGGAGAAAACCAAGCACTGCTCATCACCTGTCCAATACAGTCCCAACAGTGAAGCATGGTGGTGGCAGCATCATGCTTGGGTGTTTTTTAGCTGCCGGGACAGGACGACTGGTTGCAATCGAAGGAAAGTTGAATGCGGCCAAGTCCAGGGATATCCTGGACGAAAACCTTCTCCAGAGTGCTCAGGACCTCAGATTGGGCCGAAGGGTCAACTGTAGAGGCTCTGCAAGGAGGAATGGCAGAGGATCCCCAAATCTGGGGGTGAAAAATCCAGGATCCCCAAAACTTGTTGCATCATTCCAAAAAAGACTCATGGCTGTATTAGCTCAAAAGGGTGCTTCTACTAAATACTAAATACTTATGGCTGTGTGATATTTAAGTTTTTCTTTTCTAATAAATCTGCAAACATTCCAACAATTCAGTTTTTTTCTGTCAATATGGGGTGCTGTGTGTACATTAATGAGGGGAAAAAATAAGTTAAATGATTACTTGAATACTTTCCGTATCCACTGTACCTCAATATCAAATGGCACTGCATGTATTACCATTGTCATATCCTGTTTTGATTCTCCGCCAGTGTGTCATTTCGAGGTTTTCATTTCCTTTCCAACTCATAGTGTTGCCTCCCAGCTTGTTTACAGCACTAAAAGGTCAACAGCAATAGCTTTCTCCCTGTGTTGCTACTAATTGCTGATCAGCATCATTGTCATGAGTGGACCCAGAGCTGTGACAAACACGGATTATACCATGAGACTGGGACTCAGTACAATCAACAAAAGAGTGTGCGGTCCCTGCCAAGCAATCACTCATTAGTGATGACAATATTTGCAACACAGAGAGGGGTGAAAAAAAAAAAAAAGCGGCGATATGGACTTTCACCCTATTGGTATTCAAACTGAATAAGTTTCTTGCAAAATAATCGCTCAAATTTAACAATATTGACTGAAAACACTGACTTTTCTGCCTTTGCCAAATTCAAGAAGGTTTCTGCATTATCATGTCCTAGTAATGTTCATAGTAGGAATAATAACGGTGGGACTACTGGTGAGCAAATCTGCCTCACAGTTCTGAGATTTGAGTACAAATCTTGGCTCTGGCCTTCCTGTGTGGGGTTTCCTTGTTCTCCCTGTGCTTCTGTAGGTTTTCTTCTGGTACTCCAGTTTTCTCCCACATTCCAATGACAAGCTTTTTAGATTAATTGAAGACTCTAAATTGTCCATAGGTGTGAATGTATATGTTCCCTGTGGTTGGCTGGCAACCAGTTCAGCGTGTAGATCACTTCTCGCCCAAAGTCAGCTGAGATAGGATCAGCTCACCCGCGACCTTAGTAAGGTTAAGCAGAATTAAAAATAGATAATACAGCAATAACAATAGTAGGTCAATCATATGAATAGAATGCTAAAAAAAACACTGGTCACTTGTCCTCAGCCAGTTTAGCAACCTTTATTCCAAATACACTAAGTACGGTGCTTGCTTGCTTCTCTGTAAAATGACAAGTTTGAAGATTAGTTGTGACTGAAGTGAAAATGAGAATATACTTACTTCAGTTATGACAAAATACTCTGGCGAGCATGGTTCTAGGCTTTCGTCTCTTGCTTATGTCTCGGACAATGACATTAAGAAGAAGAACAGCCAACAGACAGCTGAAAACAAGTACTACTTACTACTACTTTTGATCTTTGCCCTTTGTCTACAATGAGTCAAATATCAAGATGAATGGGGTTCCTGCTTAATTAAAGGAAATATTATAAAACAATAATAATATAATAGATTAGTTCATCCATATATTTTCGATAGTGCTTGTCCTCAACACACACACATATATATATATATATATATATATATATACACCATGGCAACGATGATTGAGAATTATGGCGGGGGCTGACTACTTTAGCCCTCACAAACGAAATATCAAAATGAAGAAGGTTCTTGCTTTGTAGTAGAAAAAGAAGAAAGAATATCAGTGAAAAGTGAGACACAAAGCTGAAGTCAAGCCCTATCATGAGGCTGACTTTTGGTACCTTTTTGTCAAGTATCTAAATAAATAGGGTTCTTGCTCAGCGTAATTGTTTCTACAATGACGATTGATGGTCTGACAGCAAGGGAGGGATAACAACCACAATGCATTGTAAAACATTGCATTAAAACAGAATAATCCAGCACCATGATGTCCATCCATCCATCCATCCATTTTCTGTACCGCTTATCCTCACAAGGGTTGCAGGCATGCTGGAACTATCTTCGGGCGAGAGGCGGGGTACACCCTGAACTGGTCGTCAGCCAATAGCAGGGCACATATAAATAAAGAACCATTCACTGTCACATTCACACCTATGGGCAATTTTGAGTCTTCAATTAACCTACCATGCATGTTTTTGGGATGTGGGAGGAAACCGCAGTGGCCGGAGAAAACCCACGCAGGCATGGGGAGAACATGCAAACTCCCACCATTATGTCATGTGCCAAAATATGCTGTGCTTAAACATGACAAGTCAAATGGTATTATACACTGCACTGATCATATGATTTTACTAAAACATAACTACCATGGGCAAAATCAATTCGCCCTTTTCAATGTCCACTAATGATGTCTTATTACCTCGCACTGTGCGCCCTCATTCTCTCTGAAGATACGTCCATCTTCCTTTCATGCCTCTCTATCTAGCTCACATCCAGACCCATTATCATCATCATCATCCTCATCACCACCGCCATCACCTTGGATCCCGGCCTCCATCCTGACAAACACAATGATGCAGAGCCCCACTTTTGGAGTCAGGTCACTCGCTTTCTTCATAAGTCTTCTGGGAGCTCGGGTGCTATTGTATGGCTGCACATTTTCCAGGTGCGGAAAGCCTTGACGGCTTCTGAACACAGTCGAGAAACAGCCATTGAAATTCTGGATAATGGTTGTGATGATTGCAATGGCTGGCCACATCCTGCTTTACTCTGAATGCAACCAGCATTTTCAACATCTTTCTTTCTGCACTGACAAATATATGCTTCCTGCAGAGGTTATGGACATGGATTGTGATTGTTATTAAAATCCAAATGCACAGCAATAACTAGGTCACCTAAACATGGGTTTGACTTACTTTAATCTGCCAGACTTTTAGAATTCATAACAACAAAGGCATTACTGGTGAACATTAAATGAAAATAACTCGAACAGAAGAACATTGCAACTGTCAATGCAAACTGTATATTTGTTTTTAATATTTGTGTACTACGATTGGCTGGCAACCAGTTCAGGGTGTACCCCGCCTCTCATCCGACCTCACCTGAGATAGGCAGCAGCACCCCTGCGACCCAAATGAGGACAAGTATTTGGAAAATCGATGGATGGATAGTTGTGCCTTAATCTACAATCAGGCGCAGCTTCAGGAACATTTTTTCTCTAATGACAGACTGAATCACAACACTGAGAGCAGTTTACTCATCATCAAAACAATATTTCTTTTGGTATGATTGCACAAGATGTTACCCAGATGCCGACAGTTAGGTATATAAATTTGCATTTCATGAACAACAAAATAGTTTGCTGGAAAATGATGACAAAGGATTTGTCCTGAAGGATTTCTGGTTTCGTCAAAGCCCCATCCGAATTAAAAATAGTTTGGGGTGAGATTATACATCCATCAGGTTGGTACGATGGATACTGAATGCATCAAGATTTTAAATTAAGTAAAATTCCCTTTAAATTTTAACAAGTCGAGTTTAGCCAGAATTGTCTGGAAAAATATGACTCAAGTCACATATAAAGGGCAGTACTCTTTATCAGTGTTTAGCACATCTGCCCTACAGTTCTAAGGTTCTGGGTTCAGCCTTCCAATGTGGCATTTGTGTTTCCTTCCCAAGTGTGTTGGGTTCCTCCAACATTCAAAAAAGCATTTCATTGAAGACTGGAGATTGTCCACAAGTGTGAATATTAGGTCGAATGCTTGTTTGTATATGTGGTGTGCACTTGACTGGCGACCAGTCCAGGGTGTACCCTGCCTTCCACCCAAAGTTAGTTAGGGATAGGATCCAACTCACCCATGACCCAAACCAGGACAAGTGGTAAAAAAAAATGGGTGGCTGGAAGTTGCACAAAACCACTACATCACCATATTGATCTGAGACTTAAGGTCATTGAGCCTCATTCTCTAATAAATGCATAGAAATTTTCTCACTCTGTGCATAAGTTGATCATATATGCAAAGTTACCGTCAGATTTATGACATGTGCCCTGGCCAATTTTCTTCACACCCATGTGCATACGTTAATGAATCGGAATTCATTCTAAATGACGAGCTCGTGCCCATGGCATCCTATCTGCGTAAAGCGCGCCCCTATTTCCCTTTAAAAGGACGTCTGTGTGACGCATTTCAGCCAATGCGTGTTTTTTTTCACAAGAGGTGGCTCATCCAAAACTTTCTTAATCTCTATCCGATATTGAAAAGGTTGATATCATCGGCAAGCTTGCTAAAGAAAGAAACTGACATATAATAGTCCTGTTAACTATTTATAATTCATTTCAAAGTTAAATTACAGAAGGTGGCCCATACAAAAACAATTTAAGAACTGAGAATGCGCAAACACTTCATAGATTACATAGTAAGGAATAGCAGAGCAAAGAGGCATTTGTAGTTGATAAGATGCATGAAATTGCATTGGAAGCAAAAAGAAATATACGAGCCATATATGCCGACTGCAGTGCGTCATAATTCATGCCAGTGGCGTTGTGAGTGTGTGAATATTAATTGTTATTTAGGAGAGTCAAAACATGAGCAAATTTGTGGTTTGAGTTATTATCGCCAAGGTTATTATTATTGTTTTTATGAATGACTATAATTCAAATATGTTGTGCATCTTGGGTGAAAGATGTGTGTTTGACGTATGTTCGATGGACGCTCCTGTATTATTTGTGCGTACGCATGGTCTGAGGATGTTCTAAATTTCTTTGCAGAGTACGAACAAAAGCAAGTACGGAACATATTGATAAATCACAGGTTTGTGCATCAAACGTGCATACGCACAATTTAAGCACAAATCTGCGTGCACACGGTTAGTGAATGAGGCCCATTGAGCATATAATGGATAAACTCCATTTATGGGTTTGCTTTTTCTTTTGCTATTTTATAATGGCACCACAGAGCGGTACCAGTGATGGCAACACACATTTCTGTCTTATACAATACTCTATGGCTAAAAGAGTACAAGCCTAATTTATTAAATTTACCGATACAATATGTTATGGTCAGCCAATGGCCGAAGAATGGATCACCACGCAAACGCAAAAGGTTTGAAACATTTGCACAGGTTTAATTCAAACTCAGAGGCACAATAATAAAAGTGGGTCTGGTGATTGTTTTCTGCACAACCAAAAGACTGTAGATGAGCCATCATTGCTGTGACATCAGCAATGTGTGCAGTGATGCCGCCACAGCAAACTGTGATTCAAATGCGTCAATATTTTTCATGCACAAATTTTGGGGGAAATTCATTAATCATGATTAATATGTTTAAGTCCCATCACTAAATAATACATACAGTATCTCTGGTGAGTATGATGTGTTTTATTGAAAGAACGTCAGAACCACAGTAGCACTTTTTACAAAAGAGCACATTTGACTTGAGTGAGCCTGGTTTATAAAAAATGGATCAGTAGGAACTGCGACCGTGTCATGCTGAAAGTGTACAGATTCGTTTTCGTTTAATTAACTGCCTTTTAAAAGGTCTACTGGGCACAGCCGCTAATGCCGGAACAATGACGTCATTATAACTAGCCTGGTAGGCTTGCGACATAGTTGAATGTTGTGATTGAAGAAAAAACATGGTTTGTCATGAACAGTTTTGGCCACCAGCCACAATTTTAGATTCAAAATCTTTCCCATCCAAGTACATTCATTCACGGGGGTGTTTGTTGCTAAGCAAATGTTCTCATTCGTCAACAGGGTGGGGGTGTCTGGTGGAGCTGGAGCGTTCTGATCGAACTTCTTCCCCATTGATGTTCATTCGTCAACGAGGGGGGGGATTAGGCTGCTGAGCGAAGGCCCACGCTGGAAATACACCCACTGCCCGTGACCCCTATCTTGTTAAGCACACTGTAAACTAGTGATGTTTCCGAGATGTGCATAGTCTTTGAAGTGTGTGTCGGGCAATGGAAGGGGCATTTCTGCAAAGCGCAATCAAGGCTTGCTTCATTTATGGGCAGACCCGGAAATGATGACATCCGAAGCATCGCTACCCAACAGTACTACAGTATTACGTAAATGATTCGGGAAGTGCTTCAGATTTTATTCAGATTTCAGATTAGAGAGAGAGCGAGAGAGAGAGAAAGAGAGAGAGATGTGCGGTCAGGTCAGCGTTTGGATATTTTATAGTTTGTATAGGCTACTAGTTTGGAGAGTTTATAGCGTTTATTGAGATAGCTTGGACAGTGGAGAGAGCGAACCAGTGTAACAAATTACAACTCGCACGGTGCCAGATGTCACTCAGTAGTCACGTGAGTTTGAACTTCTGGCAAGACAGCGCAGGATAAACAGTTACTTAAACTTGTTACTTAAGACATATTAATTAGTTATTTTTTGAAGAACTGTATTACACTTTTATTCAAAGGTCAAGTGTTGTGTTCCAAGGAAATAGGGTACAATAAACAACACGTTACTGGGAGAGGAATAATTACTCTACCCCAATTTACATAATCCTGCTCTTAATGAATCACTTAAAACAAAATAAAAAACTGTTGAGAAACCATTATTTCTGAATAAAAAAAAAAAATCCTGTTCTCTACACCATTGTCCAAGTTACACAAGCAAATGCAGTGCCTTCTTGCAAAAATGCAATGTATCACAAAGTGGTTCAGGTACAGTTGACACATCAAGAAATAAACCATTATTCGCACCAGTTGTCTGAAGTGTTACGATGCCTCATGAAGCTTAATCTCACCACCACTATCGTAAAACCCAGATAAGTATACTGTTAGACATTTCATAGAGTTTTTACATTAACTTGCCACACTGTTGTCTATTAGTTACTGTAAACTTCAATTGCAGTAATTAACTCACTACAGTGTCAAATCAATATTGTTGTTCATTGTGGTGCTGATGCGGGGCTGTCACTCTATCGCACACAACCCACAGTCAGGGTTTCATGAAAAAAAGTGCAACATAAATCTAACGCAAGAGTTCAACAAAACACACATTCAACAAACTACGGAAAAAATAAACACACATGATCAATGTTACATTAATCCTCATTGTACATGTAAAAATAATAAACAAATAAAGACTAACTTCTTTATTACGGGAGCAGTTCAACATGTTCTGGCACAATGCATGCTGGGAGCCACACGGCTTCACAATTCTGTTGCATGCAAAATACAGTAACTGCGTGACGTCAACCGAAATCCCACGATGTAGTGGAAACTGTAGTGAAATCGAGAATCGAAAACCGATTGGAACCGAGACTAACATTCCGGTTCTCCCGGAATCGTTCAAATTTAAAAATTTCGGTTCCCAGTTACGATGCCTACAGTCTGCGGACCCCGAAGAAGAAAGTGGCAAAAACCAACGAAGAAGCGCTGTAAACCAACTAAGATGAACGTGGACAAAGACATGCTTGTACCCAACGGTGGCGAACACAAGTGTGTCTTAACTATGTTAAAATAAATGACCAGTCACCTCAGTGTAACACTTGGAATAAGATTATATTGTGGTCAGGAGGCTTTCACGATGTGTAGAAGACTGAAGCGTTCCTTTCTGCTCCGAGCCTCAGCCTACACTGCGCGGAACTTCCGTCAAGTCAATTGGGTGAGTGTGAAACAATAAAATATGTCTATGTCAACATTGAGGCGGCTAACAGGTTTAAATGTATTTTAGTCTTTCAACCAACGGAAGAACTGATAACAGACAAAAATATAATATAAATTACTTTACCATACTCGAAAGAAAGTAGAAATAGTCGCATTACAAGCTTAACACGGAGCTAAAACTTAACCAAAGGTCAAACTAACAACTTTACGTCACAATTCAATTCACATTGTCTTACAGTATCACAAGCACTAACCTCGTGTCTCATCGGTGGGTAGGGAAAGGAATCAACAGTTTACAGAGCATTTGGTTCAGTACATTACTCTTTTTGCATCTCGTTCTACTTTCGTTTTTACTGGTGTAGTGTGAAGTTATTTTTCGTGCCAAAAAGCTGAGTTCCAGTGCGTACCCTTCAAAATAAAAGGCTACAAGCTTAAAACAGGAAGTCAGTTTGAAACTTGCACATATAAACCATTTGACGTGATAAAACAGTTGCAAATAACGATTTTAACAATGCTATATTTAACTTTTAGCTGAAACATTAATTAATGATTATTAAGTCAATTAGGTTAGTTCCATACACATTGCCTTTTAGTTCATAGGTTCGATATTGATATTGATAAGACGATCCCCGAGTCAAATGTTCATTTTAGTTTATGCTGCAGGCTGCTAAGAAAATGGATGTTCATAATTTGGACACCCTTTATTTAAACCACGCAAACATCTTTGACCCAGCCCCCTAAAAGAATTGGAATCGAGAATCGTTTGAACCGGAATTAAACTGAGGAACTGGAATCGGGGCCTGAATCTCTCAAATTCAAACCATGCCCAACCCTATGTATAATCACTTCAAAGTATTTCACTGTAAGGTGTGTGTTCTATCCCAGATGAGTGTGGGCGAGAGGCAAAGCAAAATTTCAATTCTTTGATTCACCGAATGTGCATGCTTTTGGAGATGAGTTATTTTTTTAAATAAAATAAGGACAGAATGCGCTCCTGGCGCCCAGTCCAGGGGAGTACTCAACCAAAGTCAGCTAGGATAGGCTCTAGCTCACCGGCGACACTAATGAGGATAAACAGTTGCCCTATTCGACTTTTAAGAATCTTAAAAAGCCTTTTCTACAACGTCTGAAGGCTGCACATGTCAACAAAGGTCTTTTGTTATTTAAAATGTTACTTTGTCATTGCCCACAGTTAATGGTTTTACAATGGTTACAGACCACTACATCATTGGTAATGGCAACATTTGTTTTGAAGCACTCCAAAAATGATTCAATCAGGAAAAAGGTCATATTCAATTTCGATCAAATCTTATCTAGGTATATTTAATTTTCACTTTGTTGCATCTAATACATGAAACTCTTCCCCGACTGTTACTTTACTCCTAACATCTGATTTCCTCCTTTGATTGCACCGTAATTGCTTTAAATGACTCTGCTTTACCGTCAAAGATTGTTAGTTTAATTGCTAAGCACAGGGGTAAATAATAATATCTAAGTAATCTGGAATGTTGTGCATGGCAAGATCCTATTGGTGTACAACAAGGGATAATTTTAGTAATTTCATGATGACTAATTTGAAGTACTGAAGTATGTTTTGGCTGAAACACATTATTACAAAACACATTAAACATTGCATTATACAAAAAAAAGGCTTAATAAATAGGGAAGATGTGATGGAACGTAATCAATGTGTTTCTCAATGTACAGGACTGAAAGGGGATAATAAAATGTTATGTGTGGATTTTACCTTTTTTTTTTTTTTTAGCTCCCTATTCTGTCATTGCTTGGGAGTGACAGCAAACCATTAAGTGCTACTGTACACTGCATATGCTCCTGGCTCAATTCGACTTTGGATGCATTTAAACATTCACGTATAACCAACCCACCAACAAGAACAATAAATAAAATAATGTTGCAAATGTGTACAGTATGGTCAACAGGTACCGGTACTTCTATTTTCCCCGAGTGGAGCAGACGGGTTACAGTCGGCAATGGCTTTTATGAAGGATGTGTATGGGAGTGCTGTAATAATACTGTATTGACCTTTGAATTTGACATACTGGCATTCTCCTGAGTAGCTGAAAAGTTTTGACAGTGATATAAGCGAAGAGATCGGCAATGGGAATCTCCAGGGACACTGCACAGCACATATAGCGCAAGCACAATAATAAACACAATGTCAAATGAATACTTGTCTGGCAGTGTCAATCACAACTGTGTATCATTGTCTTTGTAAAGCAAAAGGTTTAGTACTAACCACAGCTAAATGGTTACAGGCAGGCAATCCCATTGGATAGATCTCTTCTTCCATGAAGTTCTGCTACCAATAAATTAAATGAATGCAACTATCTTCCTTGACATATAATTTCAAAAGTAGATATCCAACAATTTGTTGTGCATTTCTAATAATATGACGAGTCGATTATACATTTATGCGGTTTCTGTGATCTGCGACAAAAAATTAGTTGGACACCCTTGCTCCACGTTAAATGAAAAGTAACATGTAAGGCAAAGAAAGGTTTGCCTGCCTGTAACCATTTAGCCGAGGTTAGTATTAAACCATTTGCAGCCTCACTTTGAGTCGCACGACATCTGTGAGGACGTGTCTGGCACAAATTACACTCATGCACACATAACCTGCAAATGCTGTACACAGCTGCTAATGCCTTTCACCCTCCCACTAGTCCCCTGGATTAGTGGAATACTGCTCAAACCTGCCAAACTAATGCATCTAGGCTTCACTGGCAGAGGGGTACTGTTAGTGTAGCTGACACCTAATCAAAGAGAAATGTCATCCTCAGTTTGTATGAGGTCTCACTGCTTTTATCTGACATTCAAGCCTTTTGTGAGCCACAGTAAGAGTCTTCACAGTGCCTGGACCGCTGCGGGAAGCACATAATTACAGACAAAATTACTGTAGCTCATCATGCACAACACAGAATATGTTCTAAAGTGTTGTTAATAAGTAAGAATGTGAAAAAAGAAAAAGTATTTTAAAAAAGACTGACATAACACTGATTTATCTTACCCCACATAATACACTCACTAGCTTTTGCCAATTCCTGGATAAATAAAGGATAAACAAAATAAATACAAAATAATACAAAAATGCTTGAAGTATCTCAGCAGTATTAGAAGTGTAGACTATTTGTAATTTTGGTACAGATTTTGTCTAGAAACATGAAGTAGACACACGATTTGCTTTAGCAGGCCACACACAAAAAATGTTGTGGCTGGACAAATCTGGGCCCCAGACCCTGAATTTGGCACCTGTGCTATAGGGAAACACCTCATCTTACATTTGTATAATTCATGTGCATGAGACTCCAAATGATCTTCTTCAACAAAAAAACATTGATTGACTAAAGTAAAACAAACGTATGATGAGTTAATAAACTTTCCCAATGTTTACTTGCCTTCTTCACTCGAAAGATACACATCAAGTCAAATTCTAAATGTGGCATGCACTTGGATGCTATATAGCAGAGCAGTGAGGCAGTGCAGCTGATTGGCTTCATTTCGTCTTAATACGTGAAGCATGAAACTACCGCTGTTTGCGCTTCATTTAGTCTCTGTGGGAGAATGTTTTTAGATCCAAATGTTCTGTGTTCTGTTCCTCCTATCGAATCAACAGACATGGATTACAACAGGATACCCCTCATCCCACAACACAACCAAGCTAAACGACATCACAGCTCTTGCCAAGGCATACAGTACACTCAGAAAACTAGAGTATATTACAACCCCGATTCCAATGAAGTTGGGATGTTGTGTTAAACAAATAAAAACAGAATACAATGATTTGTAAATCATGTTCAACCTATATTTAATTGAATACACTACAAAGACAAGATATTGAATGTTTAAACTGATAAACTTTATTGTTTTTAGCAAATAATCATTAACTTAGAATTTTATTGCTGAACATGTTCCAAAAAAGCTGGGACAGGGTCATGTTTACCACTGTGTTACATCACCTTCTCTTTTAACAACATTCAAGAAACATTTGGGAACTGAGGACACTAATTGTTGAAGCTTTGTAGGTGGAATTCTTCTCACTTCAGTGGCATTCAACTTTAGAGTTTCCACTATAAATTTAATTGGTCCAAGTTATGGTGTCTCCAAATTGCATTGTTTTTTTTGTTTTTTTTTAATCCAAATGTATTCCAATTTGACTAATCTTCCAGAAGCACGGTGGATGACTGGTTAGTACATTTCTTCGGGTACTCCGGTTTCCGGTGCCATGGGATGGCTGGCGACCACTTCAGGGTGTACCCTGCCTTCCGCCCGCAGTTACTGTAGCTGGGATAGGCTCCATCATACCCGCGACCCTAGTGAGGATAAGCGGTGTAGAAAATTGATGGATGGACTAATCTTCCTTTCATCTGATTAACACTATCCACTGGGTACAAAGCAGGCTTGAGAGCTAATTTCAGTCTCTCAGCAGTAGTTGATTATTTACAGTCATTGGTCATCCATCACTGTGATGCTGCGAACCCGAATAGAGCCCATATGATGTTTTATGCGTGCAACACAATGTTGTTGGGAGGCTTTCATAGGGCGTCAGTGCCTGTTTTAATCGTGCAAAAGAATTGTTCAGCAATGAATATTAAGTGAAAGGGCAGCATGGGTAGTTGTCATGAACGGAACAAAGGACAGGACCCAAATGCACAACTCCAATTCAAATGGACAGTTTCAAAAAGAGTCGTTTAATAAATGGGCGGAGGTCAGTACACAGGCAGGCAATCCGAAAAAGCAACAGTATCCAAAAAACATGAGGCAAAAAAGAAAGGTCAGTAATCAGAACAGGGTCTAGGCTTACTATAAGTTAGTGACGTGTAAACAAGGAATGTTGGAACCTGACAGCAAGGTATAACGAACTGGCGACCACAAAGAATGAGACACGAGGTTAAATGCATGCGGTAATTAGGGTAAATAAGGCACAGGTGGGGAAGATGCTCTCAAGAGCAGGTGTGTACGAGACAGGGGGAAGACAACTACCATAACATACACCCATGACAGTACCCCCCCCCCCGACCCCACCCCCCTTAACGGAGTCCCAGGGTGCGCAACATGGAAGTCCCGAATGAGTGAGTCATCAACGATAAACCCAGACAGCACCCATGAACGTTCCTCAGGCCCGTAGCCCTCCCAGTCCACCAGATATTGAAACCCCCTCCCCCTCCGAGGAGATGACAACAGCCGCCTCACTGTGAAGACAGGGCCCCCGTCCACGAAACGGGGGTGAAAGGAGGCCTGGAAGGCGGGACCAGAGGGGACTCCCGGGCGGGCTTGAGTGAAATGCAGGGTGGACCCGCATTGCGAAGCAGGATAAGCAGCTTGCTGCCCTCCACCTTCATCTAAAGGGACTGTCAGAGCCTCAGGACACTATGATGAGACAGGTGGCCTCACAGTTTGAAGTTTTAATGTATATGGTTCAGAAGAAGGAACCAGCTGGCACAGCACCCGTACCACAGTTTCCATGTGAAGCAGTCACCACGCTTCATTTTTTTAACCACTTAATGAGGCGTCTCCGCTAAACTTTGTGAGTTCACACATTACGCGTCTGATTAGCAAGGGCAGGGGCATCGCCCTCATCTCCAAATCCGTTCTCAACTATAGCTCTAGCTCGAACATCGACTTTAAAACTTTGGAGGTTCTTATGCAATTTACAACACCGTTGCCCTTCTATCTCTGAGTTGATCTTGCTGATCTCAGCCAGGTCTACCCAGTTAGATTTATCTGGAAGGCCAAGGCGATCCTGCGAGACTCCCAACGCCCTCTTTTCACAGAGTTTTGGCCACTGCATTCAGGAAGGAGGTGGACCTTTTCCAGGAAGGCAAAGTCAAATAGAGACCTGAGATTGTTCGTACCATCTGCTGTTAAGTATAGAAATCAGTTGTGAGTTAGCACACCGTCCACCATACCATGATAACAACTGTGTTAATTGTATTTTATGTATTGGTACAATTCCATTGTTGTTTTTTTAAACTGTATTTTTGTTTTCTGTCTTTTATACATTTATATTTTAAATGTATTTGATTGTGCTCTGCTGCTGCAAACCAAATTACCCCTTGAAAGAAAGATCTTGACCAAAAAAAAAAAAAGCATACTACAACCTCATAAAAGACAAGGTAAATAAAAAAAACTGGTATTATGAAGTTTTGTTAGTGTGTGTTTGGACAAGCAGAAAGTCCCAACAATTTCAGTGTTCCATCTTTGCCTTCATTAGGGTGTGGCCTCTTGAGCATATCGGGAATATGGCCGGTTAGTCTGTGTGTGAAATTCTCTGTGTGTGTTTTGGCCCACTGTAGCTTCTTGTGAGCGTCCTCACTTTGTATTTGTGTTTGACTGTTTGTCGTTAAAAAAAAAATTCACTTTTTTGGAGCGGCAGCGTATCTGAACCTCAACACAAAGCAAAAAAAAATATTTTAAAATGAAAAAATAAATGGCCACAATATTGAGTGACCACAATGCAACATCTTTTCACCTCACACAAGCTTACTGTTTTTGTAACACTGCCGACAAACAAACAAACTGCGCTGACCTCCTGGCTTGTAGATGAGGACACCACTCACAACATTATGTTGCTGTGCTCCAAATATGTAAAAGAGATTAACCTCTTGGCTGCCTTTGCCTTTTCATGTGGGAAAATTCCATCCTACATCCCATGCAGCTTTAGCTTTCATGCTGCGGGACCAAGAAGGCATGTACCGTCTCTCAGTCCAGTCAGCCTAAAAATAGAGAGATGGCCGCCTGCTGCTACACCACCCAGGGATGTGTGAAGATTAATGATGTGAACAGTCGCTGAATGGAGGCTGCCATTTACCAAGCCTGCTGCCAACTTGATTTGACCTGGTGCCGACCTCAAGATCCCTCGCTTTCTAATCGGAACCATTTTGTAATTCGGTGGCTTTTCAAGCTCAAAAACCTGTCCTTACAGCAGTGTTGCTCTTGCTCAGCCTTGTGTTCTATGCAGATTTACATGAAAAATACATTCATGGTGTCTGTTGAATAAATGCAGGCCTATTTTAAAAAACATAATCCCCAGAGTGTTAGCAGACTAATTGGACATCATATTGACTGACGGGTGAGACTCATCATCATAAAAGTTAATTGCAGACTCATTTTTCGCACTGATCTAAAAAGTGGAGTGGGATTCATTGATGATTAGCTCAGTACAATCTATGATGATTATGCACGTCATGTAAAAAAAAATAATAATTATTATAATTAATATTATATATTAAATTGATAGTAAGTATTAATAGAAAAATATTTGGGAAGTATTCAGACCCCCTTAAATTTTTCCCTCTTTGTTATATTGCTAAAATCATTTAAGTTAATTTTTTCCTCATTAATGTACACACATCACCCCATACTGACAGAAAAAAAACGGAATTGTTGAAATTTTTGCAGATTTATTAAAAAAGAAAAACTGAAATATCACATAGCCATAAGTATTCAGACCCTTTTGCTGAGTATTTAGTCGAAGCAGCCTTTTGAGCTAATAGAGTCATTAGTCTTTTTGGGACTGATGCAACAAGTTTTTCACACCTGGATTTGGGGATCCTCTGCCATACCTCCTTGCACATCCTCTCTAGTTCTGTCAGGTTGGATGGTGAACATTGGTGGACAGCCATTTTTAGGTCTCTCCAGATATGCTCAATTGGGTTTAAGTCAAGGCTCTGGCTGGGCCATTTAAAAACAGTCACGGAGTTGTTCTGAAGCCACTCCTTCGTTATTTTAGCTGTGTGCTTAGGGTAATTGTCTTGTTGGGAGGTGAACCTTGGGCCCAGTCTGAGGTCCTGAGCACACTGGAGAAGATTTTCATCCAGGATATCCCTGTACTTGGCCGCATTCATCTTTCCTTTGATTGCAACCAGTCGTCCTGTCCCTGCAGCTGAAAAACACCCCCACAGTATGATGCTGCCACCACCATGCTTCACTGTTGGGACTGTATTGGACAGGTGATGAGCAGTGCCTGGTTTTCTCCACACATACCGCTTGGAATTAAGGCCAAAAACTTCTATCTTGGTCACATCAAACCAGAGAATCTTTTTTTCTCACCATCTTGGAGTCCTTCAGGTGTTTTTTAGCCAACTCCATGCAGGCTTTCATGTGTCTTGCGCTGAGGAGAGGCTTCCGTCGGGCCACTCTGCCATAAAGCCCTGACTGGTGGAGGGCTGCAGTGTTGGTTGACTTTCTAGAACTTTCTCCCATCTCCCGACTGCATCTCTGGAGCTCAACCACAGTGATTTTTAGGTTCTTCTTTACCTCTCTCACCAAGGCTATTCTCCCCCATTTGCTCAGTTTGGCCAGACGGCCAGCTCCAGGAAGGTTTCTGGTCATCCCAAACGTCTTCCAATTAAGGGTTATGGAGGCCACTTTGCTCTTCGGAACCTTAAGTGCAGCAGAATCTTTTTTGTTACCTTGGGCAGCTCTGTGCCTTGCCACAATTCTGTCTTTGAGCTCTTCAGGCAGTTCCTTTGACCTCATGATTCTCATTTCCTCTTAGCTGTAAGGTTTTATTTTGACAGAGGTGTGTCTTTCCTAATCAAGTCCAATCAGTATAATCAAACACAGCTGGACTCCAATGAAAGTGTAGAACCATCTCAAGGATGATCAGAAGAAATGGACAGCACCCGGGTTAAATATATGAGTGTCATAGCAAAGGGTCTGAATACTTATGGCTTTGTGATATTTCAGTTTTTATTTTTTAATAAATCTGCAAAAATTTAAACAATTCCGTCTTTTCTGTCAATATGGGGTGCTGTGTGCACATTACTGAGGCAAAAGTTAACTTGCAGCAAACGGCTGCAATATAACAAAGAGTGAAAAAGTACAGTACTTTGTTATACAGAATCCATGCCTCCATTTTTTACACCGCATATCATCATTATGGTTGTTGGTGACCCAGAGCCAATCCCAGATGACTTTGGTTGAGAGGTAGGTCATGGTAGGTAGGTTATGAAAACATAATCAAAAACAAAATTAAAAATAGAAATAATTCAACATTCAGGAAAAACCTTGCCACAATCTAAACCATTGAAACCCTGCAATATGGGACTATCCAACTAATACTTGCTGGTCCATTAATTTCATTGGGTTCTATCTATTTAGCTCTATTCAGTACCTTATGGTTAATTTTTTTATTTTGATAATAATATGAAATGGCTCATCGTCATGCATGACATCAACCAAAATAACAAAACAAAACAAAAAAAATAGGGTCGGGGGGAGGTTGGAGGTTGCTTCGGGCATGCTTATAACCAAATAAAGAATAGTAGGATCAAATTAAACACACACACACACGCACACGCATGCACGCACGCACACACACACACACACACACACACACACCGGAGTACCCAGAGAAAACCCATGCAGGCACGGGGAGAACATGCAAACTCCGCACAGATGACGCCCATTTGCTATTATGTCAGCATAAGGTGCCATGGCTGCCAGATTTTTGGAGGCTGCAATAGTTCCCCAAGCAAACATACACTGTATTCAATCACCTGCCTTGACTCAGATATGAAATCAAGTGAAATCCCATTCTTAATCCATAGGGTTTAATATGAGATCGGTCCACCAGCTCTTAAACTCTTCTGGAAAGGCTTTCCACAAGGTTTATGAGTATGTTTATGGGAATTTATGACCATTTTTCCAGAAGTGCATTTGTGGGGTTACACACTGATGGACGAGAAGGCCTGGCTCTCAGTCTCAGCTCTAATTATTCCAAAGGTATTCTATAGGGTTAAGGTCAGGATTGTGCAGGCCAGTCAAGTTCATCCACATCAAATTCTCTCATCCATGACTTTATGAACATTATTTTGTGCCTTGATGCACAGTCATGTTGGAATAGGAAGGGCCTATCTCTAAACTATTCCCACAAAGTTGGAAATGTCCAAAATATTAGCCCCTGAGCTGCAGTGAAAGGAAGTCTGAATGCTTCAGCATACCAAGAGGTTTTTCTTGTTCCAAGATGTATGTGCACCGGTGCACAAAGCAAGATCCATACAGACATGGATGAGAGAATGTGTTATGGATTACCTTGACTGGCCTACACAGAGTCCTGCCCTCAACCCAATAGAACACCTTTGGGTTGATTTCAAGTGGACAAATGGCCAGGCCTTCTCGTCCAACATCAGTGTGTGACTTCACAAATATGCTCCTGGATGAATGGGCAAAAATTGTCATAAACTCACTTCTAAACCTTGTTGAATGCCTTCCTACAAGAGTTGAAGGTTTAATAGCTGCCAGGGGTAGACCAATATCATATTAAACCAGATGGATTTAGAATGGGATATCACTTAAAATCATATGTGAGTCAAGGTAGGTGAGTGAATACTTTTGACAATGTAGTGTATCGCACTTTTTGCAGCATCTAAGATGAGATTTTTCAATTTCATGCATCTTCTTTTTTGAACCCACATTATGGTCTTCACGCTACAGTACTATGAAACAAGCAGTGCAAGTCACGCTGTCGCTGCGTGACACCTAGACACTCAGATATGTACATGTACAGCTCAATAAATTAATATAAATATATTCTATTTGCCCTGCGATCGGCTGGCAACCGGTTCATGGTGTACCCCGCCTCCCGCCTGAAAATGGCTGGGATAGGCTCCAGCAGCCCATGACCCTAGTGAGGATAAGTGGTAAAGAAAATGGATGGATGGATATTCTAGTTTACTGAGCTGTACCTGTCGATTCAACACGCCCTTTGAGCTGCGTGCCTACGATGATGCTGAGCTCGGGAGGTCAAAGTTGTCAGCACATTCCATGTGTGTGGATGGCAAGATTATCAAATGAACAAGGATGGCAGGACAAAGTGCTGCATACGGTTGCACGCAATGCTGTACAATCACAACAAGGGAACTGGGAATTAACGTTCACAGGTATCAATGTGGCGGCACGGTGACCGAGGTGCGCGGTTCAATCCCCGTCCCCGCCTGTGTAGAGTTTGCATGTTCTCCCCGTGCCTGCGTGGGTTTTCTCCGGGCACTCCGGTTTCCTCCCACATCCCAAAAACATGCATTAATTGGAGACTCCAAATTGCCCGTAGGCATGACTGTGAGTGCGAATGGTTGTTTGTTTCTATGTGCCCTGCGATTGGCTGGCAACCAGTTCAGGGTGTACCCCGCCTCCTGCCCGATGACAGCTGGGATAGGCTCAAGCACGCCCGCGACCCTAGTGAGGAGAAGCGGCTCAGATAATGGATGGATGGAGGTATCAATGTTTTTGGGGCTTTTTTTAAACAAATGTTCTGTATTGATAGCACACACTTTGGTGTTGACAAAAAAGTTAACCTCGTGAAAATTTGTTGATAATTCAGCAATTTACAACTAAATTTCAATGTTGCTGCATCACCTTTGATGGACATGTCGACCTCCCCAAACATGGCCGCTATGAAGGCATGTTGGTTAGTCGGGCTGCTACAGCAAGACTGAACCCCGAAAGAAAGGGGTGGGGCCACTTTCATTCAATATCCTGATTGGTTCAGTCTATATGAAATATGGACCGATGGGCTGTCCACTCTAAATTGTGGTGTGGGCCGGTCTCTACGAAAGAAATTTAAAAAAAACTCAGCAGCGTCACAATCAGCCCCAGAGGGCTACCGCCCCACCGAGCATGTGCCCGGTGTGCCCAATGGCCAGTCCACTCCTGCCTCACATGAAGGTCGGAGGCGAGCTTCAAACTAAGGCAAACGTGTTACCCACTTGGTCATCAGGCTACCTTGTTATACAGTATGTACAACCCCAATTCCAATGAAGTTGGGACGTTGTGTTAAACATAAATAAAAAGAGAATACAATGATTTGCAAATAATGTTCAACCTATATTTAATTGAATACACTACAAAGACAAGATATTTAATGTTCAAACTGATAAACTTTATTGTTTTTAGTAAATAATCATTAACTTAGAAATTCATGGCTGCAACACGTTCCAAAAAGCTTGGACACGGTCATGTTTAACACTGTGTTACGTCACCTTTTCTTTTAACAACATTCAATAAACGTTTGGGAACTGAGGACACTAATTGTTGAAGCTTTGTAGGTGGAATTCTTTCCCATTCTTGCTTGATGTACAGCTTCAGCTGTTCAACAGTCCGGGGTCTCCGTTGTCGGATTTTACGCTTCATAATGCGTCACACATTTTCAATGGGAGACAGGTCTGGACTGCAGGCAGTTCAGTCTAGTACCCGCACTCTTTTACGACGAAGTCACGCTGTTGTAACACGTGCAGAATGTGTTTGGCATAGTCTTGCTGAAATAAGCAGGGGGGTCCATGAAAAAGACGTTGCTTGGATGGCAGCATATGTTTCTCCAAAACCTGTATGTACCTTTCAACATTAATGGTGCATTCACAGATGTGTAAGTTACCCATGCCATTGGCACCAACACCGCCCCATACCATCACAGATGCTGGCTTTTGAACTTTGCGTCCATAACAGACCGGATGGTTCTTTTCCTCTTTGGCCTGGAGGACACAATGTCCACAATTTCCCAAAACAATTTGAAATGTGAACTCGTCAGACCACAGAGCACTTTTCCACTTTGCATCAGTCCATCTTAGATGAGCTCGGGCCCAGAGAAGCCGGCGGCGTTTCTGGGTGTTGTTGATAAATGGCTTTTGCTTTACATAGTAGTTTCAAGTTGCACTTACGGATGTAGCGCCGAACTGTATTTACTGACATTGGTTTTCTGAAGTGTTCCTGAGCCCATGTGGTGATATTCTTTAAACATTGATGTCGGTTTTTGATGTAGTACCGCCTGAGGGATCGAAGGTCACGGGGATTCAATCTTGGTTTTCGGCCTTGCTGCTTATATGCAGTGATTTCTCCAGCTTCTCTGAACCTTTTGATGATATTATGGACCGTAGATGATGAAATCCCTAAATTCCTTGCAATTGTACGTCGAGGAACATTGTCCTTAAACTGTTCGACTATTTTCTCATGCATTTGTTCACAAAGAGGTGAACCTCGCCCTATCTTTGCTTGTGAATGACTGAGCAATTCAGGGAAGCTCCTGTTATACCCACCTGTTCATGGCACCCACCTGTTCCCAATTAGCCTGTTCACCTGTTGGATGTTCCAAACAGGTGTTTGATGAGCATTCCTCAACTTTCTCAGTCTTTTTTGCCACCTGTCCCAGCTTTTTTGGAACGTGTTGCAGCCATAAAATTCTAAGTTAATGATTATTTGCTCAAAACAATTCAGTTTATCAGTTTGAACATTAAATATATTGTACTTGTCTTTGTATTTAATTAAATATAGGTTGAACATGATTTACAAATCATTGTATTCTGTTTTTATTTATGTTTAACACAACGTCCCAACTTCATTGGAATTGGGGTTCTACATTTAAATGCAAGAAAGGTGAGACTGATAGTGGATGGAACAGATTTGATCCTGTATATGTGTTATTGAGGGTTCTGTATTGATTGAAAGTGAATGTAATTATAATGAAATGCCGACTTTGACGTTTGGTAAGCTTTGCAAGCTCCGATGAAGCCCAACCGTGTGCAATCTTCACATCTTCACTTATCGATGAGAAAAATTTGAAAAAAAAACAAAGAACAAGCATTGAGCTCAACGCCATATGCAACAGTTTCAGGCCTCCTTTTTTGCAGCAACACAGTCTGCTGCTATTGGACCACACACAACAAGTGTTCCCTGAAATTAGGAAGAACAAACATAATTTGCACAGATTATTATACTTAGGCCATGCATAAGCACTTTCTGCTGATCTTGCTGTTAAGTATGTACTATGATGTGCTTAATGGAAGCAAGATTGACTTTCTCCTTATAGGGAGCCTCGCACTAGAGACAATTATTCTAATATTCTAACAATGACAAACGTGAGAGTGGTTAAAATTGTGCACGTGAGAGAGATTTGACTGCATCTGAAACGATCAATAACAGGACTTGATTGTATGGCCACTTAATGAGAGGAAAGACATATGCCATAGAAATAATGGTTTCATGTATTGTTGTTGTTGTTGTTTTGTGTGGAAATAAGTCAAGTTGTTTTTGTATATTGTTCTCAACAAATAGCATTTCTTTAAATTCTCGCTATTACAACCAATACCACTGTAACTTGAAATGTTTCAAATAATTGGAAAAGTCTCAGCTTTCCACTAGAGCGTGTCAAACTCAACAAAAGGTTAAACAGCAGACTATGAAGGCCTGACACCAACACAACACATCACACGGGGAATGCGATGCCAAGATCTTTACATGCATAAGAGCAGAAACAAAGAGAGGACCAAACAGTGAAGTGGGAAAACATGAGCATGAATACGCAAGGCACAAAAGAGTATTTGGGGCCACACTAAAAAAGAAAAACATTGTAAAATTCCGAATAAAAAGTTATTATAAGTTATTACACTTTTATTATCTATTATTACACAAACGTTGTGTTATTACGACAACAAAAAATCGGAATAGTAAAAACAAAATAGTCTTAATATTTAAAGGAAAAAATTCATTTAATATCACAGGAATAAAGTTGCTATCACTCTCTCAAGATCAGCCATATACAGGTAATATTATTAATATAGTAGTTGTTTTGAAAAAAAAACTAATAAAACAATTTTCTGGTTGATGGACCAAATTACATTAGAGAAGCAATTTCCGTGTTTTCTCAGGAATATAAACACATGTGCATAATGACATTAAACTTGTCATACAGTTGATGTGACAAAACATTGACTATTCCAATGTTGGTCAAACTTTTCCTGAAGTGTAATTTGACAATTTCTTTAACAGTCCTCATTTTAACACAGGTAAACATTTATGCTCGCAATATTACACTACTATTCTCAAGTAAATCACAATCTTAAGGCTATGCTCTTGTGATATTTAGACAAAGTCATTTCTTGTTTGCAGAATGGTGGTAAAACTGTTATAGAAGACAGAAACCAATGTGCGATATCATAAGCCCTCTGCTCATTGGAGGGTTTTGTTTTCATCTTCAACAGCTGCACTTTGTGCCTGCTGATATTCCTGCAGCCATTTCCTCTGAAGAAACTGATGCTCCATTTCAAAAGGCAAAATGCATCAGGCAAAATGTGTGCCAAAGTCGTCTAAGTCACTCAGTCACTGGCCACTATATTAGGTACACTTGTACAATGAAATGACATTAAATGACATTAGAAGCTACATAAAAAAATCAAATTTGAAGGATTTGGTTAATAATTTTGTTGTTGTTAGGATTTTGTTAAATACAATTACACGATACTACCAATTACACTGCAAATCATTGGGAAAAAATTATGTGTTTGTCAATAACTCAATGGGTCAGACTGCTATGTATTTTAAGGTAGTCAGCAATTGTCCTTTCTGAATCAAAGTAGTACTGTATTGTGAATCTAACATAATTCACATTTCCAGAAGTCAAAAAGGATGCATGCAGTGGTTTCCAGTGTTGTACCTAAAACAAGTTCAACGAAAGAGAGTTCATGAACGAGCTCATATTTTATGCGAACGTGAACTGAACTTAGTTAATTTCTGCCTGATGAACGTAATTGAGAAAGTGCTCATTTTGGTGCCAAAGAATGGTTTTCGAATGAAAGTTCATTTTCAATCCATCCCACCTCACAGGCCACACCTGTGAGGTGGGATGGATTATCTCGACAAAGGAGAAATGCTCACTAACACAGATTAAGACAGATTTGTGAACAATATTTGAGAGAAATGGCCTTTTGTATATGTAAAAACGTTTTAGATCTTTGAGTCCAGCTCACGCAAGATGGGAGCAAAAACAAAAGTGTTGCGTTTATATTTTTGTTCAGTGTGTGTGTGTATATATATATATGTGGAGCACCATGTTTGTATTTGTTTTTTTCTTGTAATACTGTGGTAGTTTATGAAGAATGATGTGAGACGATTGGATTAGATGGCTGGTGCGTTAACATTTTCATTCTATGGCTGGAGGAGCAGTTCCATCAAGAACAATGGGCAAACATCCATCCCATCCATTTTCTGAGCCGCTTCTCCTCACTAGGGTCACGGGCGTGCTGGAGCCTATCCCAGCTGTCATTGGGCAGGAGGCGGGGTACACCCTGAACTGGTTGCCAGCCAATCGCAGGGCACATAGAAACAAACAACCATTCGCACTCACAGTCATGCCTACGGGCAATTTAGAGTCTCCAATTAATGCATGTTTTTGGGATGTGGGAGGAAACCAGAGTGCCCGGAGAAAACCCACGCAGGCACGGGGAGAACATGCAAACTCCACACAGGCGGGGCCGGGGATTGAACCCGGGTCCTCAGAACTGTGAGGCTGACGCTCTAACCAGTCGGCCACCGTGTAATGGGCAAACAGCGAAAATAAATTCCTCTATGTGTCTTTATTCAGATATTCACCAAAACCATACGTATTCTTCTTCAACAAGTGGAAATAAGAATAGTTTTGGGGTAAACCTACTAATAGAACAAAAAGCACTGTGATCAAAACAGTCATTCTCACCCTTGACAGGTGTAATAATAACGATGATGAAAACATCCCTTTGACTTCTCATCGCTGAAAAGGCATCGTTTTAGATCTCATTATTATTTGCAGGTGTGCTTAATGTTGTGACCAGAAGTGAGTGTAGATAAAAAAGGAAGAGCCAAATCCTCTTTCACTGATATGGATATGAGGTGGAAGCATTTCATGCCCCCGCAGCATAGATTTTCCTTGAATATCAATCAATTCCTGCCCATCACTTATTTAAACTTCACCTGCAGCATCACACACACCGCAGAAAGACAATGCACTGCAAAAACACAAGGGTAGTGTTACAGAACTGGATCCTCATAGTCGAGATCATTACACCACCAGAGGCCACAAAAATATTGAACAATGAGAAGAGCTCGGGGGGGGGGGACAAAGATTGTTTTATATATATATCAGAATCAGAATCAGAATCATCTTTATTTGCCAAGTATGTCCAAAACACACAAGGAATTTGTCTCCGGTAGTTGGAGCCGCTCTAGTACAACAGACAGTCAATTTACAGAACACTTTGGAGACATAAAGACATTGACAAAAAACAACAACAAACAACAATTGTGCAAAAAGATGCAGAGTCCTCTAGCACTTAGAGCAGTTCGAATGGCTAATATCGCAATAGTCCGGTGCAATGACCATTGTGCAAAGGGCACTGAGACTTCAAGGAGTGTATGCGGTTTAAAGTGATGAGTAGTGCGATAATCTGGGACAATGGTTGTGCAAATGTTACAGATACTCCTCAATCAGTGTGCAAATGGAGCAGATGCTACTCTGGCATGAGTGGCCACTATATGCAAATAGTGCAGCACGGCGAGACAACTACAGTGAGTGCACGAGTAATACATAATTGGCCCCACAGAAATGTGACAACGAACTCAAGTCAAAAAAATTGCCAGCTTGTTGTAATGGAATTATAAGTTAGCTGTTTAAGAAGTTGATTGCAAGGGGGAAGAAGCTGTTGGAATGTCTACTAGTTCTAGTTTGCAATGATCGGCAGCGCCTACCTGAGGGAAGGAGCTGGAAGAGCCGGTGACCGGGGTGGGGAGGGTCCGAGAGGTGGGTAGGGGGGTACCGACAATCCTTTCAGCATTTTTGATTGTCCGTTGCAGTCGGAGTTTGTCCTTTTTTGTAGCAGCACCAAACCAGACTGTGATGGAAGAACACAGGACTGATTCGATGACCGCTGTGTAGAACTGTCTCAGCAGCTCCGGTGGCAGGCCGTGCTTTCTCAGAAGCCGCAGGAAGTACATCCTCTGCTGGGCCTTTTTGAGGACGGAGTTGATGTTGGTCGCCCACTTCAGGTCCTGGGAGATTGTAATTCCCAGGACACAAGGCAGCTGGACAACGTGAGGGGCAGCTGTGGCGAAGGATGCCTCCTGAAGTCCACGATCATCTCTACAGTCTTGAGCGTGTTTAGCTCCAGGTTGTGTCGGCCGCACCACAGCTCCAGCCGCTCCGCTTCCTGTCGATATGCAGACTCGTCACCGTCCTTGATGAGGCCGATGACAGTGGTGTCATCTGCAAACTTCAGGAGTTTGACAGTCGGGTTCGCTGAGGTGCAGTCGTTCGTGTAGAGAGAGAAGAGCAGCGGAGAGAGGACACAACCTTGGGCCGCCCCAGTGCTGATGCTGCGTGTGGATGAGGTGGCCTCCCCCAGCCTGACCTGCTGTGTCCTGCCCGTCAGAAAGCTGTAAATCCACTGACAGATGGCAGGTGAGACCCTGAGCTGGAGAAGCTTGGATGAAAGGAGTTCAGGGATGATGGTGTTGAACGCTGAGCTGAAGTCCACGAACAGGATCCTTGCGTAGGTCCCTGCACTGTCGAGGTGTTCTAGGATGAAGTGCAGTCCCATGTTGACTGCATCATCCGCAGATCTGTTCGCTTTGTAGGCAAACTGCAGGGGGTCCAGCAGGGGACCTGTGACACTCTTGAGGTGGTCCAGCACAAGACGTTCAAAGGACTTCATGACCACAGATGTCAAAGCGACAGGCCTGTAGTCATTCAGACCCGAGATTGCAGGTTTCTTGGGGACTGGGATGATGGTGGAGCGTTTGAAACAGGATGGAACTTCGCACATTTCCAGTGATCTGTTGAAGATCTGAGTGAAGACTGGCGCGAGCTGGTCCGCGCAGACTTTGAGGCAGGATGGGGACACGTGGTCCGGGCCTGCCGCTTTGTTAATCTTTTGTTGTTTGAAGATGCGTCTCACATCCTGTACATGGATGGTTAACGCAGAGGTCAGAGGTGTGATTGTGGTCGCGGGTGCGGCCGGGTTGGTGTGTGGTGTGAAACTGTCCTTTTCAAATCTGCAGTAGAAGGTATTCAATATATATATATATATATATATATATATACTTAACTTTAATAATACATTTCATTGTAGGTTGCGTAGCCTACCTGTCAAACAAAATCAAAATTTACTTTTACTTTTCACATTTATTTGTAGTTTGGTTTTGTTTTCTATAAAAAAACAAAACATCTGTGTGTGCCATAAATTAATCTATTTTGATCCTACTGAAGGAGAACAATGAATGAACATAAATACATGTATTCACAAAATTACGTTCCACATATTTCCTTGAGCAATTGACCCTGGGTCCGCGTAAGACCTTGACTTGGTCTGAACCCAGATCGCAGTCCGCCATTTGAAGATACCCACTGAATAGTGTTCTATTCTTTGTATGCTTTATTTTCGCCTTTGTAAATTTACTGTTGATCTGAAGTGACTTGCCAAATCACTCGAGTTTAGTCTTATCATCCCTGAAGCGTTGTTAGCGTTGTTAAGCCTTGTTAACATGCATTTTGGCAAATTTGATTCTGATTAGTTATTTCAAGGCGGCACGGTGGTCGACTGGTTAGAGCGTCAGCCTCACAGTTCTGAGGACCTGGGTTCAATCCCCGGCCCCGCCTGTGTGGAGTTTGCATGTTCTCCCCGTGCCTGCGTGGGTTTTCTCCGGGCACTCCGGTTTCCTCCCACATCCCAAAAACATGCATGAATTGGGGACTCTAAATTGCCCGTAGGCATGACTGTGAGTGCGAATGGTTGTTTGTTCCTATGTGCCCTGCGATTGGCTGGCAACCAGTTCAGGGTGTAACCCGCCTCCTGCCCGAGGACACTTTTTGAATTGAACTACCTCAGAAAAGATTTACAAATATTCATGTGTGAGCATGATTGACATGAACCTGTGAATGCCAGTGAAGTGTGCGAGAATGTGCTTGCGTGAACGCATTTGAGGAGTCTTTATGAGAGTGTTTGAGTAGTCTTTATGAGCGCAAGACTCGTGCGTATGAGTGTTTGAGTAGTCTTTATGAGAGTGTTTGAGTCGTATTTATGAGAGCAAAACTCTTTTGTATGAGATTGTTTGAGTAATCTTTATGATAGTGTTTGAGTAGTGTTTATGAGAGCAAGATTCGTGCGAATGAGAGTGTTGAGTAGTGTTTATGAAAATGTTTGAGTAGTTTTTATGAGAGCAAGACTTGTGTGTATGAGAGTGTTCGAGTAGTCTTTATAAGAGCAAGACTCTTGCCTATGAGAGGGTTTGAGTTGTATTTATGAGAGCCTTTCAGTAGTTTGTGTGTGTGTGAAAGCATTTGAATAGTAAGTGTGAGAGCTAATCCAGGATAATGTTATTGATCCCTCATAGCGTGTTTTTCATTCCTTAATGGAAGGCTACCAACAATTTTACCCATCTGTGTACAGATTCCTAAAACAATTGGCTGGATCATAAAATATGCTTACTGCAGACAGCAAAACAACAAAATTTTACCATTGTGATCTATTTACATCGGATGTTGAACGGTTCAATAGACCAAGGTATGAAAGAACAACACTTTTCTCAGAACTTCTCATTATTCAGAAGGAGCACTGAGGAAATTTTAAGTTTATTGTTATCGGTGTGGCTGTTTTGCGTCACTGGGTCTGGATCATTATACAAAGTGCTATTTCATTAAAATTTCTGATGAAGAAATGAAATGGACTCCTCCACGTCCATTAAGGCTGGAGCTGTGCCGGGTGGAATTTAAATGAATGACTTGCTCTATTTTTAGTTCCACTTACTTCAGCTTCATCTTTGCCACGCGTCACACTGAAGCTATATAAAAGCGCACTGCACACACATACATCAGGGGAGTAGTCCCATGCAGCGGTAAGAAAGGAAAATATCATGAAGCTCAAAATTGGGGTTATGTGAACTGAGCAGGGACCACAACCTTTTCCTTGTCATCCTCCTCTGTAAGATAAGGTCATGCAGGATAATGAGTATTTATTATGCTTAATAGTGCACAGCGGATAAATGGAAACAAGAAAAAAAATGGATGTATGATTATTATTCAGTTTGTTTTATTAAATGTTAATCAGATAGCCAAATGATGTGAACTGTCTCGCGATATCACTGTGCACTGCATTTTATCAGCTGAATCAGTACCAAACAAACGTCTCATTTATTTTATCCATCCATTCATTTTCTGAGCCGCTTCTCCTCACTAGGGTCGCAGGCGTGCTAGAGCCTATCCCAGCTATGATTGGGCAGGAGGCGAGGTACACCCTGAACCAGTTGCCAGCCAATCGCAGGGCACATCCAAACAAACAACCATTCGCATTCACATTCACACCTATGGGCAATTTAGAGTTGTCAATTAACCTACCACGCATGTTTTTTTTTGGGATGTGGGAGGAAACCAGAGTTCCCGGAGAAAACCCACGCAGGCACGGGGAGAACATGCAAACTCCACACAGGCGGTGCCGGGGATTGAACCCCGGTCCTCAGAACTATGAGGCAGGCACTCTAACTAGTCGTCCACGTGCCCCCACAAAAAAAAATAATAATAAAAAATGTTTTTAAAAAAACAGTATGCTTATAAATAATGTTAACAAACCTTAAGCCTTACACTACCCCTTAAGAATATACATAGAAAGACAATTTTAAAAAAAACTGAACCGTATGGCGTGTGTCTTTTCACTTAACAACTTTTATTTCTGTGGTATATTTGCATTGTTTGACATGCTGATTCATAATGATAAACGCAATACGGCATTGGTACAATCCCCATTCCTAATCCTGCAGCTAAAAATAGTAAATAATAAATAATACATTCCAAAAAAGTGAACACTGTATTATTTGTAAATCAGGTAAAAACAGCAAATATACAAAGTCCTCCAATACAAAGTACTCAGGAACATTGAAGAATTTTAGAGCCGCTTGTAAATAGAGATGGACATTCTGGACACAAAACCCTGCTGGCTTTGTATCCAGAATGACCATCGTAAACGAGGAATATTGTTGCCAAAACACCTGTTTGAAACAGTCCACAAGGAACACAGGTGACCAAAATGTTTTTGTGGATAGTCTGTTTTCATTTTTAAAAAATTAAGGTAAAAGTTGACATGAGCCTTTCAGCATCAATCTTTAAGAGTTTATCAAAAAGTACATTTTTGAGTCTGTGGGTTGGCGTGTGTATTTTTGATTTCTGCCCAAAGTGGTTGATTGTTCACTGTTCAGACAATTTTGAGGTAATTACTGAAAATTATTTCCCTTCTGATATTTTTAGGTGCAAGAAGACGTGACAGTTATTAGACTGGAAGTACATCTGAAATTTGAAACGCACCTATTAGCTGCCAAAGTGGAGTCAAGACCTGTGGCTCTGGAAAAACAAAACAAAATGGCACTTTGTTTTCATGGGAATCCAACGTCGGGATGGAAATAAATATTTATTTTTTCTCTGTGATCTCGTTAGAAGTGAGCGAACAAATGTTCACTGACAGGATTGTTTTTGCAGTAGAGTTTAGCTATATAAACACATATTTAAGTGACAGCAAAGGCAAGCGAACGGAAAGTCTGCATTAGGCAGATTGAGGGAGAGGAAAAAAGCAGTGCTTAGACCACAATTAAGACCCAGCACCAGCAGTTTTTTTGTTTGTATGTTTTTTTTTAAGTAATGGCAGTCATTGATTGTGACAATTGAGTTGACATTTCATTTTCTCTTGTCTCTCCTCTGGGACCTAACAGGTCCAATTTCTTATTGTCATCTGAATTGCGTTAAAAACTAAATTAAAGCCACAAAGTTCGTCAGACACAGAGTAAAACATTTTTTTGAGTGAAATAAATTGGTTGAAATACAGACTATAATCAAAAAGTCACCCAGGACCTAATTTTCTTTGCTTGGAAGAATTCAACCAGACTGGACCAAAATTCACATTAGTATGAAACATAAATCAACTGTGATCATAAAGAAAGTGATTACATTAGATGGTAATCAACCAAAAGGTAGATGGTGTCAAATACACAGTTCATCCTCATCATTAAATTAAAGGCAAAAAGTTTACAGATTTTTTTGTATAATTGGATTTTTGAGGCAATCAGCAGAACAAAACTTTCTGTAAAATATCTCTCTAAATATCCCCAAAACACTGGACTTCCTACTATTCCAACAGTGTCCATTGGCTCTTCTGGGATTTACCTAAAATTTCAACGAAATTTGTTCCAAAAGAGTCTAGAGGGATGAGACACCTGATCTCCTATTTTTTGTTGTTTTCTTTGTCCTTTTTTATACATTATATGCGTGTACCTTGCACAAAAGTATCAGAGGTGATAACCCAAAGAATGGAAATGATTTTAGGACTACATCAGAAAAAAATCCAGGGTAAAGGTCTTTACTTACGTTTTTGCACATAAATGATAAGCAACTGCTATTACAGTATAACGATACCTCAATATTATGAAGAAGTTTGAGGCATTGTCCCAATATTTTAGTTACTCATGGACCACAGATTTTCCTGGGACCACCAGTGCTTTGCAAACCATACACTGAGAAACATTTTTTTTAAAGGATATCCAAATCAGTACAAACTGTTCTAACATTACCATGTTGTACCGAAAATCTGACCATAGTTGTATTAAAGTAATTTAGCAGTGGTTAAAAGTCATATTAGTCGGTTATATACATTTATTATTATTATTATTATTATTATTTTTAATTACTTTTTAATTTTTTTGACACATTATCCTCACCGCTATCTACTGAAAGTTGTACATGGAGATGCACTCTGCTGCCTGGGCCTTTTTGTAGTTGCAATGGGAGTCACACACAAACAGATACACACAAACATACAACAAAGCTTATGTGGCGTGAGAAAGGCAACACGGGGTCCCAGTGTTTTGGAGAGGACACCCGGAGTACACAGAGCATGTCTCTGGAGACTCGCCTCAGTAAACTCAGCCGGTGGCGCATAATTACTGGAAGTGAGATTCACACAGTGTCAAACGTAGGCCAACATATGGAGCATGAGGGGGAAAGGCTCTTGATCAATTCAGGTTTGGGCAATTGTGAACATTACTTGAGTCCATGCATGGGAGACAGGGACTAGATGTGACAATGCATGAATATTCTGTACTAGCCTTTTGTGCCGTTGAATTTTGTTTTATTTCTGATTTGCGCTCTGCATGTACTTACCCTGTGTTATATTCGAAAAATGTCTGACCTGCCTCAGCACTCTCAGGCGCCTCAGGACTGCTAATCAGTCATGCCATAGTCCGAGTTGACAATAATCGCAGGAATATATTTATTTCCCTTGTTTGGCAGCTCTGAGATTGTCATTCCTCTAAAACTACATTGCTGCTCTGTAAAAACAGATATGCCAAAATATGAGCGCTACCATCAAGGTCAGTCTTTCAGTACATACATTTTTTTGCTCACATCATGTTGCAGGGCCTAAAATGGCACTATAAATGTTCTATACGACGACAAGATATAACATGTAAGTCTGTGTTGAGTGGATATCGGGGTGGGAGAATACTGTGTGACTTCCATTTACAACCTTAACTTTACTTCCAACGGCAAGCCAAGATGATTGATTGTTCTTTTTTTAATTCACCCACTCTTTTCCCCCATTCACAATGGCCTTGCTTTGGGTTTGGTGACCTGTTTGGGGGATAGTCTACTTTTAACCCTGAATCACTTGGGATAAATTTAGCCCCTGCTGGGACCATGAACAGTATGTTACAGAAAATAATAAATGAATGAAGTCCAGTGGTTTGCATAGCTAACCTTTGTGCAACTGGCATGTGATTAATTGGGATCATTTAGAATTGACGTGATAGATTGGCAACTAATCCAGAATGTAGTCTGCCTTTCAGTCACTTGCGATAGTCTCTCGCTTCCCAGCAACCCTGAACAAGACAAGGGGTAAGAAATCAATGAATTGCAGAAGGTAATGAAATGCTAGGAAAGTAACATTTGAACCAAAATATTATCTTTTCCCTCTTAATCTATTGAATCTTCAGTCCACCCACAACCACGTTTTCTCTTCTATTAAACACTGTACAAGATACAAAGATATTGCGACATCAATACAAAATACGGTATGTGTTCAAAACATGTGGTCGTTAGTTTAGTCAATTTGATTTCATCCGGAACTACACGTAACCTTGTGCAAAGTAAGCTGCTTAGGCCAAGGATAACGGACAGCTTGAATCATGTGTAAATCATGCTTACTACACCCAAGTACAATGTGTTTGGCTCTGTGCCTTTTGCCAAATCATGATACCAAACTAACCCAAAAGCTGTGCTGATTTCAAACATTTCCTCACTGTTCCAAGAGTTTTGTGGGAAATCGCAGAAGTTCTAATTAAGTGGAGTGAAGACGGCTGCCAAGTTGGAAGCCCAGTAACATAGAGTAACACAAATATATGGTATTAATCAAAGTTGGTAATAATTTCCACTGAAATTCCACTGAAGTTCAACACCATTCCAGTAAGTGGTATTGAACATAACAATTGGACAACTATAGAAGGCAGTCATGACATTTATAAATGGGGGGGGGGAAGAAACCCCATTTCTGTGGAAATCAGTCAAGTATTTTATGCTTGTTAAATGTTAATGTTGGCAGAGCTAAAACATACAGTACACAACAAATCTTAGCTATCACTTTATCAAATAAAGTAAAGTCATTCATCTCTGGCTCCAAGCAAGCCGAATAATCAATTTCTTCAGTAAAAAAATCTTGAGTTATAGACCTACCAGTCAATTGTGAGTTATCAAATGTCTTGTTCTACAGACACTGGGACACAAAAGGAATGAAGACGCTGGTCTCTCTTTCTCATGAGGAGGGCGTATGGGAGATTGTTCAGATTACAGCCTCTCAATACGCTCTAAACAATCTCTTCACATGGGCAACTTTTCTCCCCACTATGGAAAACTTGCATATTTCCTTAAATAAAATTCACATGGTGTACTGTAAGTATTCTCTACGTGTTTCCAAATATTCAACTTCACCTCACCTGTGAAGGTGCTGGCACTGTTGTGATCAGAGAGACAAATCTCGGCCCAAGTTGCCTGATAACTGAGAAGATCCATTGTTAGTTCTATTTTTGTGCTGTAGGTCTGTGAGTAGCAAATTATCAGATTCCCGTGTGGATCAGGATCTGTAAACACTATCATGTCAATCTGCCCTCTCCATGCAACAATAATGGCATTGGTGGTCAGAAGAAGCTTGCTAATAAACCTTTCGATAAATGTCATAATTTTGTGGTGGAAATTATTTTTTCTTCCAATTTGTATTTTATACTTAAAAAAGCATTGTTGAGCTTAAAAATAAAATATTAATAAATTGCCTACCACAAGGCGGCACGGTGGGAGACTGGTTAGAGCGTCTGCCTCACAGTTCTGAGGACTGGGGTTCAATCCCCGGTCCGCCTGTGTGGAGTTTTCTCCGGGCACACTTTCCTCGTACATCCCAAAAACATGCATGGTAGGTTAATTGAAGACTCAAAATTACCCGCAGGTGTGAATGTGAGTGCGAATGGTTGTTTGTTTATGTGTGCCCTGCGATTCGCTGGCAACCAGTACAGGGTGTACCCCGCCTCCTCCCCATTGATAGCTGTGATAGGCTCCAGCACTCCCACGACCCTTGTGAGGATAAGCGGCTCAGAAAATTGATGGATGGATGCCTACCACATTTCTTGTATTTTCTCGACTATATCGGGCATCAGACAAAATTGCCAACGAAATTGCACAGTGATTATAATTGAGATTATTTTTCTGTGGGCGCAGAAATGGCAATGCCACACGCAAATTGCCGAGAAACGAATGCAATTTGTCTTACGCTACTTGTATAGAACATAACAGAATAGACTATTTTGTCTGACTATTACCCCTGATAAAATACACACCTTGATATAGCCACAGTTTGTCACAAGAAGGAAAGCGAAGCAAAGGGTTTAATAAGACTGGGATTCATATCCTGCTTCCCACAAGCAGAAACATTGGCCTGTCCGCCTTGCATCATTCAAAAACCAAAATGAATATTGTTGCTGTGTGTGTGTGTGTGTGTGCTTGTGTGTGTGTGTGCTGCAATTAAGTGAGTTTTTTAGCACCAGCCGGGCCATTCTGCCAACACCAACGCGCTGGTATGTCGAATTTGTATGAAGGTTGCTTTGATCTACTTGATCTCTACTGTTATCAATGCTGCTATACTTTTCAACATACTTTAACCAAGTGGAAACTTGATTGGCAGTATATTGCCTGTTAAAGAATTAAATGTGTGTAATCTGTTATGTGTGCCAAATGTTGTTCAAGTGCAATTTTTGTGAACAGAGCCTGAATGTTTTATTTATATTTTTTATATATCTAAGATATTGTATTTATTGTTCTACATTGCAATGCCAATGTTCAATATATTCTTCGAGTAAATTGTTCTTAAAAAGGATGTACCTGAATTATCATGGTCCAATATCACAATATCAGTGGCATATAAAACAACAACACTCTTTGCCGTGATAGTTTTTGGTCAAATATCCATCCATCCATTTTCAACACCGCTTATCCTGGTTAGGGTCGCGGGACGCTGGAGCCTATCCCAGCTGACTTCGGGCGAAAGGCGGACTACACCCTGAACTGGTCGCCAGTCAGTCACAGGGCACATATAGACACAGACAACCATTCGCACTCACATTCACGCCGTCACTGAGTGGGAACTGAACCCACGCTGCCTGCACCAAAGTCAGGCGAGTGTACCACTACACCATCAGTGACTTTGGTCAAATATATTGTCCTAAATAATAAACATTTTAAAACTAAACACATATTCTATTGAGAGAGAGAGCGCAACAGATAACACAGAAATATTGTATGAACCATATAAAAATAGAACTTTTGATAAAAATCTGCAATATAGCAGGACAGCAAAGCAAGAACCATGATATACCGGAGGATAACTGTATCTGTATTCTGTGATAAATTGCAGGGACTCATTGTTCCAGACGTGCATATATATATATAGAGAGAGAGAGAGAAAGAGAGAGAGAGAGAGAGAGAGAGAGATCCTGTAGTTTTTTTTATAGAAAACACAGGAGTACCTTTTTGTTCCTGCAAGTACAGTCTGCACCAAAGAGCTAAATGTAGGTTCTCCAAGGTAACTGTTTGTACCTTTACTTGTACATAAAGCAGTGAATGCAACATTCAGTGTCACATTCTGATAAGAGGGGTCTTGATGATGAAGGTACAAGCCCTCTGTGCAAAGAGGGTGAGAAACCTGTGAGCAAAACTTGAGAGAAGACAGCATGAATTTGTATCTTTTCAACGTAAAGTGGCCTACATTTACAGTGGATATAAAAAGACTAGAAACCCCTGTTCAAATGCCAGGATTTTTTTTTTAATATAAAAAACAAGACCAATGCAAATTTTAAAAGTGTCCACCATTAATGTGACCAGTAACCTATAAATCAATTGAAATTGGATTAATCTTTTCAAAAAGTGAAGTAGAAGTAAAATAAAATGTTATATTCTTTTGGTGCTGATCAGGCGACACGGGAGCCCCGTGCTTGCATGAGTTTTCTCCGGGAACTCTGGTTTCCTCCCACATCCCAAAAAAAAACATGCGTGGTATGTTAATTGACAACTCTAAATTGCCCGTAGGTGTGAATGTGAATGCAAATGGTTGTTTGTTTGGATGTGCCCTACGATTGGCTGGTAACTGGTTCAGGATGTACCCCGCCTCCTGCCCAATGATAGCTGGGATAGGCTCTAGCACGCCCGTGACCCTAGTGAGGAGAAGCGGCTCAGAAAATGGATGGATGGATAAAATAAATGAGACGTTTGTTTGGTACTGATTCAGCTGATAAAATGCAATGCACAGTGATATCGCGAGACAGTTCACATCATTTGGCTATCTGATAAACATTTAAGAAAACAAACTGAATAATAATCATACATCCATTTTTTTTTCTTGTTTCCATTTATCCGCTGTGCACTATTAAGCATAATAAATATTCAGGGTATACCCTGCCTCTCGCCCGAAGATAGCTGGGATAGGCTCCAGCGGCCCGCGACCTTAGTGAGGAGAAGCGGTACAGAAAATGGATGGATGGTGCTGATCAGTGTTGTTGTTGTAGAAACAAACAACCATCCGCTGTCGCGCCTACAGGTAATTTAGAGTCATCAATCTACCTAGCACGCATGTTTTTAGGATGTGGGAGGAAACCGGAGTGCCCGGAGAAAACCCACCCAGGCACGGGGAGAAAATGCAAACTCCACACAGGAAGGGGCCGGGATTCGAACCACGGTCCCCAGAACTGTGAGGCAGATGTGCTAACCAGTCGCCTACCGTGCCAGCCCTTGGAAAATAGGTGGAAGGAATTATAAGCGGTTTGAAATGTCAGTCATTGATAGCACAAAACCTTCATGCTTCTGGGAAAAAAATAAAAATAAAAAAATAAAAAAATAAAAATGGGGAAAAGTCTACAAAAACAGCTGAAATGTATTTTGGGTTAGTCAGATGCATTTTAAATCGTGGCCGGTGTGTGCTGACTCACATTTAATAAGATTGTTTGGTGGATGCGATTGATTAATTGTGAACACAGCCACTCCCAGTTACAGTCTAAAATGGTGTGCACACTTGTGCAACCATCATTATCTCAGTTGTATATTGTTCATGCTTCCTTTCTTGAAATGATTTTTTTTTTTAATTCGATGGAGTTGTACAGGTTATAGGTCACAATATTGGTGGAATTAGTTTTTTAAAGGTCTCATTTTTTTCATGTCACAAAAACCTAGCATTTGAACAGGGGGTGTGTAGACTTTTTAATATCCATTGTGGTTCTTACAAACAAAGAATACAAAAACTGCAAAGACCGCCTGTTTTGCAATGAACACACATTATTGCTCCTTTTTTCATTTCTGAACCATTAGGCACCAGGAAGCAAGCAGTGAGACCATTTGACCTTCTGAAGTCTTTTGAAGATTCATATATGAAGCGATTTCAAAGTACAATATGACCTGTGGCAAACTGAATCCAAGTGACTGCTGAGGAGTGATAAGTAAGCGCAGTCACAGTCTACATTACAGATTACCATACTGAGAGAGTGAGGGGAGAAAAAAAATAAAGAATTGGATTGTGTACTTCTGTACTTTAGGGTAAGGTAGGCAAAGGCTACTGGAATTGAATGTCAATCAATCGTCGACTAAGAGAAAGAGATCCATCCATCAACTTCATGTGTCTCTTAGGTCCCCTCGCACACTGAGCGACGCGGCAAAACTGTGGCGCAGTGCATGGTTCGGCAACGGGTTTTCATGAGTGGCCGACTGTCAGCCACTGGTTTTGCTGTGACTCAAAATTTGAATCACTGGTGGACGGCATCCCAGATGTATCAGCCAAATAAAAATGCACATAAACTTTCACAAAGTTTTAGGCTTCAGGCTTTTAAGCGGCGAGACCGCCGTCAAACTGAACCAATGCAGTAGATTAGAATTGCATATGTACAGTACCGCGGCACAGTGGCCGAGTGGTTAGAGCGTCTGCCTCACAGTTCTGAGAACTGGGTTTTCTCCGGGCACTCCGGTTTCCTCCCACATCCCAAAAACATGCATGGTAGGTTAATTGAAGACTCTAAATTGCCCGTAGGTGTGAATGTGAGTGTGAATTGTTGTTTGTTTATATGTGCCCTGCGATTGGCTAGCAATCAGTTCAGGGTGTACCCCGCCTCCTGCACGATGATAGCTGGGATAGGCTCCAGCATTCCCGCGACCCTTGTGAGGATAGGCGGCTCAGAGAATGGATGGATGGATGGATGGATGTATAGTACCTGTGGCTAGAAGGCAAAAACGTTGCAGTCTCTGTACAAAAATGTACGGGTGCTGGCGACCTCCTTCTTCTTTGACAATTGCACAATGTTTTTGTGGTTTAATAAAAAAATAATAATAATAAATGAAAAAAATACAAAAATAAAAAGTACAGTACATTGAATGTGGAACCTCAAAAGCTCATACAGGTTTGGAGTTAGTCACTGATGGTGTAGTGATACACTTGCCTGACTTTGGTGTGCGCAGCGTGGGCTCAGTACCCACTCAGTGACGGTGTGAATGTGAGTGCGAATGGTCGTCCGTGTCTATATGTACCCTGTGACTGACTGGCGACCAGTTCAGGGTGTAGTCCGCCTTTTACCCGAAGTCAGCTGGGATAGGCTCCAGCGACCCTGAACAGGATAAGCGGTGTGGAGAATGGATGGATGGATGCAAGGCTTGCAATTTTTCTGTTGCAGAGTGGCCATGATTCCTGATGCGGCGGCCATCATTGGCCTATTCTTCAAATTGGGAAAGGGTTGCATTTAGTATACTTTTGCTCAACATGTAACTAATGAAACAAGTTAATTCAGAAAGATGCGAAATAGAAAAGAGCTGAGTGTTTTTCTTCTGTACATATACAGTGCAATGTGACAGGAAATTCCAGGCATTTTGATTAGGGTCAAAAGCCTCCCGGCTGAGCGGACTGCAGCGGAAGACACGGTTGTGTATCATGCACACTGCTTTAATAATCATTCATACAGTGTATAAAATATTTACAGTGTAGCATGTGGGAAAAGGTGCTGTAGTGCATGGTCAAAAATAATCTATAAAACAAACACAGTATTGCTTTCAATTGAATGAGGCAGGCAGAGTCCATATTTTTTTGCCCATTGGAAGGGCTAATATATTATTACTGAATATACAGTACATACATGCATTTTCGGTACCGCTTATCTGGAACCTATCCCAGCTGACGTCGGACAAAGTGCAGACTACATCCTGGACTGGTCACCAGTCAATCGCAGGGCACACACAGCCAGACAACCATTCACACTCACATACACACCGTCACCGAGCGGGAACTGAACCCACACTGCCTCTTCCGAAATTAGGTGAGCGTACCACTACACCATAAGTTACATAACTGTATGTTTTATTTCAATGACCAATTTGCTGTGAAACGACATTTTGTGATGCTTCGACAAAGATTTCACAGAATGTGTCGTTCATTCAATCGAAGAGGCTCATTCACTCTTGCAGGGCACCACAGCCTCCCACATATTACCAATTGGGGGTTGACCAATTATAGTAAATGTGGCATGTACATCCAAGACACAGTAAGGCAATCGGCGATTATGGCACATTAAGGAGCCAGGAGTGATAACTATATAATCACCATTCTGTAATAGTTGGCTGATTGACTTGATAATGAATCATTCATAGTGTTCTTTTCAAACAAATGACTCCAGGAATTTGTTTATATGTGGAGTTCCCATGATGCCAGGAAAAGCATCCATCTACAATAACAAAAATAATTACCATCCATTTAAAACCATATTTATATATATATATATATATATATATATATATATATATATATTCCGTAAAGCAATGTGCCCAAGGCTAAATTGTGTTCTGCTGTCACACACACCAACATTCATCATCTCACTTAGCTCAACCCGAAGTACGGTGGCCATTAAGGGTCATAAAAGATGCTGTTTTCGCAAAGTGCTCCACATGCATTTTAGGTGTGGGTAACAGTGTGTACACTTGACTACCTTATGAAGTCTCATATAGAGGTAACCCCATATAAAAAAAAATGGGTGGATGCAATTTCCATCCATCCATTTTCTGAGCCGCTTCTCCTCACTAGGGTCGCGGGCGTGCTGGAGCCTATCCCAGCTGTCATCGGGCAGGAGGCGGGGTACACCCTGAACTGGTTGCCAGCCAATCGCAGGGCACATCGAAACAAACAACCATTCGCACTCACAGTCATGCCTACGGGCAATTTAGAGTCTCCAATTAATGCATGTTTTTGGGATGTGGGAGGAAACCGGAGTGCCCGGAGAAAACCCACGCAGGCACGGGGAGAACATGCAAACTCCACACAGGCGGGGACGGGGATTGAACCCCGCACCTCAGAACTGTGAGGCTGACGCTCTAACCAGTCGGCCACCGTGCCGCCTGGATGCAATTTAAATAACAAATTATTTCCATATTTAATTTCAACTGTATGTCCAGAAAGCAGTTCCAAAGTTCAAGTCTGTCTCTCAGATATAATACTGTAACTTAGAGCCTTTGGGCTGTGTGTCAAGCACAGCACCTCAGTGCAGCTCCTCAACTGATTAAAATACAATATTTTGGGATCAAAGGGATTATCGCTAACAGTAAAGTCAGCAAAAGTATACAATTTGCAATTGCGAAACCATTAAAGACCATCTTAAACAACGGCTTATATCAAAAATCACATCTGCAATCAAAGCTATCAAGTTACTACGGTTCTATGCATGTATAGGGTCTGATGCAGTTTTGTCTCTTTTTAGCATATACAGTATAAATGAAGGTTGACGCTGTAACTTAAATTTCGATTTCAGTACAAAACAACATAGCACTAAATCAAAGATGCACTCACTGTACCTATAGTATGTGTCACAAATCGGCCAGCGCTGCTGATTCTGAAGGCCCTGGGCAGGTTATATTGACATGGCAACAGATAAAGGCTGAAATCTAATTGGACAAAAAAATATATATATATAACGTAACATAATTATGCACGTACTGGAAGCTGTGCAGCCAAGAGAAATGTGAAGAGACTTGACTGTTGGGAATGAATTTAATATTTACCATTTAATAGAACAAATATTCAAATTTAGATTGTAAATGTAGGTCAGTGCTTATGACAGTGTAAAGGTCAGCAAATAAGAATTTGCTGACATATTTGGAACGAAAACCAAATCGCATAACAGGACTGAGAACTGTAATCGCACTTGTCACACAGACAGCGCTCGTCCTCATGAGGGTCACAGGCAAGCTGGGGCCTATCCTAGCTGATTCTGGGCCAGAGGCTGAGCACACCATGGAGTGTTCACCAGTCAATTTCAGGGCGCATATAGACACTTAACCATTCACACCATTGAACGATTGAAGAGTCTTCAATAAATATAATATGCATTTTTTTGGAATGTGGGTGCAAGTCTGTGTACCTGGAGAAAACCCACGTACAAAGATTTAAACCGAGAGCCTCAGAAGTGTGAGACAGACAACTAACCACTGACCTACCTTGCTACCCTACAAGACAAAAAAAAAGTATTTCCATACTGTAGATACTATAAGTCGAATGGCACTCTGGAGAGTGCAGACCTCCACCAAGGCCAATCAATCCCTGATGATGAACTGTAGCAGTGGCGGACCGTACATTGAGAACCTGGACCGTCAATGGAGACATAATACTCGACTCGTGTTTGCTTTGCATAAAGATGCTAGTAAAATGATAATGTTCTTGTAGTTTTGACCAAATGATGTTTGAGGTCTACTGAATTAAAATCAATAAATATACAGTGGTGCAGGAGATACCAGTGCCCTGACTTACGTTAAGTAAATACTCACTTGACCCAATTTTTGTCTCGAGAGATGAGCGAAATTTGAGAGAGAAGTGCGTCATTCAGCCACCATCAATTCACATTGGTTGCCTTGCAGTGGAAGGACAATATCAAATCAGTGGCAGTCATGTGCCATTTAGCTGGTTACCAACTGCCAGTAGACCCAGAAGAAGAAAAAGAAGAGGACTTTTTTTTTTTACTTTTTCAAGAAACTTTATTTAGCACACCTTTTGACAAAAAAAGATCCCAATATGCATTTACTTTAAAAACATGAAAAAAATATTACCAGAAACATAATTAAACAAAACAAAAACAAATGAAAAGTTACACAAAATAAATCAAAGAAAAATTTAAAATTCAACACCAGTGATCCATATTCATCTACTGAACACAAAACATTCCCAATAGCCCACCGATCCACAAAATCCTCCAGATTATTGGTAACCGTATAAAAGGTGTGCTCCACCCTTAAACGGGCTGTCACCAACCCTCTCAAACAGTAAAGCGGATCATTCCAAATAGCTCCAACAATCTGGTTTTTCCTACTTTTCCATATAGCCAATTTAGCACTTGCAAACATAAAATTCATTGACATCACAGTTTTCTTTCTTTTTCTGTTATAAATTGGTCCAAAAATAAAAAGATGGAAAGAGAAAACCTCTCCCAACCCCTCCACCCACTCCTTTAACATTTTAAAGAAAACAGCCAACCGGGGACATAGAAGTACTAAGTGGTCCAATGTCTCTGGGTGTAAACAAAATGGACAACCTTCCCCAGTGCTAGGGTCAAAGTGAGCTCTGTATCTGTTCGTAGCTATTATTCCATGTATAATCCTCCATTGGATGTCACCCATCTGTTTATACAGGACCCACCAGCTTCCTTTTGGGGAAAATTGAACACCTCTGTCCACCTCGACTCTCTGACTCCAGTGAGCGATCCATTGTTCAGCACCTTTACACAACTCTCATACAGCCGCTTTCCACTACAAGAGCTGAAATTCCCAAGTTTTGGAGTTTTTAGGGACAGTACTATTCCACATTGCTCCCTCCATTCTTCACCAGCAGGAATCACGCCAAGAGGAGGAAAAACGTACTCAGCCCCCTCACTCCACTGGTGAGCTAAATCACTGTTCCGTATAAAGTCCTGGTGTTTTTCTGACAGCGACTGCCACACCTCCTTCACCAGACCCTGTAGAACCTGGTTGGAGTGGACACCAGTCTTCTCAGCCAGTGTCTCTGGGGATGTCCTCATTAGGTGTGCCATCTTCACAATTCCTGCCTCCCTGAAAGCGCTTCTCATTGTGTCAGACAAAAAGGCACTCAAAGGTAGAAAACTGTTATTGAATAGTGGCTCTTCAAACAACCACAATCCAGGCTCTGCAGAGGCTCGAGTAAAGTCCAAAGTCTGGCAAGCATCAAGGACAAAGCTGTAAAAAGGTGATAGTCCATCCAAACCGGAGCTAGAGGACAGCAGAAACAGATGTTTGTCATAACCTAGCCGTCCGGCCCTCCGGAGCAGCAGACGAGCGATGGCTGACCAGCAGATTGAGTCTTTGTACAACAGCCTCTGTGCCGTCTGTAAACGAAAACCACCCATCCTGTAGGCAATGTCTATAAGGCCCTGCCCCCCTTCCGTCACAGGGAGATACAGGACTGACGCTCTCATCCAGTGATGACCAGACCAGAAAAAGTCCACCAGCATCTTCTGTAGCTGTTTAATCAGTCCTGGTGGGGGTGCTAACACCTGAAGTCTGTGCCACAAAAGAGAGGCGACGAGATTGTTTACAATCAGAGTTATTCCCCTGTTGGACAGCTGAGGTAGCAACCATTTCCATCTAGACAATTTAGCTTGCACTTTTCCCAGCACTCCCTCCCAATTTTTAGCAACCATCTTGTCGTCTCCCAAATAAATTCCCAGAATTCTCAACCCACTATTTCCCCATGTAAGGCCACCAGGGAGACCATACGCAGTCGCCTGTGTTGGATTACCAACCCAGCATGCCTCACTCTTTTCCCAATTTACCTTAGCTGAGGAAGCCTTTTCATACAGCGTTAGACTTTCACTCAGTGCCTCTATGTCCCCATGTCCCTGGACCATTACAGTAATGTCATCAGCATAGGCTGACACGACTATGGGAAGGCTATAAGTCATCTCTGGCAGACATAGACCTTTCAAAGTTTTCCTAAGTCTCAATAGGAGAGGCTCGATAGCAAAACTATACAATAGTCCCGAAATAGGACAGCCTTGTCTAATCCCTCTCCCGACCACGACTGGTCTGCTCAGTCCTCCCCCAACATTAACTACACAACATGCACTCTCATACAGGAGTCTCACCCATGATACAAAATGCTCCCCAACTCCAAATACGTGCAATGTGGAAAATAAGAAAGAAAGATCCACCCGATCAAATGCTTTTTCCTGATCAATAGAAATAACGCCTACATCAACACCGTATGCCTTGCACACATCAAAAATATCTCTCATTAAAAATAAATTGTCCAACAAAGATCTGCCAGGTATGCAGTACGACTGGTCTTCACCAATTACAATGTCCATATAAACTTTTAGTCTATTTGCCAAAACTTTGGATAAAATTTTATAGTCCGTACATAGTAATGCAACAGGTCTCCAATTCTTGAGCAAAGTTAAATCCCCCTTTTTTGGCAGAAGAGAGATCACCGCACGCCGACAGGAAGCTGGAAGAGTCCCTCTCCCAAAGGAGTCCTTGAAAACCTCCAACAAGTCAATCCCAATTATATTCCAGAAGTGTTTATAGAAATCTGCTGGTATTTCATCCAAACCTGTGGCCTTACCAGAGGTCAACTGGGTCACCGCAGTCGTCAATTCCTTCAGAGTAATGTCAGAACCCAGGACATCTTGTACATCAGATCCCAGCTGAGGGACACCCTGAAGTAGTGTCTCTGTAGCCTTTCCATCGCACCTTTCTACCTCAAACAGGTTGGAGTAGAAAGACACCGCGAGCCTTCTCATTTCTGCAGAATCTGAAGTCAGCGTCCCATCAGGCCGCTGTAGGCACACCATTTGTTTCCTCTGTCCAAAAGATCTCTCCAGGTTAAAAAAGAAGGAGGTGGGTGCATCGATGTCCCTCAGTGTGGTAAAACGTGACCGGACCAGAGCTCCTTTAGCCTTCTCTTGAAGAAAACAAGTCAACTGCTGTCTTTTTTTATTTAACTGCTCGGTATTTTCAGCAGCCACACTCTCCAAAACCTCAATGTCCTCTTCTATAGCCTTCCTAGTATTAATACTAGAGAAGGATGCATACTGTTGGCAAAACACTTTCACTTGACTTTTTCCTACCTCCCACCACTGAATTAAGGAGAGAAAAAACTCTTTCTTGGCTCTCCACTTACTCCAAAACAATTTAAAATTTTCACAAAAAACAAAATCATGTAAAAATTTGACATTAAAATGCCAGAATGATTTCGGCTTGTCCATGTGGGACAAAATTAGTTCCAATAATACCAAATGATGATCTGTAAACCCAACTGGGGAAATTTGACAATTAATTGCCCTGGTGTTAAAAGCCACAGACATATAAAATCTGTCTAATCTGGCTGCAGTAACCACGCCATCAAAAACTTTCATTCGGGTATATTGTCTGTCGGTCAGATGCTTTGTCCTCCACACATCATCTAATTCCAACTCCTTGGTCATCTTTGACAAGAAACAGGATGACTGGCTATGGAGCTCTTGTCCTATTCTATCTAAAGCGGGATCGGTGCAACAGTTCCAGTCCCCCCCAACTAAAACACATTCTACTTTATCACAGTTGTCCAAATTTTCCTTTAGTACTTTGAATAAACTCAAACGGTCCTGCCCGCAATTTGGTGCATATACATTCACAAATTTAAACATAATGTTTTGGATTTCTGCTTTAACAATTACAATCCTCCCTGCAACTATTTCTGTGATCGCTAAAACATTAACACTAAGAGTGGGACTAAATAATATACCGACCCCCGCACTAAGATTAGAGCCATGACTGAGAACGTACTGACCGCCCCAACATAGCCCCCAGTCCGTTTCATTTAAATTATCACTGTGTTTCTTGCAACATAGCGATATCTATTCTTTTTTGTTTTAGGATTTCTAACACTAGCGCCCTCTTCTGTGCATTTCTACCCCCGTTAATATTTAAGGATGCAACACGTAAAGAATTCATATTAATAAAAAGAGAGAAAAAACCAACCAGCCAAAAGACAACAGCAGAGAAAACACCCAGTGTTGTAGTTCCATTTCTAATTTAATAATCAACTCTCAATTTTTTCTGTCTTTTACCACTTAAAATTTTCCTTGCAGCAGTCACATGCTTCCTCAGGCGATATCTCTTCTTGTCATCAAGCAAGTCTGTTCCTACCACCTTTTGTAGGGTACTCACAGTCTTCAAAAACTTTCTAACATCTGGAAAATATTCTTGTACATCAACCGTTTTACCAAATGTATCCTCCAAAAACTCATCTAACTCTTTCAAAGGGTATAAATCCTTACTCTGGGAAACGCTGTCAGCAATTGAAGCACCATCAGAGTCACCATCAGTCTCCAGCCCCATAGCCTGGCTACCATCACCATGCTGAACTTTGTCTACTATATCATCATCAGTGTTTACCCTTCAGCTGCTGTCTCACATCACTAGCCTGTGCCATTTTCATCCGATCAACAATACTATTCTGTTCTATAATTTGCATGTCTTACTTTCATCATTCTCAATAATAGCACGTTGTCCCTCTACCTTCGCCGCCACCGATCCACGGCTTTCAGCAAGGGGTCCCTCCGCCGTCGAGACGGCATTCACACTCATAGGGCCCACTCCAACGGAGTCAGGCTCACCCGTCCGCTCCTCAACGTTAACGACCCCGTCCACAACCGGACCTACCTGGCCGTGATCCTCGGGGCTATCAACAGCAGCAGGTCTCACTGTAGCATTGTTATGCGGGCACGCCACCCGTTTATGACCAACATCTCCACACTCAAAACATTGGATGCTTCCCGAGCTCGCATACACCATATACATTCCTTCCTCATGACGAACACGGAAAGAAACATCCAACGTCTGCGTCTGAGAGTCTAAAAACATGAAAACCTGTCGTCTAAAAGACTGAACATGCTTCAGTTTTTCATTCTTACATCCATCCCAACATTACAAAATCTGCTAGCAAACTTACCAAAACGCTTCAGCTCCCGTTACAGCGCCTCGTTCGAAATAAACGGAGGGACGCCCGAAACAGTGATCCGTGTTGACGGTACGGCCAGCGGGGAAACTGGGATAAACTCGTCATTTAGAGTCAATCCATTCTCTATAAGTTTCGTTACATATTTTTGTTGCTTAAAAAACACGACCACCGCTTTATTCATGCGGGATGCATGTGAGATATGCATATATCCCACCTGTTCCCCAACAGCCAGCAGCACTTGCTCCACCGTGAAGCTAGGCTGTGGCACAATCCGCACGCCGTGCCTCAGAGACGGTGGCGTCTCAGGCGGCGCCATCCTCGCCACGAGGCACGGACAAAACCTTACGAAAACAAACCTAACCTCTATTAATACACAAAAGCCTACACCGTGAAGATACAATAATCACACTGTGAGAAAACATGTATTTACATAAATATAAAAAAAAATCCTTCCAACTCTCCCTCACACTTCTCTGAAATACACCACCACAGAAGAAGAAGAAGAAGAAGAAGAAGGAGGAAAAAGGCAAGGAAGAACAATAAACTAGGTAGAGTTGTGAGCTGTGCTTGCATTTCTGTTTGTGGGTTTTGTGGAGCAGGCATGTGCACACAGCTACTTGGTGGTGCTCAAGCACCTGCCCTTTTGCCTGGATGAAATAAGTGCCCTTTTTTCTTCATTCATCCATATTTTAAAAAAATCTAATAAAAATGACCCTCTCTGTCATCATATTTTCCAAAGTGTTTTGAAATGTGACGGGCATTTATTTGAGTCCTTGAGGGAAATGTACCTATTCTCGCACCTTGCCCCCAGCCCTCCTCCTTCTCCTTCTAAAAACCTGCAATTTCAACAGGGGTGTGTTGCCTTTTTATATTCGCTGAAAGCCTCCCTTCACCTCCTATGTTAATAGTTGTATTGATTGTGTTAACAGAAATAAATGCACAAATTAAAAACATAGTTTTTTCTTACTCAGATGAATAATTTTGAAGATGTTTGCCCTTTTTTTTGGCTTGAGCATCTGATTTATCCATATTCTGTTTGGGACTATGATTTTAAATAGGCGAATTGGCTTGTTTTACTAGTAAAATTTCAAAATAGTGTGAGTAATCCGAAACGATACTTTTGTATGATGGTGGTACACATACTGTATGCAATCGTTTTTAAATGTATTTCAATCACATGGTTGTGGTAATGCTCAAAATGAAGTGGTTTACCCAGGGGAAGAGGGGGAGGATGCGTTCACTGGAAGAGCTGGCTGCTGACCCCTCGAAGTCGAACAAATGATCAAATCTAAGTCAAGCCTTTTTTGTTTTTATTTAATTGACCCGTTTTGTCTGCCACTGGTTGCACACAACATCTTGTTCACAGTAAAATATTTGGCAAATGTCATATCTCGCATCAGGTGGAATGGCGGACGACTGGTTAGCACATCTGCCTCACAGCACTGAGGCCCCGGGTTCAAATCCGGCCTCCCTATGTGAAGTTTACATGTTGTCGCCGTGCCTGCGTGGGTTTACGCCGGGAACTCCTGTTTCCTCCCACATTCCAAAAACAACAACATGCGTGGTAGGTTAATTGGAGGCTCTAAATTGTCTGTAGGTATGAGCGTGAGCACGAATGGTTGTTTGTCTATTTGTGCCCTGCGATTGGCTGGCAACTAGTTAAGGGTCGAGAATGCCCGAAGTCAGCTGAGATAGACACACTTGGGACTCTAGTGAGGATAAGCGGGTAAGAGAATGGATGGATGGATGAATGGATGGATGGATATCTCAGGTCACTGTCAAGCTTTATGCAAAACTATGGTATGCCATGATCATGTTGTCCCTCCTCAAAAAAATGGTGCGACCAAGTCATGTGGTGGTGCAAAAGCTACTAGTGCAAAAGTTAGTGTAGAGCCCTGTGAAAAAAATACAAAAACGAAAAATTTGGACTTGCGCTAGATGGAGCAGAAGAACCTGAGCTGGATCAGTCCTTAAATCCAAAAGTCCGTGGCATAAACCCCATAGAGGTTGTGAATGTTGGTCAGCGCTTCTGATCGTGTTTCGTCAAGCAGAGAAGATCTTGCTCTGGCGCTGGCGGCTCACCGCTGATTTGTAGTTCTGCAAATGTCTGCAAGTTGCCTCAAGGGTGTGGTTGATGTGTGTGCTTCCAGTGCAAACGTGCCACTTGATTCATTCCCATGTAAGGCTTGTTGGGGGGTTTGATGCTGTCTGCACATTCGCTTAAACTATGCACAGTTCTCCATTGCAACTTCGAGGCACTCGGCTTGCACTCCGAGCAACTTCTACAAACGGCCAGATGCCCCATTGATAATATGCTTATCTGGCTAAATGTAAAAGCTTTGCTTAACCCACAAATGTAACAAAAATAATTTGCAGCAAGCACGACAACGAGGCCCAAAATTAATAATAATACATAAATAAATAAATAAATAAAAATCTTACATTTTCCATGTTCAGTTTGTCATTGAGGCAGCCTTGACGTGAGATTTGGAGCGCGATGAAACAAGGTGTCAGCGTGCGTGTGCGTGTGACGTGGGTGGAGCTTCAGGTTCGGACCTGCTTCGGTTGACTCTGGCAGCCACTCGATCGGTCCAAATGATGCCGCCGGTGCGCGCCGCCGCTGCACAGCAGAGAGAACATGCGGGCCCGTGGCGCAGAATTGGAGGCTGTGTTATTTCTGAACTCCAGCCGTGCATGTTGCGTAGCTGTCGCTGCATTTCGGGAGTAGTTTACGCACGACTTGACTGGCGCAGAGGATGACCCACTGAAGTTGTTTTTCCGTGTGATATTTCTTCAGCATGACCGATTCCGACTTAAGGAACGACAGCATCCACGCGATCTATTTCACGGAAGCCCTCAATGGATCTTTACTGGATGTCATGTTTCCAAACGACAGCAGCACCACTGGGTGTCCGAACTGGACATTGGACTCTCGATCCGTGTGGCTCGGGCTTTTTCTCGCCTCGTTCACTCTGGCGGCGATCGCGGGCAACATTTTGGTCATCCTGTCCGTCCTGTGCAACAGCCACTTGCAGACGGTGACCAACTTCTTCATAGTCAACTTGGCCATGGCGGACCTGCTGCTGAGCATCGTGGTGCTGCCCTTCTCCGCCTCTCTGGAGGTTCTGGGCTGCTGGGTGTTCGGCCGGGTGTTCTGCAACATCTGGGCGGCGGTGGATGTGCTGTGCTGCACCGCCTCAATCCTCAGCTTGTGCATCATCTCCGTGGACCGCTACATCGGCGTCAAACACTGCCTGAAGTACCCGAGCATCATGACCGAGAGGAGGGCGGGCGCCGTCCTGGTTCTGGTGTGGGTGTCGTCCACGGTCATCTCCGTTGGCCCGCTGCTGGGCTGGAAAGAGCCACCTCCCGTGGACGAGAGCATCTGCAGAATCACCGAGGAGCCCGGATACGCGCTCTTCTCCTCCCTCTTTTCCTTCTACCTGCCGCTCCTGGTCATCCTCGTCATGTACTTTCGGGTCTACGTGGTGGCCCGCAGGACGACCAGGAGCCTGGAGGTGGGCGTCAAGCGGGAACGGGACAAGTCCGTGGAGGTGGTCTTGAGGATCCACTGCCGCAGCGTGCCGGAGGATGCCCGCGCGGTCAGCTCCAAGAGCAACAAGCAGCACCCGTTCCGGAGCTCGCTCTCCGTGCGCCTCATGAAGTTCTCGCGGGAGAAAAAGGCCGCCAAAACCCTCGCCATCGTCGTGGGCATGTTCATCCTGTGTTGGCTGCCTTTCTTCTTCTTTTTGCCGATGGGTAAGTACAACATAAACCTGGCTAAGGTTTCCTCATACAATGCAGTGATTCTCGAAAGTAAAGCATTCAAATACAGCAGCGTAGTAGGTCTAAGTGCTCGTCAACAAACAAAAACAAAAAACGAGACTTTTCACCCCTAAAAAGGATATTCAATATTATTGTAAGCCACTCAAGCATTAAGCACAAATTGAACGTCAACATTGCACTTAAATATTGGAAAATTGAAAAAAAGACTGTACTTAAATAATGGTAATTGTCCAATTAGAATATCCATCCATCCATCCATTTTCTGAGCCGCTTCTCCTCAGTAGGGTCGCGGGCGTGCTGGAGCCTATCCCAGCTGTCATCGGGCAGGAGGCGGGGTACACCCTGAACTGGTTGCCAGCCAATCGCAGGGCACATACAAACCAACAACCATTCGCACTCACAGTCATGCCTACGGGCAATTTAGAGTCTCCAATTAATGCATGTTTTTGGGATGTGGGAGGAAACCGGAGTGCCCGGAGAAAACCCACGCAGGCGCGGGGAGAACATGCAAACTCCACACAGGCGGGGCCGGGGATTGAACCCGGGTCCTCAGAACTGTGAGGCTGACGCTCTAACCAGTCGCCCACCGTGCCGCCAATTAGAATATATTGCACATAAAAGCTGAATAAAAATTGTACCTTAATAAATGTTTCAAAAAAAAGTTCTTGTTTGATTGAATGCAAATGTATTATTGAAACGGAAATCAAACTGAACAGTACTCGATCGACGGTGGTTCTTTTGAGTACCACTAGAGGGAGCCTGTGTATCACGACCATACGTTGACAATCACTGATCTAATGGAAGAGTGGAAACTGTTGCTGAAAGTACCTCCATGGGTACATTAGCATGTCACTCTCAGTACTTATTCTGTACCCGGAACACCAAAGACAGAGGCACTTCTTACAAGTTTAATTCGTTCAGTGACTGAGCTCTTAACTAAATTTAACTCATTCACTTCCAGCCTTCCCAGCTAACATGGATATTTGACTTCTAAAGCCGTCAATGGCAGTGAACATCCATCCATCCATCCATCCATCCATTTTCTGAGCCGCTTCTCCTCACTAGGGTCGCGGGCGTGCTGGAGCCTATCCTAGCTATCATCGGGCAGGAGGGGGGGGGGGTACACCCTGAACTGGTTGCCAGCCAATCGCAGGGCACATACAAACAAACAACCATTCGCACTCACACCCACACCTACGGGCAATTGAGAGTTGTCAATTAACCTACCATGCATGTTTTTGGGATGTGGGAGGAAACCGGAGTGCCCGGAGAAAACCCACGCAGGCACAGGGAGAACATGCTAACTCCACACAGGCGGGGCCGGGGATTGAACCCCGGTTCTCAGAACTGTGAGGCAGACGCTCTAACCAGTCGTGCCGCTTAATTTGGACACCCCTTATTTAAATCATCCAAACTTTTTTGCCCCCTAAAAGAATCGGAATCGAGAGTTGTTTGGAACCGGAATCGAAAATGGGGAACCGAAATCAGGAACGTAATCGCTCAAATGAAAACGATGCCCAACCCTGCCCCTAACGTGCGGGTCCATTTCATTTAGAACAGGATTGAGTCTACTTGACGTTTCAGGGACACCAATCTTGTTCTGTCAAATCGCAGTCATAACATACAAATAGTCTGAGCAGGAAAAGAATGACTGTGGTCCACACCTCAAAGAACTCATAGCTGGCAGCATAGGCCATGATGGATGGCGATTTCTCCAGGGGCAGGGCACAAAACCAGAGCAGTGGTTGTGAAAACACCATAATGATCAACACTGAAATATAGTAATGGAGCTCTCATCAAAAACATAGAGTATATCTTATTTTATTTCAAGCCACTGTAACATTTTACACAATTTGAAAATTAGCACAATTGGTTAAATAAAAAAATGCAAAATACTTTTAAAAAATGAAAAACAACTAAATAAAGATCAAATACAAATTGATTGTACTTAAAATTTAAATACAACTGAAATCTGAGCTTTAAAAAATTTACTGTACTTGGAAAGTAAAACATGTACGGCTGTTTGTGTAGCTACTAGCTTAATTTGTAAAATGTGTTTGTATTTTATTCAGTGATTTCACGCACCACTAGAGGGAGCCCGAGTTCACCAGTGGTACTTATAGCACACTGAGAAGCACTGATGTAAAGGAAAAGGGAGGACAGTGGGTAAGGGATGGAGAGCAAGGCAGCAACTGTTGTCAAGGTGCATGTTCCAAATCAGAAATTGATTTCAAATGAATAAAAAAAAATACATGGCGTAGTAGTATCGGAGTTTAGTAGTTGTGGTGGTCCTAATACTGTATATAAAAAATAAACTTAGTTTCAGAATTGCAGCCTTAGTCATGTCCGCCACAACAGTAGCCACTTGTGAGGTCTCTGAAGTTTGTAAGGCTATTATTCGTTTTGTACCTGAACGAGTTCAATCAACGAAAGTTCATGATCATATTTTGGGCAAATGTGAACTGAACTTAGATAATTTGTGCCTGATGAGCGTTATTGAATGTGCTCATTCTGGTGTCTGTGAACGGTTTTTTGAATGACAGTTCATTTTTATTCAAGAGTGCCAGGTTTTGTTAGATACTTCCAGGCCAAAACTCAGCTGAACACTCTCCAGTGGGTACGGGAAGTTTTCAGACCCCCTTAAATTTTTCACTCTTTGTTATACTGCTGCCATTTGTTAAAATCATTTAAGTTCATTTTTTCCTCATTAATGTACACACACCACCCCATATTGACAGAAAAAAATTTAATTGTTGAAATTTTTGCTGATTTATTAAAAAAGAAAAACTGAAATATCACAGGCGGCACGGTGGGCGACTGGTTAGAGCGTTAGCCTCACAGTTCTGAGGTGCGGGGTTCAATCCCCGTCCCCGCCTGTGTGGAGTTTGCATGTTCTCCCCGTGCCTGCGTGGGTTTTCTCCGGGCACTCCGGTTTCCTCCCACATCCCAAAAACATGCATTAATTGGAGACTCTAAATTGCCCGTAGGCATGACTGTGAGTGCGAATGGTTGTTAGTTTCTATGTGCCCTGCGATTGGCTGGTAACCAGTTCAGGGTGTACCCCGCCTCCTGCCCGATGACAGCTGGGATAGGCTCCAGCACGCCCGCGACCCTAGTGAGGAGAAGCGGCTCAGAACATGGATGGATGGATGAAATATCACACAGCCATAAGTATTCAGACCCTTTGCTGTGGCACTCATATTTAACTGTGTGTGGAGAAACCCGGGCACTGCTCATCACCTGTCCAATACAGTCCCAACAGTGAAACATGGAGGTGGCAGCATCATGCTGTGGGGGTGATTTTTAGCTGCAGGGAGAGGACGACTGTTTGCAATCGAAGAAAAGATGAATGCGGCCAAGTTCAGGGATAGCCTGGACAAAAACCTTCTCCAGAGTGCTCAGAACCTCAGACTGGGCCGAAGGATCACCTTCAAAAAAGACAATGACCCTAAGCACACAGCTAAAATACCGAAGGAGTGTGGGTTCAGAACAACTACGTGACCCTTCTTGAATTTATTTTGTTTTGTAATGTAAGACTAGATAAGATAAACAGGTTTTGTTAATATAGCCAGCCAGAGCTGCGAGTAATGCAGTTATTATCCTTTCACCATCGTTTCTGTCATATTGTTGCATGTTGGGTTTTTTTCACATTCAGGAAAAACGGTCAATTTTTTTAACTTCCTCATTTTAGTTTTAAGTTTTAAGTTTTTTCTCGTGATTTTGAGATTGTAGGGTGAAAGCTGCAGCTGGCTACTAGTGTGGACTGAATGGGTGGCAACAATGGAGAAATGAGATGCCAGTATTTTGAGAATAACAACCCACCAGCAACATATTGGGGAAGAAAAAAAAAACTGAACTCGGTATGTCAGTCGTGTGATCAGTCTTCGGTGTACCCCTCCTCATCTGGGATTGACTCAAGCGTACTGTGACCCTGCATAAGCAGGAAGTGGTATCGAAAAAGGATTGGTGGGTATAGTGTCGATTGTACCCGGAATGACATACAGTAAATGGACGACTGTTCTCCTATTTCCCTTATTGTACAATCTTGATTAATATCAGAAAATAGAGGAATGATCTTGTTCTGACCATCAAGGTACAATACACACTAATGCACCACATGGGGCTGTTATTTTGGGGACTTTTTCCAGGGTCAGAAATGTACAGTTATGGTTCCAAGTTGTAAAAGTAAAGTGTCAAAGGCACAAAAATAACACTTCTTGTCCAATCGCATACTTTTTTGAGTGCATGGGATTATTTCTGTACTCCAATCTTTCCAGCAAGGAGTACAGCTTTGTTCAGTTCAGGGCAGAATAATTTCACATCGATCATAAACTTTGTATACTAATCAGTGTTGTTACTGCTTTCTGTTGGGGTGACAACCAGAGTGTTGCTATATAGTCACATTAAAGGTCATTCAAAGACGCTTGTTTCTTGGTTATGGATGACATAATCACACACTACTTAATGATGTTGGATTCCTCTTCGTTTAATGGAATTCACTGGCGACAAAATGTTAATAAGGTGCTGAGTGTGTTTTATAATAACTCAACTGTGATGATAATTATAGATGTCTGCCCTTCTGTCAAAGGACAGTGAATGAATTCAACATTTGGTATAATTCTTTGTATAAAAGCTTGAAGAACATTAGAGACTGTTATGGTTCATGTAAGCCTACTGCTCGCAACATTATGACCACTTGCACAATATTATTTTATATATATATATATAATTTTATTTTTTTTGTCAATGTCTTTATGTCTCCAAAGTGTTCTGTAAATTGACTGTCTGTTGTCGTACTAGAGCGGCTCCAACTACCGGAGACAAATTCCTTGTGTGTTTTGGACATACTTGGCAAATAAAGATGATTCTGATTCTGATTCTGATATCCATCCATCCATCCATCCATTTTAAGAGCCGCTTCTCCTCATAAGGGTCGCGGGCGTGCTGGAGCCTATCCCAGCTATCATCGGGCAGGAGGCAGGGTAAACCCTGAACTGGTTGCCAGAGCACATACAAACAACCAACCATTCGCACGCTCATTCACACCTATGGGCAAGTTACCTACCATGCATGTTTTTGGGATGTGGGAGGAAACCCACGCAGGCAGGGGGAGAACATGCAAACTCCACACAGGCGGGGCCGGGAATTGAACCCCGGTCCTCAGAACTGTGAGGCTGACGCTCTAACCAGTCGCCCACCGTGCCGCCTAGTCAATATACAGGTATGCAGTGGAAAATGATCCAATTTGACTTAATTGGTGTGAAAATGATTACTTAGGTATTACAAATAATGTATCTGTGTTCATCTATCTATGCCAGCAGTGTATAGGGTAATGAAAAACTCTTCCACTGCGTGTGAAATTTGTTTGGTGGTGTGCCCTGAGATTTTCCTAATGTCGATATGCAATGTAAACAGAATGCAAAATCACTGTATACAATAATGTTTATATTAAAAAAACAACGTAATACAGGTGATCCATAGTTCCCAAGACATCAACATTGACGCTTTCCTAATTCTGAAACCTATGTTTTATTTTGATGCTGCGATTCGTAGATAAAATGAAGGCAATTATGTGACCTGTGCTGTACTAAATGGTCATCCATTCATCCATTTTCTGAGCCGCTTCTCCTCACTAGGGTCGCGGGCGTGCTGGAGCCTATCCCAGCTGTCATCGGGCAGGAGGCGGGGTACACGCTGAACTGGTTGCCAGCCAATCGCAGGGCACATACAAACAAACAACCAGCCGCACTCACATTTACACCTACGGGCAATTTCGAGTCTCCAATTAATGCATGTTTTTGGGATGTGGGAGGAAACCGGAGTGCCCGGAGAAACCCCACGCAGGCACGGGGAGAACATGCAAACTCCACACAGGCGGGGCCGGGGATTGAACCCTGGTCCTCAGAACTGTGAGGCTGACGCTCTAAACAGTCGTCCACCGTGCCGCCACTAAATGGTCAATGCTGATTAATTTGAAAAATGTTTTAATCAACACGAATAGTGTTTGCTGTGGCTGCAAACATTGTTAGTCTTGATTAAATGCCGTGGTGTGTTAAGGGTTTGTTTGGTAAGTAAGTTCTAACTTGTAATAGTTGCCTCCACCAATCCCCACAGCTGCTTGAATACTTGTGAAAGTCAACATGTTTTTTAAGTTGACTCCGAACCTTTAACTGGTTTTTAAACATCAGGTCCACACAGGTACACGCAAGTTTGGAAGAATGAATTCCACTGGGAGTTGTGCACAGCTCCGAATTCTTAAAGCCACCAATCCGAACTAATTCACAAGACTGACGGATGCAAGGAAGGTGTTAGTTGCACGTCAATCAGTCACCTTTTGCCAGGAAAGGCAGACATGCACTTCCAACAACTATTTCTGTCTTTTGTTTGTGATGATTCAGACAAAGTGCTTTGACCTATCCAAAATTCCAATAGCATTTTGCCTTTTACTCAGCACCACTTTATTGAGGACATTGAGGGGCAAAAATAGCCTTTAAGTTTTTGTTTTGTAACAGTAACGGCTAAATAAAAAAGCAAACACATTTTTAAAGTAAATTAAGAATGAACATACTTTATAATGCGGTTCTGTGCTAACTTAATTTTGGGATTTTTAGATAACCAGTAGACAAAACAACCTCCCAAGTTGAGAATTGCAGTTTTTGCATTGAACTTGTTTATATATATATAAAAAGACAATATTAATTAGAGTCAACACTTTATTTGTTATGAGTTAACAGGAACTCATAAATACTAAATAAAATAATACCTTTAATTTTTTATTTCACATTAAATATATTTATATTACTGATTTTATCATTGCTTAATGCTGATTCGTTATTTAACATCAAATATTGTAACACACATTTTGACAGGAGAAGAAAAATGATACTATACAATTTGCACAGGCGAGATAAAAAAAACCAAGCCACTTCAATGTTGTCTGTTTTGGTCGAGAAGCGGTGTGTTTGGTTCTATAAGTCCCTGGTGAGACCACTGATGTGAAACCAGCATACTTTTATGAAAGTCACATCCAAACTATTTTACATACTAAATACTCACCACCTGAGCCATGCAACAGATTTTCCACCCTCGATTACTTTCGCTCCTCAAGCAAATCCATTAGGATTTTGTGTGGAGGTTGCAGGTTCTCCCTGTGCCTGAGTGGGTGTGCTCTGGTAATTCAGCTTCTTCCCACATTCCAAATGCCTCCTAGGCTCATTGAAGACTCTAAATTGTCCCTTGGTGTGAATGTGAGTGTCAACACTACCTTTCGCCCCAAATCAGCTCAAGCTCACCCGCGACCCTAGTGATGATGAGCGGTATAGAAAATGGATGGCTTGATGGATTCTGTGCTGTTTGTTCCGCTCCGAGATGCTGGTCTCCAATTACTTTTTTGAATAGGAACATGAAAATGGAAAGAGAAAATGATTTTCACAGTCAAACTGTATCGAATTTTAACATCTTTACTGTGATAAAGAGATTAAAGAAGTTAACTATTGGAAATGTAAAAACAAGAAACCACTCAACTTTGCTAACAAATAAAAATGGTGACACCGGAGTCAAATACTCAAAATTCAGCCCCATTTTCGAATGTTGGGAGTTTCTACCAATCTATGGAAGTTTGACCCTAGAGGTTCCACGCTATATTTTACAAGTGCTCATACATGTTTCCCTTTTAGGCGCCTTCTTTTACTCAAAATTCAGCCCCATTTTCGAATGTTGGGGTTTCTACCAATCTATGGAAGTTTGACCCTAGAGGTTCCACGCTATATTTTACAAGTGCTCATACATGTTTCCCTTTTAGGCGCCTTCTTTCCAGCGATGAAGCCATCCGAGACGGTTTTCAAGGTGGTCTTTTGGCTGGGCTACTTCAACAGTTGCATCAACCCCATGATCTACCCCTGCTCCAGCAAAGAGTTCCAGCGGGCTTTCACCCGCCTCCTCAGGTGTCGTTGTCACCACCGGCGGAGGGCTCTGCGTCGCTTCTACGACCAGAAATGGCGCTCGGCTGTCAGGGGAATGGCGTTGGAACAAAGAGGAGAGCAGGAGTCTGGCTACGCCGCGCACAGCTCCTGTGGCAGCTCTTTGTTAAGCAAGCCGGGGGGTAGTTTAAAGAGATGGAAGCTGTTCCCGCCGCTGCAGAAGTCCTCCTTTCAGCTCAAAGAAACAGTAAACAATCTGTCAAATAAAATCAAGGGAGGCACAGGGCGAGGCAGCACACCTGCAGTCGTCGATGCCGTTTCAATGGGGATTTTCAACGTCTGTGAACAAAGCAGTTATAACATCTATGACTTGGCTGAGTGTTACGGCCTGAAGGAGACGGACATTTAATGGCCCACAAGAGGACACTTTATTTATTTTCAAAAGGCCCTTTTGGGCCAACATCACTTGGTCATTCAGAATCAGAACCATCAAATCTGCCTTTGCAAAGATAACAATGCTCAGTTTTTACATTTTTGAATACAGCTCTTCTATTGTGCAAGTGATCATCTTTTTGTGGCCACTAAGTGTAAATGGCAGATCATGGAACAGTTGATGGTTTTAGAATGGCGGCATGATACCAGCGCAAATGTTTTTTTCCAACATTATTTCCATCCTTCACAACCGCGATAAGAGTTATCACTTTTTCAATCTCACTTGGTTCACACGCGCTTCAATGTCACATTTTTATAATCATCATGATGTTGGTTTATGTTGACAATGCACAATAAGACAGGGCAATTGCTGGGAATTGCTGTTGAGTTCATAAGTTTGAACTGACACATTTACACGTCCATCATCATTAACTGTAAATTCAAGTGCAGTGCGCTACTGTGAAATTAGCATTATATTTTTCCAATGCGGTGCTTGTTTTTTTTTTCTTTTTTTTCTGCAAATCTTTTTTTTTAAATTTTCATTTTTCTGATACCAAAACTTAACGTGCTAATGATGTACGGAGTATGGCACACACCATATTACATTTTGGAGAATTTTGGTATTTACAAAATTACCTGCATCTTCCAGCAGATGTCAATACTGCTCCACTTTTTAGATGATTTTCACATCACAGCAGTGAAAGACATCATGAAACATTTGATTGGGGAATGGGGTAGGAATACGTTTTAATAAAAAAATAATAATAATAATAATTGTAATAAATGAACAGCCAGCCTGAGTAATTTTCCAGTTACAAATCGACCTTGTGTTATAGTAATAAAGACAGACTAATTTCCAACCATTATGTGAATTGATTAATCTTTGGACTTGATCATCCTTGTCACAATTATAAATGTGAAACTCTACTCATTTACATAATGATACACTCTTTGGAAATAATTTGATCAGGTCATCAAGCAAACAACCATTTCAGTTTTGATTGTACATTTTCAATTAATTTACAATACAGACATGTAATTTGGAGTCAATGTGTTTTGTGTGCGAATGCTTTTTGCTCTCTCATTGCCTTGTCATCACTTGCTTATATCTTCTTAATTCTATTTCCCATTCTCATTATGCTATTTAAGGAGCAATGTAGAATGTGTGGCTGCTACTGTAAACAGATACTAATAAATTCAGAAATCCAATTTAACACAGAGAAAACTTTTTTTTTAAGTAATTGGCTTGGGGTCTAATGTAACATTTTCAACATGTTGGGCATTGGTGCCAATATCTTCCAAAGGCACACAATATAAGAGACAAAAAAAGGACAATATTGGAACATTGTAATTGGAATATTTGAAGAAATTAGTGGTTGTCCTTAATATTAACTGCTATTTCGATGCCTACACTATACCTTATAGTGCTGTTTTGGAACCATCGGCGCACAGGGTAAGAGTCACCGATTCGCATCCCCGCCCAAGGACATGTCGTTGTCGTGTCCCTGGGCACGACGACGACATGCTTTTAGGAAGCAGGGAAAGGTAACAAATGCTATTTTTCCAGTGTTCAATTTTAATTAGTTCAAATTAATCCTTTAAATTGCATTTCGTAAATATGCAATGAGAACAATGTGCAGGATGCTTTGCTTTCTAAAAATGTATTTTACAGTTAATTTGATCTTGCATCAGCCAATCAGACAGTAAGATATAGTTTCTGCGGTAGGAAGAAGACGAATACACTAAGTGATTTACCTTTTTCATAAAAATAAAAAAAAATCATAATAATAATCCCACAAGACTACAGCAAGTGATCCCGGGGGGTAGGTAGACCCAAGTGCAGTCATGAAGGTTGAAATGGCTCAGCTCTCAAGGACCAGTTCCAAAACACCACGAAAGCATTTTATTATTTATCGGCACGGTCATTTGCTTCTTTCCGGGTGTGTGATAGTTCCATCCCAGAGGAGATTCCAGGTTGGCATACCCTACAGCCAATGAACATGAGGAATGCCTTACGAAAGGAACGATTAAAGAAACCGTACAAGAAAGGATTTAGTGATGAGTTGATATATCCCAGCCATAAAAATATGTCCCAGATGATCACTTCTGTGCTGTAATCAATAAAGGGGTCCACAATATTGAGAGTAAAAAATGGCATCCAGAATATGAGGAAGACTCCCATGATGATGCCCAAGGTTTTCGCTGCCTTTTGCTCTCTCTTCATGGTGTTGCGGTGCTTTTTCTTTTTGCTCGAGTCTTTTCCCACTCCAGCGGCCATCTGGCTTTCCATGGCACTGATCTGCCTTGCCTGCCGTCTGGCTGCTTTGAATATCTTCCAGTAGGCGACCAGCATGATAGCCATGGGCAAGTAGAAGGCTATCAAGGAAGCCATGACGGCGTATATGCGATTGACTAAGAAAACACATACGTCTTGAGGGAGCAGGATGTGAACACCAGCAATATGGAGGTCTAGAGTTATCGGAACGAAGGAAATAAGCATGGGAACAGCCCAACAGGTGACAATGAGGAAAGCAACTCGACCTTGGGACATTTTTAAATAATAAACTAGCGGGTTGCAGACAGCATAGTAGCGGTCAAAGGCGATGCAACTCAGATGTAATATGGAAGCCGTACAAAGCATGACATCTAAGCTGGAGTGAAGCTGACAAAAGAGGGAGCCAAAGTACCAGCACCCTTCCACTGTCCGGATCATACTGTAAGGCATTACGACCAGACCCACGAGGCAGTCGGCCACAGCTAGGGACATGAGGAAGGAGTTTGTGGGCGACTGCAGCTGTTTAAAGTAGGAAATCGACAAGACCACCAGGAAGTTGCCCACCACTGTGCAGATGATTCCAACAAAGAAGAAGCCGTACAGGACAAAACGAAACGCCTGGTTCCTCAATATGCTGCTGCAGGAGTCCAGTGTTGTGTTAGCGGCGTCTTCAAAGCTACTGTTGTCCATCTTCTTGTTCAACCTGTCAAAACACGCAGACTATCAATGACACCACTGATATGGGGTTGTCATATAAGACAGTGAAAATGTAACAATAAGTAGCTGGGGAGAGGGAATTCTGCTTAGGATGCGACCCCCGCGACCCTCCAATGAGTTGCCATGGATACCATAAAGCGGAAAAGGAGCCACCGCTGGAGAGGTGGGGCCACGCCAAGGCGGCAGATCTACGAGAGAGAAAGGGAGAATATTTATCCAACACACCATAAAGCTACTAGCGTGGCTTCCGTGTTACTTTCTCACTGATACTGCTATATGGACAGGTACTGTTTGTTTTAGCGGCCATTTTGTTGTCCGCTTTTGTTTTTCCACGCTGAACGTCTTCAACTCGGCATGCTCATCCTTGTGTTCCTTGTTCCTTATACAGGTGCCTCATTAAATTTGTCGCCTTAACTAAACAAAATATATTCGCCATCGTGTAGCAACTACGTCAAAAGACTCGCGACAGGGCTAAAAATAAAGTAGCTTTCGGAATCAAACATACGCAACGGCAGTGCGGAACATCCATCCATCCATCCATTTTCTGAGCCGCTTCTCCTCAGTAGGGTCGCGGGCATGCTGGAGCCTATCCCAGCTATCATCGGGCAGGAGGCGGGGTACACCCTGAACTGGTTGCCAGCCAATCGCAGGGCACATAGAAACAAACAACCATTTGCACTCACATTCATGCCTACGGGCAATTTAGAGTCTCCAATTAATGCATGTTTTTGGGATGTGGGAGGAAACCAGAGTGCCCGGAGAAAACCCACGCAGGCGCGGGGAGAACATGCAAACTCCACACAGGCGGGGCCGGGGATTGAACCCGGGTCCTCAGAACTGTGAGGCTGACGCTCTAACCAGTCGTCCACCGTGCCACCCAGCGTGGAACATCCCTGCAGTAAACAAGATTGTGGCAGCTGTGATGTCTAAATTGTGAATCCAATCGATGTCATGATTGGATCGGCAAATTATCAGTGCAAAATTACTATTCGGTCGTGTTGGTTTGAAACGATGCAGCCTAATTCTTTCAGGATCAACGATAGAAGCATTTGCGTCGGCATTATCAATGCTAATTGTGCTGTTTCTTCCATATGTGGCATCATGTTCTGGGTTATCCAGTCAGGTGTCCGACAAATATGGCAGCCACCCAGTGTGCTTTAAAATCCTTTTTAAAGTTAGTAAATCTGCATGAAAATTGACCATCCATCCATCCATTTTCTGAGCCACTTCTCCTCACTAGGGTCGCGGGCGTGCTGGAGCCTATACCAGCTGTCATCGGGCAGGAGGCGGGGTACACCCTGAACTGGTTGCCAGCCAATCGCAGGGCACATAGAAACTAACAACCATTCGCACTCACAGTCATGCCTACGGGCAATTTAGAGTCTCCAATTAATGCATGTTTTTGGGATGTGGGAGGAAACCGGAGTGCCCGGAGAAAACCCACGCAGGCACGGGGAGAACATGCAAACTCCACACAGGCGGGGACGGGGATTGAACCCCGCACCTCAGAACTGTGAGGCTGACGCTCTAACCAGTCGGCCACCGTGCCGCCTGAAAATTGACCATATTTTCAAATTTATTACAACAAAAATATGAAAAAAAACACCATGAAAAAAGTACAGTATGTCTAATATAGCCTACCACTGCTAGTTAGAACAAATTTGAATCCCTCCACAGGTGGTCAAGGATAGACACGGCTGCCAGTGCACTGTCAACACTTCATTGAACAAATGGTAAGAAAACACGGCCAACTCTAGGCTCTCATTGGCTTACTCTGATGTCACTCAACAGTGTGTTGCCCTACCTTTTAAGGCAACACACATTCAATGTCACAGATACTACGCTGTAGAATGCGAGGATGGTGACCCAAAGTGGACAAAAATAGTACCTGCGCCTCACATTCATATGTTGTATTGGTATTCCGTATCAATCTTTAGAATGTATATAAATAAGATAAATATGTGGTCGCTCATTTGCAGATTTCTGTCAATCATGGGGGCTTATGGTACGCAACCCCCGCAATAAACGAGGAACTACTGTACTTGCATTGAGGTGCTTTTTTATATTTTAAGTTTAACTCCGTCTTTTGCTTTCTTCTCACACTGTAAGCATAGTCCGATTAAATTTTAATATTTGTAATGAATTTTTTTCCTGTCTATGTGTTAGCTAATGGATGAACTGCATTGGATCTGTGATCAAGGGAACTTCCATACAACCTAAACTAAAGACCGGTTGTGGGCCATGGACCTTTTACGAGAATGCTCTGTTTTATGGAATTTTCAAAAACTAAAATAATAATATTAAGCATGTTTAAGAATTTTCACATTACTTTACCATATACATAGAATTAATTGTAGTCATTTTCTGGGTGTTTTTTGCGTCAGTCCGCAGAATATCCAAAAACACCTTTCTTCAGAAAAGACCACTCTTTTGTCTTATTTTAGTTGTCTGTGAAACCACTGGACATTGGAATCCTGCCTGTTCTGACTTTCCCCAAAAACGACATCTCTACTAGCGCGATGCATCTGATGGCATAACATTACACCTTTCTGCTGACATATGCAAAGTGCATCGCATGAAGGGAGGCAGGAGGCATAGAAAAAGAGGAATGAAGGAAAGAAAGAACATAGGAGGGAAGAGGCACAAGAGGGAGTGAGAAAAGTAGAAGGAAGGGGGAGGAGGAAAGAAAGGATAGAAAAAAAGGAAACGAAGAGGAACATGGAATGGATGAAAAGGAGGGAGGAAAGAATGAATGATTATGATTTCCCTCGTGTTCTGGTTCTGGAAAACTGAAGGGGAGACTGTGATTCATATCTTAATTAATCTTTTTTAGCTTGGGCCAAAAGCCTCACACTATGAGTTGTTTTATTACTGTATATTTATCTTGGTTTACATGGTATTTTTCCCTGTAAGCGCCAGGGTCAAATATTGTAGTCTTATGTCAAAACTGTTGCTGATGCAATCCCAAAATCAGATAAATAGGGTGGGTTGGATTCAGGAAGGGCAACCGTCCACAAAAGAAAATTAGGACAAAACTATGGCAAAACCTAATCCAAAAGGGCGCCGTAAAATAGAAAAAAAAAAAAACTGTGAAAATGATTCTGTAATGCAGTATGTTAAGAATTGTACATCATCCATCCATCCATTTTCTGCGCCGGTTCTCCTCACTAGGGTCGCGGGCGTGCTGGAGCCTATCCCAGCTGTCATCGGGCAGGAGGCGGGGTACACCCTGAACTGGTTGCCAGGCAATCACAGGGCACATACAAACAACCATTCGCACTCACATTCACACCTACGGGCAATTTAGAGTCTCCAATTAATGCATGTTTTTGGGATGTGGGAGGAAACCGGAGTGCCCGGAGAAAACCCACACAGGCACGGGGAGAACATGCAAACTCCACACAGGTGGGACCGGGGATTGAACCCAGGTCCTCAGAACTGTGAGGCTGAAGCTCTAACCAGTCGTCCACCGTGCCGCCATTGTACGTCATGATGAAAAGATGATGAAATTCTGGAATTTGAATCATAGCAGTTGTTTTCCCCCCTCACAGCAATCCATGCAGTGAAGTGTCTTGCACAGGAGACACATGACAGAATTGTTTAATTGCAGCGCCAATGATGATGTGGGGAGCAATGTGGATGTTTCAGCTGACTTACCATTAACTTTAATGAAGACCACTGGGACAATGCAGTGTTGACAAAGTGACACTTGAGAGAACGCAACGAGAGTACTCTTCATTTCACATTCAAAAAGATATGTTTCTAGAAGCTCATTATTATACAGTGTGCCTTTGTTTCCAATCATAAAGGATTATGACACAAAACTTTCATGTCCCACTACAGAGAAGTAGATGACAGTTCAGTAAACCTCTTCATCCTTTAATCCTTTCTAAAATTAATCCCAATCGACCTATACATTTTAATACTGCCATTATGGATTTCTAAAATCAGATTTATCACTGTCATGTGATGTGTAACCCAACAGTTATCTATTATTATTATAATGGAGGTAAAAATCACTTTTACATCGATGTAGTTGACAGACATATTTAGTTCTTGCAATATTTCGTGTATAAATGTTAAAAACTGTTTATACAGACAGAAATTATTTTGTTATAAAAAAAAAAAAAAAAATAGAAGTAGAGAAAATAGATATTTAAGTAGAATTATTGGCTTCTGCATTTCATTCTAAAATTACTGAATCCAAACATTTTTTTTTCTAATAGATAAAAGATGCTGTGATGAAAAATGGAAAAACAAAGACACTCACTTGTGTGGACGAGAGAAGGTGTCCTCACGACACTATCAAAAGCAAGTCCTTCCAGCCATATTGAGATGGAAGCGATGCGGGAGGTGGGTGTAACGAATACATGCCACAATAATCACAGGGAGTGGCCAACATTGCGCACACTGAAGAAGACTACAGGTTTGCTTGCCTAGATAAAAGCAACTACGTGAGAAATTTATAAAGAAAATACACGAAACTATTTGCTATATTGCTAAGTGGATTGATATTGTCATTAGTTTATTATTTAAATTTACAAGGATTTTGTTAAAAAAGAAGAAGAAGAAAAAGCGATGCCAAGCACAGTACTGTAATTAGTAGAAAAACTGATACATTTTGAGGGATTTGTTTGGAAATAAAATATTTTTAATTCAACAATTTTATACACACACACAACAAAATTCATTCTTAAAAGTATTTGATTCTGTTTTACTCTTATTTGATACCTTTTGCTTGATCCTTTTGTATTTTTGTCATACTTTTTTACACTTTAAGCAATGTTTTAATTAGGTCTGTCAATTGATTATTTTTTTTAAATCAAATGAATTTTGATTTAAATATACCACACATAGTACCAAATTTTGCTTTGAGATGGTATTTAAAATTTATTGTGCTTTGATGTTCAGCGCTGCACTATATGCAAATTACCATCCATTATGGTAAAGGAGCGTGTGTGGGCAAAATAAATTATTATTATAAATTCTTGTATTATAAATTATTAATTGTTATTAATCTGAGTTAAAACATGAAAAATCCGTGGATTTTTTTTTGGGTGTGATTAATCATTAGTTAACACTTTAACTTTGAAAGACCTAGTTTAACATTGCAAAGTTACTTCTCATTTAGTAGTTTCTAAAATCTGTTATTTCATTTGTTTGAGTGCTTTTTAAAATAAAATAAAAACTGTTCAACAACAGCATAGAGAGGGTTGCTAGAAATTCAAACTACCATGCAGCCTTTCAACACAACTTTAACCTATCTAAAATTATCTAAAATTCTATGATGTTGCTTCAAATGGACAATTGCTGCTAGATTACCGGTGCAGGGCACCTGGGTTCAATTCGCACTCAGTGATGGGGTGAATGTGAGTGTGATTGGATTTCTTTCTATATGTGTCCGATGAGTGACTGGGGACCACTCAATGTGAAGTCTGCCTTTCGCCTGACGTCACCTGGGATATGCTCCAGCTCCCCATGGCCCTAAACAGGAAATAAAAAGGACAAAGCTATCCTAAAGTGATTATTCATTCTAATTTAATTTTAGACTCACAATTGACCAACCTGACATCAACCCATCCATTTTGGATCCTGTATCGTGCTCAGGGTCTTCAACTTATGAGTCAGTGGTGAACCTCTGTCTCGCATGTCTCATTGCACATTGAGACGCGAGACTAAATGAAGCACACTCTGTCGACCTCATGTGAATGGCTTGGACTTAAGCCAATGACAGGCATATCTCAAGTGTGGGGGATGTGCTCTAATTAAACACAGGGGATTGTTAATGAAATATGTAATAAAAGGCACACTGGCTCAGCTTTCAAGTGTATTTTTTTCCAGACCAGCTATTCATATGTGTAATACAAGTGTGCTTTAAAGACTCAGTAGGCTGGCTGCACATCTGCTCTATTGTCACCAAAAAAAGGACAGCGGTTGGTTATAGGCCTTGTTTATTCTCCAGGGGTCAAATGAAGTGCTCTGTCAAACGTGTTTACACATTTCATTAAAAGCAGTTTGATACAGAATTGTGATTACTCCACCACCCTAGACTCAGAGGCATTGAAGTGCAAACAAAAATTCTGATGTTGCTTTGTCCACTTAAAAGTCTTAAATTTTCTCCGAAATGGATGGAGCGCCTTATAATGCGGCGCGCCTTATGTGTGCACCGAGTTCCAACATCTAGAAATGTTGTTGTGTGATGAGCGCTCCGCTTGTCTTTTTTAAATTTTTTTATTTAATTTTATTTTTTAGCTTTTTTTTGACCGTTTGACTGAATGGGAGCATTTCCTGCCGACACGCTGCTTATACAGAGGAGAAGCGGACGTCGGTGAGGACAGCATGCGGACGTAAAGGGGCAAGGGTGCGTGAAGGAGGACGCTAAAGCCACGCCCCCAGTAGGTATATAGCGCCGGGGTGTGCATTGTGCAAAACAACATCGGTTTGGCTAAGGACCCCCAAAAATGGCACCGAGAAGAGACACGCTTACGAAGCACAGTTTAAACTGCAAGCAATCACTTACGCGGAGGAAGATGGGAATCGAACAGCCGCGAGAGAATTCAAGATCAACGAATACATGGTTCGCAAGTGGCGGAAGCAGGAAAATGAGCTTCGCCAAGTCAAGAAGACGAAGCTGAGTTTCCGTGGAATAAAAAGAAAAACAAAACGCGGAAACAAGGCGAGGCTTGGATTAACAGTCGGGAGTTCCGTCTCAAGTCACCATTCGGCTGTGTGCAATAACTCTGGCATCTGCAGCAAGTGAGTAAGCTTGCTATCATTCCGGGAGGCTTCACGAACCGCTGGACATCTGTGTAAACAGGGCGTTCAAAGTGAAGTGAGCGGCGTGGGAGCCATGGATGACAGATGGCGAACACAGCTTTACTAAGACAAGTAGGCAGCGCCGGGGGAGTTACGCCACAATTTGTGAATGGATTGTGGATGCTTGGGCTAACGTGTCTGCTTGCACTGTTGTTCGAGCTTTCGTAAAAGCCGGCATCATTTCTGAGAAGCCGCATGGCAACGAGACTGACTCCGACGAGTATGAGAGCGAACCTGCTGTGTTTGATTGAGAACTTGCCCAGCTGTTCATTTCGGATAAAGAACATGAGGACTTTGATGGATTTGTGGATGAGGATTGATCAAAAAATAACGTGAGTACATTGTTAAATACTTCAATAAAGTACAACCGAACTCAGTTTTGCGCCCACTGGCTTTTTAGCGTGCATGCATGCTACTGTATGTTTTAAGCTAGCGTATGTTTTACCATGCCTGCGCCCAATAATACGGTGCGCCTTATGTATGTGTTAAATACAGAAATAGGCCCCGTAACTGAGACTGCGCCTTTTAATATGGCGCGCCTTATGGTCGTGAAACACGGTAATTGGAATACTCTCATCACAATATCTGTAAATGTACAGGCGAGCATGAACATCAAATATCAAATATATCAAATTTTTAAAAATGAAAAAAAAATATATATATATGGGAGTCGACACACACCTGCCACCGTTTAAATTTTTAACTGCCCAAAAACCAACAACACATACATTGGGCCCTCCAGAAACATTATTTGCTTGATTTGCTCAAATGACTTCATGAAGAAGCTGTTTGCTGAACAGACTTATTGATTGTTTGTGCGACACCATAGGGATAGTGCTAATTTTGTTGTATCCACTGCCAAAACAACGATAGAAACATCTGCAACTGACCGCAATGTTTTTTCTCAAGTTAGAAGTGGGCTGAAATATCCAAGTTTGGGCAGCCACAATTTAAGACCTGCATGATAAAACTGTTGTTTTTTGGAGTCTGTAAAATAAACAGTCGCGGGGCTGTTTTTTTCCCCCCAAATGAGTCATTTTGATTGGCTCACGAAGGCTATGTACGCAGTCATGTGACTGCCTTGTGATGTCTGATTGGTGAATTGGAATCAAATGACATTAGTGATCATGTTAGATTGGGCACCCTATGCGGAAGTCGAAGATGGAGTCTGAAAATAGACGCGCAAATGCAAGAATTAATAAATAAAAGTAGCGAATAGCATGTCGATCATTGTAACGGAATAAAAGTCTCGATCCTTCTTCACATAAATACTCAAGTAAAAGTAAAAAGTATGGTGCATTTAAAGTACTCTGTACAGTCTGTACAGTTTATGGAAAATGTTACTTGAGTAAATGTAACGGAGTAAATGAAACACATTATTACCCACCTCTGTACTGTACTGACTACTTGACTGCGTTGGCGACGGATGGTTGTCCACTTCAATGACTATGTAGTGAATACGCCCTATGAAACACGTGTCGACGGCACCCCCACAAGCTGATAACCTTTGCATTCCTGCCTTCTGACCCTCAACGAGACGCAGGACAAGACGCAGGAAATCTGGTTTATGTCACCTGGGCCATAAACTGGTCAAGAGTCCTCCCCCAGGCATTCTGACTGTTTTTTTCCAGGAAAGACCATTTTCTGCGGACTGATCTAATGACCAAGAGTTTGCAAAACCCTCTTTTCAAATGTGAAAGTTCGGGACCATTGACAACAATGGATTTATTAGTTAGACAGGCCACAAATGGAACAAGTACTCACAGGCCTCCGCAGGAACTCGAAGGAAGTACAATGGCCCATCTTGGATCATTGGTGCAGCACAGGCAACACGCGCTGGCCTTTAAGAGACACTGCAAGCTTGAAATTACTATCACAGTTTTACCGCGTTAAATGCCTGTTTTGATATTTTACGGAACTTTGCACGAATGCTCCCAGTGTATATCAGGATACCAATGTCACTAATGACTGTTGACCTCAGATAACACGAAAATGTTACATCACAGTGTTCTTAGCCACCAAATAAGGTTGAAACATTCATTGCATAGATTAGCCATGGTGTGTGAGACAATGCAAAAGCTGGGAATTGATTTCTTATTTTAGATCCACTGGTTTTAGACCACAGATAATTCTAGAGTGAAATTCAATATCAGGTGTGTGGTCTGTCCTTCCCGATCTGGCCTTTAGGGGCAACTCCCCTTTTTCTTGGTACAAAAGACCGAAGCCTTTTGTTCTCTCTCTCTTGTTTCCTGCTCCGCCGAAGATACTATCTCCCAGCCAAAAAGCCCCACTCCTCACCACGAGGGTGTGAGGCAAGTCAAAACGGGCTAGGCCCGGCCAAATCTTCCTTGCCACTTCGACAATCGCTGACTGCAGTTATTCTGCCAACTCCCCAACTAGACTTATGTGAGGGTGAGTCACCACCAAGAGGAATCCGGCAGGAATCAGGTGTGGGATGTTGAGTCCCTCCCAGATCACTGAGCTTTTCAACCTATCTCTAAGGGAGACTGCAGACACCCTGTGGAGGAAACTGATTTTGGCCACTTGTATCCGGGATCTTGTTCTTTCGGTCACGACCCACAGCTCGTGACCATAGGTGAGGGTAGGAATGTAGATCGACCGGTAAATAGAGAGCTTCATCTTTCAGCTTAGCTTCTACTTCACCACAACGGACCGATACAAAGTCCGCATCACTGCAGACGCTGCACCGATCTCCCCGTCAATCTCCCGATTCATTCTTCCCTCACTCGTGAAGAAGACCCCAAGATATTTGAACTCCTCCACTTGGGGAAGGATCTCATCCCCGACCTGGGGAGGGCACTCCACCCTTTTCCGACTGAGTACTATGGTCTCAGATTTAGAGGTGCTGATTCTCATCGCAGCCGCTTTGCACTCGGCTGCGAACCGCTCCAGTGAGAGTTGGAGATCACGGCCTGATGAAGCCAACAGAACCACATCATCTGCAAAAAGCAACGATGCAATACTGAAGCCACCTAACTGGACCCCCTCTACACCTCGGCTACGCCTAGAAATTCTGTCCATAAAAGTTATGAACAGAATCGGTGACAAAGGGCAGCCTTGGCGGAGTCCAAACCTCACCGGAAACGAGTCCGACTTACTGCCGGCAATGTGGACCAAACTCTGACACCGGTCGTACAGGGACCGAACAGCCCGTATCAGGCAGTTCGGTACCCCATACTCCCGAAGCACCCCCCACCGGACTCCACGAGGGACACGGATGGTCGAACGCCTTTTCCAAGTCAACAAAACACATGTAGACTGGTTGGGCAAACTCCCTTGCACCCTCCAGGACCCTGCCAAGGATGAAGAGCTGGTGCACTGTTCCACCGCCAGGACGAAAACCACACTGCTCCTCCTGAATCTGATTCAACTTTCCGCCGGATCCTCCTCTCCAGCACCCCTGAATAGACCTTACCAGGGAGGCTGAGGAGTGTGATACCCCTGTAGTTGAAACACACCCTCCGGTCCCCCTTCTTAAAAAGGGGGACCACCACCCCAGTCTGCCAATCCAGAGGCACTGTCCCCGATGTCCACGCGATGTTGCAGAGGCGTTTCAACCACGACAGCCCTACCACATCCAGAGCTTTTAGGAACTCCGAATCTCATCCACCCCCGGGGCCTTGCCACCGAGGAGCTTTTTGACCACCCTGGTGACCTCAACCCCAGAGATGGAAGAGCCCACCTTAGAGACCCCAGACTCTGCTTTCTCATGGGAAGGTGTGTCGGTAGAATTGAGGAGGTCTTCGAAGTATTCTCCTCACCGACTCACAACGTCCCAAGTCGAGGTCAGCAGCGCCCCATCCCCACTATACACAGTGTTGATGGTGCACTGCTTCCCCCTCCTGAGACGCCGGATGGTGGGCCAGAATTTCCTCGAAGCCATCCGGAAGTCGTTCTCCATGGCCTCACCAAACTCCTCCCACACCCGAGTTTTTGCCTCACCAAAGCTGCATTCCGCTTGGCCAGCCGGTACCCATCAGCTGCCTCAGGAGTCCCACAGGCCAAAAAGGCCCGAGAGGACTCCTTCTTCAGCTTGACTGCATCCCTCACCGCTGGTGTACACCAATGGGTTCGGGGATTGCCGCCACGGCAGGCACTGACTACCTTACGGCCACAGCTGGACAATAGAGGCGCGGAACATGGTCCACTCGGACTCAATCTCCCCCGAGGTGGGAGTTGACAGGGGATTCTGCCAGATGTTCCCAGCAGACCCTCACAATACGTTTGGGCCTGCCAGGTCAGACCGGCATCTTCCCCCACCATCGGAGCCAACTCACCACCTAGGTGGAGAACAATTGACAGCTCCGCCCCTCTCTTCACCCGAGTTTCTAAGACATGCGGCCGTAAGTCTGATGACACAACCGATGACACAACCGATCATCCAACGGAAACCTAAGGTGTCCTGGTGCCAAGTGCACGTGTGGACACCTTTGTGCTTGAACTTGGTGTTCGTTATGGACAATCCATTTGGAGCACAGAAGTCCAATAACAGAACACCACTCGGGTTCTGATTGGAGGGGCCATTCCTCCCAATCACGCCTTTCCAGGTCTCACTGTCATTGCCCACGTGAGCATTGAAGTCCCCCAGCAGAACGATGGAGTCCCCAGCGGGAGCACTCTTCAGCACCGCTTCTAAGGACTCCAAAAAGGGTGGGTACTCTGAACTGGTGTTTGGTGCATAGATACAAACAACAGTCAGAACCCGTCCTCCACCTGAAGGCGGAGTGAGGCTACCCTCTCGTCCACCGAGGTGAACCCCAACGTACAGGCGCCGAGCCGGAGGCCAATAAGTATACATACAGCTCGGCGCCTCTCACCATGGGCAACTCCAGAGTGGAAAAGAGTCCAACCCCTCTCAAGAGGACTGGTACCAGAGCCCAAGCCGTGTGTGGAGGCGAGGCCAACTATATCTAGTTTGAACTTCTCAACCTCACACACCAGCTCCTTCTCTGCCAGAGAGGTGACATTCCACGTCCCTAGAGCGAGTTTCTATAGCCGGGGACCGGATCGCCAAGGTCCCAGCCTTTGGCCACCGTCCAGCTCACACTGCACCTGACCCCTATGGCCCCTCCCACAGGGCGTGAGCCCATGGGAAGGAGGACCCACGTTACCATTTTGGGCTGTGCGCGTCCGGGTCTAATGGGTGCAGGCCCGGGCACCAGGCGCTCGACTTCGAGCCCCACCTCCAGGCCTGGCTCCAGAGGGGGCCCCAATGACCCCCGTCTGGGCAAGGGAAACCTGGATCCATTTGATTTATTCTTCATAGGGGTTTTGGGAGCCGTGGTTTGTCTGGTCCCTCACCCAGTACCTGTTTGCCATTGGTGACCCTACCAGGGGCATGAAGCCCCAGATAACTCAGCTCCACTGATCTTTGGGACACACAAACCCCTCCACCAGGATAAGGTGATGGCTCAAGGAGAGGTAAATGGAAATCATGGTGGAAAACAGCATGCAGGACCTGAAATGATCATTGTTTCCTATTCTACTCGATAATTGGTTTTCAGAGAATCGAAACCATTGCCACTCTCTTGTTTTAGAGCACCAAATTTCCACTCCACAAAGCTCATATGTTTGTTTTTTTTCCATGTGGGTGAATGCTTTACTCTCTGAGAAAAAATGTCCAAACTTGATGCCAGTGTCTGATGTGAAATAGGCCTACTGTATAAATAATTCCATCCATCCATCCATCCATTTTCTGAGCCGCTTCTCCTCACTAGGGTCGCGGGCGTGCTGGAGCCTATCCCAGCTGTCATCGGGTAGGAGGCGGGGTACACCCTGAACTGGTTGCCAGCCAATCGCAGGGCACATAGAAACAAACAACCGTTCACACTCACAGTCATGCCTACGGGCAATTTAGAGTCTCCAATTATTGCATGTTTTTGGGATGTGGGAGGAAACCACAATATTGCACTCAATATTTTGAGGAGTGAGACGTGACTCGATGAGCAGACAGGCAAGGCATGAACAACAGACAAGGAAGACACAGAACTCCAGATAACATGAAACTAAACTAAATCAGAAAAAAACTAAGCAAAAGGACAACAAGAACATGACAAATCCAAATCTTTTGCCATCTTTGACAGTATTCACTGTGAACTTGGTAATTTATTATGAATGCATAAATTAAAACAGGTTTGACATAAAATATCATTAAACTTGAACAAAACAAAGTTTATGATATTTTGAAATGGTAAAATAAGCATAGTAGACAGGGTGGAAATTGAAAATATTGCAGTTGAAATAGTCTATGAAATTACGTTTTGTTTATTTTGTCGTGTTTGAGATAAAGATCAGTCAACCAGTCTAAATTTGCCGGCTTGGTAAAGTCTATGTCATGGTCATGGTCATGGACATCAACTATAGGTCTTTGAGCATCAGCACCGAAGTCACCAATGCCATGGACATGACTGCCAGTGAGAGCACCACTGGCCGAGAAGCATCTGTAAGTATTCAGGACAGTTTGGGTCAGTACAAAAGAGATTACATGAAAGCAATCTGACAAATATGAACCCTATCAGCCAAAAGACATTCTGTTAATGAAAAAAATGTTTGGCTTTAGTCACATTTCTAAAACCATACCTGCAGAAAGACTTCCTGGTACAAAGTTTAGGTCGGAGTTGGCAAGTTCATTGCCTAGTCCAGCTATTGCACTGCTCGCGGAAGGAACCGCGGCTTGATTTTGGAACACGAGAGTCATGTTGGTAATGACTGATCCATTCCTTAAAGTGAAAAGGACACAAAGAGCATCACTTAAAAAAAATTAAGCAAATGGTACTGATCCTACATCACTTAACAAATGGAACAAATTTAATCTTACCTGAAAAAGTTAATAAGAGATCTATTGAAAGATGAACCAAAAAGCCTACTACTGGCTATGTTAACCTGAAACAAACAAAATGAAAAATCATGCAATACAATTCGTAGAACAGCTTCTGCACCATGAATACAATCCCTAACGAATGTAATACCTCAATCCCCAATGTTTTAGTATAAAAAAAAAAAACAATCGAATGCATACACACCTCTGAGATTACTGTTGTAGCCAAAGATTGAAACGCTGTTGACTGCACGTTGCTGAGATCTGATGTAAATGTTTGGTTAAGGCTAAACACAATAACGAGGGTTCCCTCACTGGGTGATGGAGGGTTTGTAGATGCAACAGAGGAAGAACTTGTAGTCCCGGAAACTGTAACGATACAATAGAGGAAAAAAAGTGTTTACAGCAAAATTACTTTTCTAAAGTATTCACTTCATCCAGTGATCTCTTTATTATTGAACAATGTATTGGCCCTTGTTTCAGAATCATGGTATACTATATCAATTGTGCTGAAATGGATCCCCATTTTAAAGTTGGACCTAAGTTCTTTAGAACAGTACCGTTTGATACGGCTGGTAGCGCGGTGGCGTTGGCCGTGGTCGCGTTGGCCGTGGTCGCTGTCATGCTGACCGGAGGCGAGGTCGTGTTGACTGGGAGCGCGGTGGCGTTGGCCGTGGTCGCTGTCACGTTGACTGGAGGCGAGGTCGCGTTGCCTGAAATGGATCCCCATGTTAAAGGACCTCTCATAGTTTCTTTAGAAGAGTACCATTTGAGATCATGTGAGGCAAAACTTTGAAAACTAGCTCTTGTATGATGTAAGCATAAAGAATGTACAGTACAATGGTTTGTCTTTCAAATTGGAAAATTGTTAAATATAATATGCAAAAATGTCATTTTAGAATGAGAACTAAATATTACTGGATGCAACAATGGTTGACACATTCAAACGGAGCGTAAAGTTGGGGCTGCTGCTTGCTGCCTCCTCCAGGGTGCTTTCCACAGAAGTCGTGCTTGGCACTGTGGCAGACTCGTTGAATAGCAGCTGAGTTTCAACCACAACTGAACCAGAACTGGACAAAAAAAAAAGAAAAAACAGTATTCACTTTCCAATGTTAATTCTGTGAAACCCACAATGAATTGAGTGAAAATATTGCTGCTTAGCCAAAACACCCAACAAATGTTCATGGACATATTTGATGGCAAAAGCAAGAGTGAAAATTGATTATTCATAACTAAAAGCGTGTATAACTGTTGTTTTGTCTTGCTCTATAAGTATTGTAACATACCGAAAGAAAAGGACTTGCGATCGTAGGAATCTCGTTCCAAAACTTGCCATATAAATGGCATTCAACTGTGGAGGGAAAAATCGTACAATATATTAGCAATTATTTTTCCTGTGTCAATTTAAAGTGTGAAGGGTTTCCCATTAGTAGCTATATCCATTGAATGAATAGGTGTGACACATTTGCTCCACAAAGGAATTAGTCTTAATACATATAAATGCATGGCTATAGAGGGTGTTCCATACGTTTCCACAGATATGGTTTTTAACATTTTATTTTTTATATTTCAGATACTCTATAAAATGCGTATGAATAAAGAGCAATGAATTGTAATAATGCTGATGGCCAGCTCGGGAAGCAGTTGCATGTTTGCAATGGTATCTTAACTTGTTGCAAGAGGAGCTTTTTTTCCAGTAAGATGGAGTTCCATTTCATTATGGTATTTACGTGTGTCAATGGTTAGATGAGTAGTTTACAGATGATTGGATTGGTTGCCGTGGAGTAGCCTCCCAGATCCCTTGATCTCACCACACCTGATTTTTATCTTTGAGGATATTTCAAGGCCATGATGTATCAGGAAATATATAAAATATAAGTCATCTCAACACCAATGCCTTTACAAGCAAAACTCCAGCTGTGCTAATATGTTCTTCAGCAGTGGACGATATGCACTGACATTTCAAAACAATGGTTGTCATATAGATAGGATATAAATAAAAATGGTTTTCATTGGAAATCTTATACTGTATATGGAAACTTATGGGACAACCTGAATACTATATGCATCGTGTATACTGTATATGCATTTGATTTTTAAAAACAAACACAATTGGAATAAATACCTGAGTTTCTATTTGGTTGGCTAACTCTTGAAACACAGGAGAAGATGAATTTAAAAGTTGAGGCTTGAAATCCTGGTCCAAACTAAATCCCAGGTTCACCCTTGATCCCTCCGGTGCAAGTGTTGTAACTGGAGTATCTGGTCCCGGTGATAGCGGAACAAACAGGTGGTGAATTCACTTTTTTTCCCCCATAACTTTGTCAATTAATGAGGAAACAGTACCTTGTGTTGTTGGAAGTGGGAGGTTGACTGGAGGCAGGGTGGCGTTTGCTGGTACCGTGGTCATGTTTGCCGGGGGTATTGTCACGCTGACCGGAGGCGAGGTCGCATTGGTCTTGGTCACTGTCCCGCTGATGGGAGGTGAGGTCACGTTGGCTGTGGTCGCTGTCACGTTGACCGGAGGGGAGGTCGTGTTGCCTGGTAGCGCGGTGGCGTTGGCCGTGGTCGCTGTCATGTTGACCGTAGGTGGGGTCGTGTTGCCTGGTAGAGCGGTGGCGTTGGCCGTGGTCGCTGTAATGTTGACCGGAGGTGAGGTCGCGTTGGCTGTGGTCGTTGTCACGTTGACCGGAGGCGAGGTTGTGTTACCTGGTACCATGTTGGCATTGGCCGTGGTTGCTGTCACGTTGACCGGAGGCGAGGTCGTGTTGCCTGGTAGCATGGTGGCATTGGCCGTGGTCATTGTCACATTGACCGGAGGCGAGGTCGTGTTACCTGGTAGCATGGTGGCATTGGCCGTGGTCGCTGTCATGCTGACAGGAGGCGAGGTCGTGTTGGCTGGTAGCCCGGTGGCGTTGGCCGTGGTCGCTGTCATGTTGACCGGAAGCGAGGTTGTGTTGCCTGGGAGCCCGGTGGCGTTGGCTGTGGTCACTGTCATGTTGACTGGAGGTGAGGTCGCGTTGGCTGTGGTCACTGTCATGCTGACTGGAGGCGAGGTCGTGTTGACCGGGAGCCCGGTGGCGTTGGCCGTGGCCGCTGTCACGCTGACCGGTGGCAAGGTCGTGTTGGCTGGTAGCGCTGTGGAGTTGGACGTGGTCGCTGTCACGTTGACCGGAGGCGAGGTCGTGTTGCCTGGTAGCATGGTGGCATTGGCCGTGGTCATTGTCACGTTGATCGGAGGCGAGGTCGTGTTACCTGGTAGCATGGTGGCGTTGGCCGTGGTCGCTGTCATGCTGATAGGAGGCGAGGTCGTGTTGGCTGGTAGCATGGTGGCATTGGCCGTGGTCGCTGTCACGCTGACCGGAGGCAAGGTCGTGTTGACTGGGAGCCCGGTGGCGTTGGCTGTGGTCACTGTCATGTTGACTGGAGGTGAGGTCGCGTTGGCCGTGGTCGCTGTCATGCTGACCGGAGGCGAGGTCGTGTTGACTGGGAGCCCGGTGGCGTTGGCCGTGGCCGCTGTCACGCTGACCGGAGGCGAAGTCGTGTTGGCTGGTAGCGCTGTGGAGTTGGACGTGGTCGCTGTCACGTTGACCGGAGGCGAGGTCGTGTTGCCTGGTAGCATGGTGGCGTTGGCCGTGGTCGCTGTCACGTTGACCGGAGGCGAGGTCGTGTTACCTGGTAGGATGGTGGCGTTGGCCGTGGTCGCTGTCATGCTGACAGGAGGCGAGGTCGTGTTGGCTGGTAGCCCGGTGGCGTTGGCCGTAGTCGCTGTCATGTTGACCGGAAGCGAGGTTGTGTTGCCTGGGAGCCCGGTGGCGTTGGCTGTGGTCACTGTCATGTTGACTGGAGGTGAGGTCGCGTTGGCTGTGGTCGCTGTCATGCTGACTGGAGGCGAGGTCGTGTTGACCGGGAGCCCGGTGGCGTTGGCCGTGGCCGCTGTCACGCTGACCGGTGGCAAGGTCGTGTTGGCTGGTAGCGCTGTGGAGTTGGACGTGGTCGCTGTCACGTTGACCGGAGGCGAGGTCGTGTTGCCTGGTAGCATGGTGGCATTGGCCGTGGTCATTGTCACGTTGATCGGAGGCGAGGTCGTGTTACCTGGTAGCATGGTGGCGTTGGCCGTGGTCGCTGTCATGCTGATAGGAGGCGAGGTCGTGTTGGCTGGTAGCATGGTGGCATTGGCCGTGGTCGCTGTCACGCTGACCGGAGGCAAGGTCGTGTTGACTGGGAGCCCGGTGGCGTTGGCTGTGGTCACTGTCATGTTGACTGGAGGTGAGGTCGCGTTGGCCGTGGTCGCTGTCATGCTGACCGGAGGCGAGGTCGTGTTGACTGGGAGCCCGGTGGCGTTGGCCGTGGCCGCTGTCACGCTGACCGGAGGCGAAGTCGTGTTGACTGGGAGCCCGGTGACGTTGGCCGTGGTCGCTGTATTGTTGACCGGAGGCGAGGTCGTGTTGCCTGGTAGCATGGTGGCGTTGGCCGTGGCCGCTGTCACGCTGACCGGAGGCGAGGTCGTGTTGGCTGGTAGCGCTGTGGAGTTGGACGTGGTCGCTGTCACGTTGACCGGAGGCGAGGTCGTGTTGCCTGGTAGCATGGTGGCATTGGCCGTGGTCATTGTCACGTTGACCGGAGGCGAGGTCGTGTTACCTGGTAGGATGGTGGCGTTGGCCGTGGTCGCTGTCATGCTGACAGGAGGCGAGGTCGTGTTGGCTGGTAGCCCGGTGGCGTTGGCCGTAGTCGCTGTCATGTTGACCGGAAGCGAGGTTGTGTTGCCTGGGAGCCCGGTGGCGTTGGCTGTGGTCACTGTCATGTTGACTGGAGGTGAGGTCACGTTGCCCGTGGTTGCTGTCATGCTGACCGGAGGCGAGGTCGTGTTGACTGGGAGCCCGGTGGCGTTGGCCGTGGCCGCTGTCACGCTGACCGGTGGCGAGGTCGTGTTGGCTGGTAGCGCTGTGGAGTTGGACGTGGTCGCTGTCACGTTGACCGGAGGCGAGGTCGTGTTGCCTGGTAGCATGGTGGCATTGGCCGTGGTCATTGTCACGTTGACCGGAGGCGAGGTCGTGTTACCTGGTAGCATGGTGGCGTTGGCCGTGGTCGCTGTCATGCTGACAGGAGGCGAGGTCGTGTTGGCTGGTAGCCCGGTGACGTTGGCCGTGGTCGCTGTATTGTTGACCGGAAGCGAGGTTGTGTTGCCTGGTAGCATGGTGGCATTGGCCGTGGTCGCTGTCACGCTGACCGGAGGCAAGGTCGTGTTGACTGGGAGCCCGGTGGCGTTGGCTGTGGTCACTGTCATGTTGACTGGAGGTGAGGTCGCGTTGGCCGTGGTCGCTGTCATGCTGACCGGAGGCGAGGTCGTGTTGACTGGGAGCCCGGTGGCGTTGGCCGTGGTCGCTGTCATGCTGACAGGAGGCGAGGTCGTGTTGGCTGGTAGCCCGGTGGCGTTGGCCGTGGTCGCTGTAATGTTGACCGGAAGCGAGGTTGTGTTGCCTGGTAGCATGGTGGCATTGGCCGTGGTCGCTGTCACGTTGACCGGAGGCGAGGTCGTGTTGGCTGGGAGCGCGGTGGCGTTGGCCGTGGTCGCTGTCACGTTGACTGGAGGCGAGGTCGCGTTGCCTGAAATGGATCCCCATGTTAAAGGACCTCTCATAGTTTCTTTAGAAGAGTACCATTTGAGATCATGTGAGGCAAAACTTTGAAAACTAGCTCTTGTATGATGTAAGCATAAAGAATGTACAGTACAATGGTTTGTCTTTCAAATTGGAAAATTGTTAAATATAATATGCAAAAATGTCATTTTAGAATGAGAACTAAATATTACTGGATGCAACAATGGTTGACACATTCAAACGGAGCGTAAAGTTGGGGCTGCTGCTGCTTGCTGCCTCCTCCAGGGTGCTTTCCACAGAAGTCGTGCTTGGCACTGTGGCAGACTCGTTGAATAGCAGCTGAGTTTCAACCACAACTGAACCAGAACTGGACAAAAAAAAAAGAAAAAACAGTATTCACTTTCCAATGTTAATTCTGTGAAACCCACAATGAATTGAGTGAAAATATTGCTGCTTAGCCAAAACACCCAACAAATGTTCATGGACATATTTGATGGCAAAAGCAAGAGTGAAAATTGATTATTCATAACTAAAAGCGTGTATAACTGTTGTTTTGTCTTGCTCTATAAGTATTGTAACATACCGAAAGAAAAGGACTTGCGATCGTAGGAATCTCGTTCCAAAACTTGCCATATAAATGGCATTCAACTGTGGAGGGAAAAATCGTACAATATATTAGCAATTATTTTTCCTGTGTCAATTTAAAGTGTGAAGGGTTTCCCATTAGTAGCTATATCCATTGAATGAATAGGTGTGACACATTTGCTCCACAAAGGAATTAGTCTTAATACATATAAATGCATGGCTATAGAGGGTGTTCCATACGTTTCCACAGATATGGTTTTTAACATTTTATTTTTTATATTTCAGATACTCTATAAAATGCGTATGAATAAAGAGCAATGAATTGTAATAATGCTGATGGCCAGCTCGGGAAGCAGTTGCATGTTTGCAATGGTATCTTAACTTGTTGCAAGAGGAGCTTTTTTTCCAGTAAGATGGAGTTCCATTTCATTATGGTATTTACGTGTGTCAATGGTTAGATGAGTAGTTTACAGATGATTGGATTGGTTGCCGTGGAGTAGCCTCCCAGATCCCTTGATCTCACCACACCTGATTTTTATCTTTGAGGATATTTCAAGGCCATGATGTATCAGGAAATATATAAAATATAAGTCATCTCAACACCAATGCCTTTACAAGCAAAACTCCAGCTGTGCTAATATGTTCTTCAGCAGTGGACGATATGCACTGACATTTCAAAACAATGGTTGTCATATAGATAGGATATAAATAAAAATGGTTTTCATTGGAAATCTTATACTGTATATGGAAACTTATGGGACAACCTGAATACTATATGCATCGTGTATACTGTATATGCATTTGATTTTTAAAAACAAACACAATTGGAATAAATACCTGAGTTTCTATTTGGTTGGCTAACTCTTGAAACACAGGAGAAGATGAATTTAAAAGTTGAGGCTTGAAATCCTGGTCCAAACTAAATCCCAGGTTCACCCTTGATCCCTCCGGTGCAAGTGTTGTAACTGGAGTATCTGGTCCCGGTGATAGCGGAACAAACAGGTGGTGAATTCACTTTTTTTCCCCCATAACTTTGTCAATTAATGAGGAAACAGTACCTTGTGTTGTTGGAAGTGGGAGGTTGACTGGAGGCAGGGTGGCGTTTGCTGGTACCGCGGTCATGTTTGCCGGGGGTATTGTCACGCTGACCGGAGGGGAGGTCGTGTTGCCTGGTAGCATGGTGGCATTGGCCGTGGTCATTGTCACGTTGACCGGAGGCGAGGTCGTGTTACCTGGTAGCATGGTGGCGTTGGCCGTGGTCGCTGTCATGCTGACAGGAGGCGAGGTCGTGTTGGCTGGTAGCCCGGTGGCGTTGGCCGTGGTCGCTGTAATGTTGACCGGAAGCGAGGTTGTGTTGCCTGGTAGCATGGTGGCATTGGCCGTGGTCGCTGTCACGCTGACCGGAGGCAAGGTCGTGTTGACTGGGAGCCCGGTGGCGTTGGCTGTGGTCACTGTCATGTTGACTGGAGGTGAGGTCGCGTTGGCCGTGGTCGCTGTCATGCTGACAGGAGGCGAGGTCGTGTTGACTGGGAGCCCGGTGGCGTTGGCCGTGGTCGCTGTCATGCTGACAGGAGGCGAGGTCGTGTTGGCTGGTAGCCCGGTGGCGTTGGCCGTGGTCGCTGTAATGTTGACCGGAAGCGAGGTTGTGTTGCCTGGTAGCATGGTGGCATTGGCCGTGGTCGCTGTCACGCTGACCGGAGGCAAGGTCGTGTTGACTGGGAGCCCGGTGCCGTTGGCTGTGGTCACTGTCATGTTGACTGGAGGTGAGGTCGCGTTGGCCGTGGTCGCTGTCATGCTGACCGGAGGCGAGGTCGTGTTGACTGGGAGCCCGGTGGCGTTGGCCGTGGTCGCTGTCATGCTGACAGGAGGCGAGGTCGTGTTGGCTGGTAGCCCGGTGGCGTTGGCCGTGGTCGCTGTAATGTTGACCGGAAGCGAGGTTGTGTTGCCTGGTAGCATGGTGGCATTGGCCGTGGTCGCTGTCACGCTGACCGGAGGCAAGGTCGTGTTGACTGGGAGCCCGGTGGCGTTGGCTGTGGTCACTGTCATGTTGACTGGAGGTGAGGTCGCGTTGGCCGTGGTCGCTGTCATGCATACCGGAGGCGAGGTCGTGTTGACTGGGAGCCCGGTGGCGTTGGCCGTGGCCGCTGTCACGCTGACCGGAGGCGAGGTCGTGTTGGCTGGTAGCGCTGTGGAGTTGGACGTGGTCGCTGTCACGTTGACCGGAGGCGAGGTCGTGTTGCCTGGTAGCATGGTGGCATTGGCCGTGGTCATTGTCACGTTGACCGGAGGCGAGGTCGTGTTACCTGGTAGCATGGTGGCGTTGGCCGTGGTCGCTGTCATGCTGACAGGAGGCGAGGTCGTGTTGGCTGGTAGCCCGGTGGCGTTGGCCGTGGTCGCTGTCATGTTGACCGGAAGCGAGGTTGTGTTGCCTGGGAGCCCGGTGGCGTTGGCCGTGGCCGCTGTCACGCTGACCGGAGGCGAGGTCGTGTTGGCTGGTAGCGCTGTGGAGTTGGACGTGGTCGCTGTCACGTTGACCGGAGGCGAGGTCGTGTTGCCTGGTAGCATGGTGGCATTGGCCGTGGTCATTGTCACGTTGACCGGAGGCGAGGTTGTGTTACCTGGTAGCATGGTGGCGTTGGCCGTGGTCGCTGTCATGCTGACAGGAGGCAAGGTCGTGTTGGCTGGTAGCCCGGTGGCGTTGGCCGTGGTCGCTGTCATGTTGACCGGAAGCGAGGTTGTGTTGCCTGGTAGCATGGTGGCATTGGCCGTGGTCGCTGTCATGCTGACAGGAGGCGAGGTCGTGTTGGCTGGTAGCCCGGTGGCGTTGGCCGTGGTCGCTGTCATGTTGACCGGAAGCGAGGTTGTGTTGCCGAGGAGCCCGGTGGCGTTGGCCGTGGCCGCTGTCACGCTGACCGGTGGCGAGGTCGTGTTGGCTGGTAGCGCTGTGGAGTTGGACGTGGTCGCTGTCACGTTGACCGGAGGCGAGGTCGTGTTGCCTGGTAGCGCTGTGGAGTTGGACGTGGTCGCTGTCACGTTGACCGGAGGCGAAGTCGTGTTGCCTGGTAGCATGGTGGCGTTGGCCGTGGTCGCTGTCATGTTGACCGGAGGGGAGGTCGGTTTGGCTGTGGTCGCTGTCACGCTGACCGGAGACGAGGTCATGTTGGCTGGTAGTTGAATGGTTTGGCGGTCAAAAAACAAGATTGTGTAATGAAATCTGCTCATTTTATTTTGGATTAAATCTAAAGCTTTTTTGGAACGTGTTGCAGCCATAAATTTCTAAGTTCATGATTATTTGCTAAAAACAATAAAGTTTATCAGTTTGAACAATAAATATCGTGTCTTTGTAGTGTATTCAATTAAATATAGGTTGAACATGGTTTGTAAATCATTGTATTCTGTTTTTATTCATGTTTAACACAATGTCCCAACTTCATTGGAATTGGGGTTGTATGAATGCATGTGTGAATGGGTGAATGTGAGGCTTTGTAAATCCCTTTGGGCCCCGTATGGTGTAGCTCAGGGGTGTTAAACACAGTGTCATTCAGGGGACACATACAGCCTAATTTGTTGTCAACGGGGCTAGACCACTAAAATCATACCATATTTAATATAATAATAAATAATAATACACTTCCCATGGGCTCACCACCTGTGGGAGGGGCCAAGGGGTTGGGTGCGGAGAGCTGGGTGGCAGCCGAAGGCAGGGACCTTGGCATTCCACAGAAACTGGCTCTCGGGACGTGGAATGTCATCTCTCTGGCAGAGAAGGCGCCCGAGCTGGTGTGCGAGTTTGAGAAATTCCGACTGGCTATAGTCTGGCTGACCTCAACACACAGCTTGGGCTCCAGTACCATTCTTTTCGAGAGGGGTTGGACTCTCTTCCACTCTGGAGTTGTCCACGGTGAGAGATGCTGAGCAGTAACCGATAGGTTCTGGCTAGCCAAGTTGAACGCAGCTCTAGTGGTCGCTGAGGTAAAAACTTGGGCATTGGAGGAGTTTGGTGAGGCCATAGAAAACAATTTCCAGGCAGCTTCGCGGACATTCTAGTCCACCAGCCAATGTCTCAGTAGGGGGAAGCAGTGAACCATCAACACTGTGTATAGTGGTGATGGGCCCTGCTGACATTAACTTGGAAGACCTCCTCAATTCTACCAACACTCCTTCCCAGGAGGAAGCAGAGTCTGGGGAATCTGAAGGTTGGTTGAAGGTCTGAAGGCGGGTTGAAGTCACCAAGGTGGTTTAAAAGCCCAGGAGTGGATGAGATCCGCCCGGAGTTCCTAAAGGCTCTGGATGTTGTAGGGCTATCCTGATTGACACGCCTCTGCAACATTGCATGGACATCGGGAATGGTGCCTCTGGATTTGCAGACCAAGGTGGTGGGCCCCCCTTTTAAGAATGGAGACCGGAGGGTGTGTTCCAACTCCAGGGGAATCACACTCCTCAGGCTCCCTGCTTAACTATTCAGGGGTTCTGGAGAGAATGGTCAGTCAGGAAGTCGAATCTCAGATTCAGGAGGTATAGTTTAGGTATAGGTCTAGTTTTCTCTCTAGCTGTGGAACAGTGGACCAGCTCTACACCCTCAGCAGGGCCCTACAGGGTGTATGGGAGTTTGCCAACCAGTCTGCATGTGTTTTGTGGACTTGAAGAAGGCCTTCAACTGTGTCCCTTGGGGAGTCCTGTGGCGGGTGGTCCGGGTGTATGGGGTACCGGACCCGCTGATATATGGGCTGTTCGGTCCGTGGTTGACCAGTGTCAGAGTTTGGACAGAATTTCTAGGCGTACCCGAGGCATTGAGGTTTGGCGACATCAGTATTACATCTCTGATTTTTGCAGATGATGTGGTTCTGATGGCCGTATCAAGCCACGATCTTCAGTTCTCAATGGAGCGGTTCACAGCCGAGTGTGAAGCGGCTGGGATGAAAATCAGTACCTCCAAATCTAAGACCATGGTCCTCAGTCGAAAAAGGTACCCTCTCTGGTTCGAGGAAGAGATCTTGCCCCAAGTGGAGAAATTCAAGTATCTCGGGGTCTTGTTCATGAGTGAGGGTAGAATGGACCGGGAGATCGACAGGCGGATCGGTGCAGCGTCTGCAGTGATGCGGAATCTGTATAGCTCTGTCGTAGTCAAGAAGGAGCTGAGCCAAAAGATAAAGCTCTCAATTTACCGGTCGATCTACGTTCCTACTCTTACCCATGGTCACGTGCTGTGGGTCGTGACTGAAAGAACAAGATTACAGATACAAGTGGCCGAAATTAGTTTCGTCCGCATGGTGTCCGGGCTTACCCTTAGCGATAGGGTGAGAAGCTTGGTCATCTGGGAGGGACTCAGAGTAGAGCCGCTGCTCCTCCGCATAGAGAGGAGCCAGATGAGGTGCCCCAGGCATCTGGTTAGAATGCCCCCTGGATGCCACCCTGGGGATGTGTTCCGGGCACATCCCACTGACCCCAGGATGGCCCAGGACACACTGTAGAGACTATGTCTCCTGGCTGGCCTGGGAAAGCCTCGGGATCCCCCCGGAAGAACTGGAACAAGTGGCTGGGGTGAGGGAAGTCTGGGCTTCCCTGCTTCAGCTGCTGCCCCCGCAGCCTGACCTCGGATACGCGGCAGTGGATTTATAAATAGCAGTATATTTTTCCCGTTTTCCATTTTAATGCAAAAGTACATTAGGAAAATCTTTAGGTTTCATGACTTTTTTTTAATTATCATTTTACAAAACCTTAGATTTCTTGAGAAAATTTTGCTTCAAGTTTTTCATTTACATGTGTGCTTACCAACTGATCACAGTGAATGTAATTTGAAGTCCAAAACTTTAAGTCACGGGTAATAAATAAATTAATTTATGAAGACCAAGGAATTATTACAACAAAATTTTCTACATGAGCATAATCATTCTCAAAATTATCCTTAGTCCCCACCACCACAATGTTGTTTTCTTTTTTCTTTTTCAATTTATAGTTTGACTTACAGCCCAAACTATTTTTATCTGCCTACATTTGCCTCATTGCAAATTCACCACAATAAACATCAAAACCAAAAATACCTGCAAAGACCAGAAGGAATATAACAGCTTTTATCTTGCCCATTTCTTCTTCCTGTTAAGACAAAAATTAAATGAGATAAATTGGATAATCAAATAATCCGCTCATTAGACATTTGAGTATGAGTATGTGTGCCTTCACAAAATTATCTATCTCTTTATCTCCCTATCTTCCTGCCTGCCTGTCTGTCTGTCTGTCTACGATGGAAATAGAAAGTCTCCACACCACTTTTAATAAGTTACCAACAGAAGTGGCGTCAGCCCCAAGTGTGAAGGTTTTTATGTCCAGGTTAAAAAACCCCTTTTTTGTCATGCTTTTTTTTCCCAGTTTTAAACGATATTTCTTGTACTGTACATTGTTTTAATTGTACTTGTATTTTTCCATTTGTTTTAAATGTTTGTAAGCTGTTTTTTTTTCCTTTGTTTTGAAATGCTTTTAATCATGTAAAGCACATTGAGTTACCTTGTGTATGAAATGCGCTTTTGAATTAAATTTGCTTTGCTTTACTTTTCAGATGCCAGGTTTTTGTGATATAAAAACGAGACAAAGATCAATCATTTCATAACTTTTCCCTTTTTAATGTAACCTATATGCTTTGCAAATTATTTCCTGTAAAACAGAAGAAATCTTTTCGAGAGGGAACGTAAAAACAAAACTGAGATAATGTGATTGCACAACTGTGCACGAGAGGCTGAGATTTTTCGGGATTCCCACTGTTACTGAAATGTGGTTCAGTAATGAAAAAGAAATTGATTTTTGTCTTGATAATTACCAATTCATATAAGAATATAGAAAATAAAACAGAGGGTGGGGTTTCTCTATATATTCATAATTCTCATTTATTATTATCTTATTATTCATACGCATATTGAAGAATTGACAATAAAAGTACCTTATACCTCATCCTCCCTCTACGAATATACTTTCTCTCCTCTGGATGTGTCCAAACCATTGAAGTCTGCTGTCTCTAACTTTGTCTCCAAAACATCTAACCTTGGCGGTCCCTCTGATGATTTCATCTCGAATCCTATCCAACCTGGTCACTCGGAGAGAGAACCTCAACATCTTCATTTCCGCCACCTCCAGGTCTGCTTCCTGTTTTCTCTTTAGTGCCACTATCTCTAATCCGTACGTCATGGCTGGCGTCACCAGTCTTATAAACTTTGCCCTTCATCCTAGCAGAGACTCTTCTGTCACATAGCACACCTTCGTCCACCCGCTCCAACCTCCTTGGACCTGTTTCTTCACTTCATTACCACACTCACCATTGCTCTGGACTGTTGACCCCAAGTATTTGAAGTCCTCCACCCTTGCTCTCTCTTCTCCTTGTAGCCTCACTCTTCCCCCGCCAACCCTCTAATTCATGCACATATATTCTCTATTACTTCAGATAATCTTCATTCCTCTCCTTTCCAGTGCATGCCTCCACCTTTCTAACTGTTCCTCCACCTGCTCCCTGCTCTCACTGCAGATCACAATTTAATTAAATCAGAATCACCAATTATTATTGAAAATGCCAAAATCATAAATGCACATGAGATTATTATAGATAGAAATTATCATGGAAATCCCACATCAGACACATCAAAACAAAAGAGTCAAAATATCTGTCAATAATTAACAATGCGAAGCATTACCTTGCTCAAAATAGACTATGTACATTATATTGTTCCTTGGCACTCCCTTCATCTATTGTGAGGTTTGGGGAAACACCTACCAATACAATCAACCCATTTGTTATAGTGCAGAAAAGAGCACTGCGAATCATCCACAAAGTTGGATCCTATGATCATATTCATAATTTTTTAATTCAGTCAAATCTCCTAAAAAATTCTGATCTTGTAAAATATTGTAAAATAATTATTTCATTCAAAGCATTCAACAAATTGTTACCAAGTAATTTACCAAGTTTGTTTCAAGCTGAAATCCCAAATTTTTTTTTTGTTCAAAAATATATTCCCAAATTCTCGTAAGAGATTTGTACAGTATGTGATGTGAAATTGTGGATACACTTTGCAAGCAATGACAAAATATTCACAAAATCAAACTATTGTATGGGGAGAAGGAGGTCTAAATATATTGTATATAGCAATACTTTTTTTGCTGTACTGCTTTGTGCTTGTTGTTTCCTTACCATTGTTGGCATGTCCTGTCTGTAATCCTTGTGGATATACTAAATCCGTTACCATCGTTGATATCCTGCATTATTGTAATGTAACAGTTACATTACTAAGATATAAAATTCCTTGATTGTAATGGCCTATGGCTTGATGAAACTCTGATGAAAAAGGAAAAAGTTAGCTCATTAAGTGATACTAGCATTGAGACACGGGGTGGGATTAAATAAGATTTCTTCTTCCCAGTCCTTTTTGACCATGTATGCAGTTTTTTTTTGTTGGGGGGGGGGGGGGGGGGGGGGGGGGGGGTTTACCACTTTGCTGTTTATACGATTTACGAAGATCATTATTTATATTTGATTGTGAAAATAAACATGATCACCTGCCCCAAATAAAATGCATAATAAATAATAATAATCATGTCTCGACAGTCGTTCACCTGGAAGATACCTATTAATCGAACAGATTTCTCCAGAAAACATTTTGCCAGGGTGTGAATTATGTTGGAGGGGATGAAAAATGATGAAGTTTGTCTCTGAATAAGTCTTGTAACCAAAAAAAAAAAAAAAGGCAACATTTTCTGCAATTTCTGAGGGCAAAATTAAATTCCATTTAAAAGCTTCTTCGTTTTTTTTTTTTTGTAGGCAGAACAAAAGTCTGCACTGTCCTGAATGACTTGACTCGTTTGTGCTGCTGATGCTCAAGGCCTTTACCTTATAGCCTCAAATAGTCTGTGTCTCGTGTCACAAATTGTGTTATTACAACTGCCATTGGCTTGATAAATACAGTAACAACCTGAAACTGTTGGTTGTTGTAACCCAGTATTTTGACCCTTCCTTTTCCTTCTCAATTGCAATATTCCACCCAATGAATTATAATCCTTATAATCCTCCTTCACTTTCAGTATTCTACAATATGATATTCTGAAAAATAAACAATGCAAAAGAAGGTCATTTTTTTATACATATTATTTTTTTAAAGGTTATGCTCTGTATAACAATTTCAGCATCTTCCTACCTGAAAAATTAACAATACAAAAGAGGGTCATTTTTTTATACGTATTATTTTTTAAAAGGTTATGCTCTGTATAACAATTTCAGCATCTTCCTACCTGACAGATGAGTGCGATGATATTGACTTCACCGCTGTGAAGTGAATGCATCTGTGTTGTGATTATATGCCACTTCATATTCTTTTAATGGGATGTGGTTTTTTTTAGGGGATTGACCAAAACATGCAGAACTTGTTCTACTCACATACCATTGATTCCATTTAAAAATGATGCAATCTGACTCGTTAGGAAACAGGCCGGCTCGGGGCTTCATTGTACTGCAGCCACGTTTGTTTGATGTAGAGTGATGACAGCATCATTGCTACTTGAAAAACGTCCAGTTTTTATTTCAGAATATTTTCCATCACGTGTTGTTGTCGATTGCAGGACTGCCCTGTATCATAATGATTGTGTTTGTAGTAGAGATAGGCATTACAATCAATTCATCAATACTTGAGAATATGGTCGAATGTGTGGAATTAATGGCGATCAATCATGTCTTAAAAAATATATATCAAAAATTGAGTGTGCTACTTGGCTAAATGCACCAGAAGCACTGCTGATTTAATATGTCGCAACTACTTTTAGGTCCAACTAACTCCAAGTTGAATTACAACCACTCAGACTTCCAAGATGGCACAATACACTTGGTGAAGTAGCATTAACATCCATCCATCCATTTTCCGTACCGCTTTATCCTCACAAGGGTCGCGGGCGCGCTGGTGCCTATCCCAGCCGTCATCGGGCGAGAGGCGGGGTACACACTGCACTGGTTGCCAGCCAATCGCAGGCATTAACATTATGCTAAAAAAAAATAATAAAAATTTGGTTAAAATTTTTTTTTTTAGTGCAGTACCTTACAAAATCTCAACTAGAATGAATTGTACAATATGGATGACCTGCGCTAGGCAAGCTAGTTCAACTGCTATTTGGCATAATTACGGTGATAGTAATTATCCATCCATCCATCCATTCTCTGAGCCGCTTATCCTCACAAGGGTCGCGGGATTGCTGGAGCCCATCCCAGCTATCTACGGGCAGGAGGCGGGGTACACCCTGAACTGGTACAAACAAACAACCATTCACACTCACAGTCATGCCTACAGGCAATTTAGAGTCTTCAATTAATGCATGTTTTTGGGATGTGGGAAGAAACCGGAGTGCCCGGAGAAAACCCACGCAGGCACGGGGAGAACATGCAAACTCCACACAGGCGGGGCCGGGGGATTGAACCCGGGTCCTCAGAACTGTGAGGCTGACGCTCTAACCAGTCGTCCACCGTGCCACTGGATAGTAATTATTATAATTATATATAAGTATTAATTATAATAATTGCTATTGCAAGTGCTTGTGTTGTTAGAATTATACAAACCATTACTTCCTAAGTAAAGAGATTCCTACAAATGAGGTTTAAAAAATTACTCTCACACGTGAGGCCCATGCGGCTCATATCATCTGCATGCGTTTCTGACATTAGTTGTTCATAATATTTTTTTGAATGACATTTTTGACATGATTGCGATTATCAGCATGTATTTTAACCTTGGGAGAATGTACATTCCTTAAACAAAGATTTGTAAGTTTTCCAGAAAAAAAATAAAATAAATAAAAACAAACAAAAAAATACAATACACACACTAGATGCTTAATGAGCTAAAGTCTCACAAGATTTGCGTATAAAATTTGGCTGTACTGTGCTTTGTAGTTTATATTACCTTGTCATTGATGTTTTATTGTCTAAAGTCAGATTTCTTCATCTTGGTAACATCTTGGTGATGTTAACATAACATCAGGTGACAGTGACTTGCTCAAACATTTTAAGCGTCATTCCAAAGTTTTTCCCGGTTTGAGGTCAGAAATGAATGTACTTCTCGAAATGCGACACACTTTGAAATGTATTTCTAAGAACGTTTCCTGGCAGGGACACGGATCTAGTATCAGAGGTGGTGCGGCATCTCTGTGGAATGCTGTAATGTTTGACAAACAAGATTCAGGTGTTCTATTATCAATTGGAATATCTTATTGACGTATTTATACGTCACACCAGACACTTATGACTAATTTGGAATTTTTTTCTCAGTTGAGTAAAGCATTCACCTCAATGGAAAACCAAACCTAAGAGCTTTGTTGTATGCAAATTTGGTGCTGTAAAACTCCCTTTAGTGGCAACGGTTTCAATTATCTGAAAACTAATGTTCCATTGTTACGACTATTCAAGCATTTTAACACTGGTATACTGTAACAGCGACATCATATTTGGTGTATGAAATTATTAAAGAATACAAGTGAAATTGTAAAAAGGTTTATTCGGACACGATCCCTTAAATCCAAATCAGAAAAAAAGTATTAGTACAGTATTAAAAAACGATTGTCCTCTCAGTTCCTTTGTGCTGTTTTCCACCATGATTTCCATTTCAGATTTTAGGATTTCAACACCATCTTGCCAGTAGTGTCTTTTTGTGAGATGGACAAAAAAAAAAAAAAAAAGATACAAAATAATTCTATTAGCCTAATAACATAATTGCATTCACAATTTAAAGATTATCTGAACCCTTTTGAATTTCTGCATGAATTAGTCAACAAATAGTCTGATCTTCATCTCAATCGCAAGAATAAACAGTCTGCTGAAATTAATACCTGACAAACAATTATATATATGTTCATATTTATACGTAAAATAAACATTCACAGGACAGGGAGGAAAAAGTAAGTCAACCCTTGGATTTAATAACTGGTTGACCCTCCTTCGCCAATAAAAAAAACACCAATATGCTTGTTATAAATTATCCCCCCCCCCCCCCCCCCCCCCCCCCCCCCCCCCCCCCCCTTTGTATAGATTATCAGTTATCCAGGTCATGGTAATCCGCAAAGGTCGAATCGAGGAAACTGGACTTTTCTTGTTTGTTGAATATGACATTCAAAAATGACTGAGGCAATTATGCTACTGATACAGTATGTTGAGACAAATGAATAGTTGACACAACAATGTTGGATAAACAGTGTATTCAGACTCTGGGTGAATGTTTGTAAAATCTTTGTGAAAGAACTTTGCTGGAGGCCAAACACTTGAATGGAGTTTACAGTCAAGAAGCCAGACATGGAGCTTGCATGAGAGCACATTAGATTGTGCTGGTGTACCAAATGTGGCAGGTGGGTGGATATCAAAGGGGCCTTTTATGAGTAGAAACTTGTTTACAGTCAGGTCTAAGGATGCCTCTAACTAGCGCCAGTTGGGTTAGCCTTATGGCGCTAGCGTGGGGGAAAGCCTCTGTGTGGTCCTCCCCGGCCCCGGAATCCGCCCCTGTCTCCACGGAAGTTTGGTCTGTTTCTTTCCCGACCTCTCTCCCCACCTCTCCCTGCATTCGGACCGCTGCGCCCTCCTCTGGGTGCTCCGCCACCACGGTCAGACTTCATCTTAGAAGGTGGCGATTTGGGCCGCAGTCGCTCGATTTCCTCTGTGCAACCGGAGAGGTGGGATTCTGGCAAAGCGAAATGTGCGGCGTAGCTCTCTGGGTTGAAGTTACTGTTGGTTAGAGTGGGGCCCACTGTCAGCCAGCCTGCAGGGGGAGACATTAGGCAGTTACAGATGTTTAGAGACCCAGCAGAACAAGAAGAGAAACGATAGCGACACACAAACAAACGTCTGTCACACCCGGTCTGATGGTTGAGTCTCGTCCAAAAAGGTGCAACCTCCTGCGGCCCAAACAGAAGTGCTCGATGATGTGAAAGATCTCGACGGGCTTTTCGACGTTTCCCATCTCGGGCTCTTCCGTGATGATTAAATCGATGTCCACGTTGGCATGGATGAAGTCGCCATCTGTGCTTCTCCGCACCGTTCCTTTGATCCCCATCAGGCAATGTTCCTGGAAAGAAGCCATGTTACAGATTTTGGTTTAAGAGCTTATCTCACTGGCTGAGACGTCACGGCGACTTGGCACAGCGTCATACCAAACGTTTGCTTGCGCTCTCACCAAGGCAATGCCGCGCAGAAATCAATTAGCCCCCCAATGTCACAGCAATTTCTTCCCATGTATATATGTATGACAATATGTCAATAAAATTAGATGTACCAAAAGCCTAAATTTGAGTTAGTGTTTGGAAATTTATTTTCAATATAACACAGCTGAGGTAAAATTAGTTGTATAGTTTGAAGAGCTCTGCTAAATAGGTGGCAGGAGGAAAAACATATTGATCGAATCTTCACTATTTAAATATACAAATATACCGTAAATGAAGTAATAAATCAAATATATCTAATAACATATAGAGTCACTGCCAGGCAAAAAGCTGGTAGAGATGACCTTACGTATTTTTCATGGGGGAAAAAAAAATGTAAACAATAAAATGGCATGAAACAACATTTCAAATTCAAACTTGTTTTTGTAATTACAGACGTGCTAAGGCATGAAAAAGGTGACCCAAAAAAACATTGTAGGGGGGGTCTGGGGGATCCCCCAGGCCCCCGCAGAGAGGTTTTTTGATTTTAACATAAATTAAGCAATCTGGAAGACTAAGGCAAAATAAAAAAAATTCTTCACATAGAAAAACATGTATTTACACTGCTCAAGTACATGTTGATGTACAAATTTAAGATTCAAATAAAATTTGCCTCATTTCTTTGCTTTTTTGTTTTGGCCTCCAACTTGAGCGAGGCCCATCTCCACCTGCACCTGATGCCTGCTTCAAGCTGTGCCACATGAATAGCATCCTCCTCTTTAAGCACTCTCATTCTGGAAAAGAATTGACTAAAATCATTGTCTCTTATCATTTTTCACTATTACCAACTTCAAAGGCTAATCCCAAATGCATCCCCCAAGGAAAATATTAAGTCCAGTATTTTTCTGTTTTTATTGGCCATTTCTGAATTTGAAGTTAGTTAATTCTGTGTTGTGACAATCCCTAACATCGCTCTGTCGCTTAATACATTTAACTTTTACATCTGTAAACTAATTAGATAATTGTAGGCGCGTTTCCTAATTAATACAAGATGTACTAGCGTATCAGCTCTTGTCGCTGATGTAACGTGTGCTTCGTGGTTCCGCTGGGAGTAGGGGTAGAGTAACCAACATTTGCAATTTACTTCATGGTGTTTTCTCAAGTTATAAGCTTGCTGAAATATCCACGTCTGGGCAGACAAATACTACAATACATGAAAGGTGTTGTTTTTGTTCGTCTAAATGTAAAAAAGAGTGGCGCGCCGTTGCCTTCATAGTAACGACGACCTTCCCGACATGGCCGCCACGGCGGCACGACGATCAGCCGGGCTCCCGGCTGATCTAGTGTTAATACCTATGCCCGGAAAGCCCAATAGAAGACGACTTGTGAGGTCATGTGACTTTCTTGTGTCGTTTGATTGGTGAATTAGACTTAAACGTCACTAGCGCTTAATTTAGATTGGGGCAAACAGCGGCCAATGCGGAAGTCGAAGTGGTAGTCTCGCGCACAAAATAGTTGATAAATAAGCAATAATTGATAAATAAAAGTAGCGAGCAACATTTAGATCATTGTAACGGAGTAATAGTACCATTACTTCTTAGCAACAGAAGCGGCGGAAGTGTTTTTTCTGGTCTTGTCAACTCCTGTGACTTTTCTAAAGCAGGTCCCGAGTGCCTATGACGACAGCGACGGCGACCCCCCCCCCCACACACACACACAGGGAAAAACTCATCAGATCTATACGATTCACGTAAATGGCCTATTTTGAGTTCAAAACGGCGAATTTCGCCGAAAGGCAACTGATTTGCATGTACGTGATTAAAAAAAACACTGCAGACAAATTGAAATATGTTACGGCACAATAAGATAACTTAAAACACTCAGGGCTCTCAGTCATGTGGGCTCTCAGTCACATGATCCAGTTGCGGTTGGGACCGAAAATTGAAGAAATTACATGTATTCTAATTTAGATTTTTCTTCTACAACAGAGAGAGGTGTACCAAGTTCCCACGTGGAACATATTAGGTACAGGAAATGTAGCTGCCTCACGCTAGAAAAATGTTTTGTTTAAAAGTAGCCACTGACACCATGTGCAACCCAATTCCAATGAAGTTGGGACGTTGTGTTAAACAGAATACAATGGTTTTCAAATCATGTTCAACCTATAGTTAATTGAATCCACTACAAAGACAAGATATTTAATGTTCAAACTGACAAACTTTATTGTTTTTAGCAAATAATCATTAACTTAGAATTTTATGGCTGCAACACGTTCCAAAAAAGCTGGGACAGGGTCATGTTTACCACTGTGTTACATCACCTTTTCTTATAACAACATTCAATAAACGTTTGGGAACTGAGGACACTAATTGTTGAAGCTTTGTAGGTGGAATTCTTTCCCATTCTTGCTTGATGTACACATTTGGAATGGAAAACAGGTCTGGACTGCAGGCAGGCCAGTCGAGTACCCACACTCTTTTACTGCAAAGCCACGTTGTTGTAACACGTGCAGAAAGTGGTTTGGCATTGTCTTGCTGATATAAGCAGGGGGGTCCATGAAAAAGATGTGGCTTGGATGGCAGCATATGTTTCTCCAAAACCTGTATGTACCTTTCAGCATTAATGGTCCCTTCACAGATGCGTAAGTTACTGATTGAATTTTTTTTAAAATATATTATTGCATAAAAATAGTGTTGCTGTAACTGCATTAAGATGATAGCACCCTTGTTCACTAGAAACGAGCAGTTGGAAAAGTACTAGAATGCACATTCCACAAGGCAATAAACCCCCAGGAACTGACCACATCCTGAAAAGGTCCTAAATGTCATACCACCTACTCAAGATAAATAAAAAGGGCAGAGGGGAGGAAAATGTTAGAAGATTCCAGCTCGCTGAGAGAGCGACTGCTTCTCCTCTTGCCGCAAGAGAAAAGTCCTGGCTCAGGTTGTGTTTTGTCTCTTTTGTCGCTTTCTGGTGCATGCTAAATTGAGAATATCTGTAGATTTACATTTTAACCCTGACATAAAACTTGGTCCTTCGAGCCGGATGCCAATATATCTGCGATTGTGGGGGTGTTGCTGACGGCGACTGAAGACTGTGCACAGCCAGACGAAATCTGCAAAAGAAGTCCACTTTCCGTGGCAGGTTGTGTCAGCTTCCTCCCCAGGGTCGTGGATTGACGGCATCCAGAACTAACAGCGCCCAATGAGACAGGGAGAAAACGCAAGCCGTGAGTGAAGTTGTATTGTTCGGGCGCCTAGAACAAAGGGGGGTTCCAGTCCCTGCCTAGAAGAGTGGAGTGTTATTCTCGTACTCAATACAAAAAAAACAGGGTTAAAGTCCCGTGTTAGGTACGTACGATATTGTGTGACAGTTTGAGCGATTGTGTGACTGCCTGCAACGGGTCACCAAACGCTGAAGCAGTGGGACAGCTGGAAACCCAACGGTGTAAACTTAAACCTGTCTGATCAGTTGAAGTAAGTGAATGGTGACAAGTCGTTGATATTTTGGCAGTCAAAAGGTGAATCTAAAACAAGTGAAACCCGTGATAAGGTTGAGGTTGCTGCGTTGAGAGATTTTTACTCTGTTTGCTGCAAGTATTGTCATAGTTACCAGAAAATGGGAAATAATTGTTGTAAGAATGTTAAATATATTCTAGAAGTTATCATTTATTTGCTTAGCTTGCATTAGTATTAACAAAGAATCAGAGTGACGAGGAGATCACAGGAGATGAAAAATATATGAAACAAAAGGATGAAAGCTCAACTGAGTATGTGCTCAGGTGGAAAAAGAAATATAATTTTAACGGAAAATTTACAATACCAGGGACCAGTGAATTGGTAAAAAAGTTGAAAGAAGAGAAACTAAGAACAGAAAGTACAAAAAAACAGGTTAAGTTAGATAAAGAAACAGCAGCAGCTATTAGCTGGGCAGTAGAAGCGCATAAATGGAAAAAAGGTCAGTTAGACGCGAAACAAAGATTGTTTATAAGAAATGAAGACACATGAGACACAGCAGGGGCGCAGACAACAGGGAGGGGCACCTGAGGCCTCTGCTCCTCTCTTATCTGGCCCTGCGGGGGAGGAGAAGCCTCCAGCATATACTGACTCTCCTCCGCCTTCTGTAAAAAAGAATGTGATAAGTCTGTATCCGCCTCTTCCGGTCACACTAGCGCAATCAAGAAGTAAAACTGGTGGTGTGGGAAATCGGAGCAGAATGATGGGTGGAGTATTAAGTCCAGACTCCTCTCCCAAATTGCAAGATTTAACTGAAGGGGACCTGTATCCCATGATCGAAGTGGCAAATCCTGCATATGAAGGTGAAGGAGGCAGAGAAGGCAGAACAATTCTTGTTTACAGACCTTGGTCAAAAGAACAGTGTAAAAGCGGTGGAAAGCTTAACACCTTACAAAAGAGATGTAGAAGAGTGGTCCCGTGATATGCAACAGCTGGTTAGCACATATCACTTAAGTGGATTAGAAATATAGCAATCATTGCAGACTGCCCTCACAATAGATTGGGGCAGAGTACGAGGCAATTTTTATCCAATGGGAGGAAGCCCTCCTGCACCGTTGCCTGCTGACAGTCAACAACTTGCAGACCAACTACTATGTGTTTGAGAGAATGAGGCAACTATTCAGTCACAGAGTAGACTATGGTAAAATAAGTGCGACCGTGCAAAAAGAAGATGAACCAGTCGATGAGTTTACGGCACGGTTTGAGGAAGTGTTTAGAACAAATAGTGGTATACTGGATGGACAGGTAGGCAGAGCATACCAACAGCAGTTAATAATGCATTGCTAAATGGAATGAGACCAGAAGTAAAAGTGTGGATTAAAAAACATGATGTAAACCTGGCCATTCAAAGCTCGGATGAGTTCATGAATCATGTTAGACATGCTGAAAGTATAGTACGAAATAAAAAGAAAAAGAATGTAGTGAAGAAGAGAGACATTCTGGTCTACTGAAGGAGAAGATGAAGTAAATTATGTTGGAAATAGAAGAGGTAGAGGACACAGCAGAAACTGTGGTCCTGGGAAAGGAAGAGGAGGTTGGAATAGTGGAAGAGAGAATTGGAATCAGTCAAAACTGAATGCAGAAGGTTGCTGGAATTGTGGCAAAGAAGGACATTGGGCAAGGGATTGTCCTCAGAAAAGAAATATAGGAAGTTCAGGATGACTAGATAAGTCTGAATAAAGACAAATTGTAAAAGATTACTCTTAGCGACATACGAATAGAAAATAATACAAATCAATTAGAACAAGTAGACATACAAGCAGCAGAAGTTTATTTAAGTTCAAAGACGAAACCTGAAGTTACTCTAGAAGTAGCTGGACAAAGTTACATGTTTTTGTGTGATTCAGGAGCATGTAGAACAGTGATAAGAAAAAAAACACAGAATGTTGAAATGTCTAAAGAGAAAATCATTGTTAGAGTTGCTAGTGGAGCAATAAATATAGACACCCTGACAGAGCCACGAGTCATCCATGATCCAGAAACAGGAAACCAGGTTAGAGCACCCCTAGTAGTGGCCTCACAATGCCCAGTAAATTTACTGGGCAGAGATTTAATGACAGTATTAAACATTGCAGTTGTCCCATTCAAAGATGGAATGATGGCAAAAAGATTGGGCAAAGAAAACAATATATATGTGCGTGAGGACCATGGGACTCCACATTTGTATTGGAGTTTGGGTTTGGTGAATGCACCCCCTGTGTGGGCAGTGGAGGAATTGATTAGATGTGCTGAGGATAAGGTTAAGAAGCCTGAAGATGAAATGCCAAAAAACTATTTGCATATCACATTGAGATACAAGGAGACCCCTGGTCCTGACCACAAATATGAACAAATTAGGGCCACAAACAGTGCAATTGTTATATTTGTACTGGGATGAGACTAGTGCAGTAGTAGCAGTCGCTTTAAGCGACGAGGCAGAAAAACTGTTTTGTAATCATACAATTTCACACGTGTCTCTAATGAAAAGCAAACATGAGACATGGGTAGATTTAGGTCTTAGGGGAGCTCGAGGGCAACGAGCTACAGATTGGGAGCAAAGGTCTGGGAAAAGAACAGACTTTAGCAAAACATTGCAGATGTGGACAATGTACTGAGGATGGCACATAAGAATGATGCCAGCGCAGCACATTGAAGACACACATATAGAAGAGGTATGACAGCATTATTTTTTTTTTTTAACCAAAGAGCAGGAAGAGCAGCTAAACCAGCTTCCTGATGAATTATGGGGGGGAAAAAAACAGCTCTGATGTTGGCCTAATAATAACATGTGAGCCAGTGAAAATTAGAGCCAAAAATGAATATCGTCCATGTCAAAGACAATATCCATTAAAGCAAGATGCTAAAGAAGGCATAAGAGCAGTGATTGATGGCTTGCTAAAAGCAGGAGTGTTAATTGAGTGTCCAGATTCTCCATGCAATACCCCAATATTTCCAGTAAAGAAAGCACCCCCATCTGTAGGATGGAGGTTGGTCCAGGATTTGCAAGTAGTAAATGCAGCAGTGATTGCTAGAGCGCCAAGTGTACCCGATCCACACGCCGTTAAATAATTTGGGTTCCAGCGCAAAAATATTTTCTGTTATGGATTTGAGTAATGCATTCATCTCTATACCAGTACACCCGAATAGCAGATTCTGGTTTGCATTTACATTTGAAGGAAAAAGATACACATATACCAGGTTACCTCAAGGATATTGTGAAAGTCCCACAATATTCTCCCAAGCAATCAACACTTGCTTGGGCACATCTGATCCTCCATGTGAAAGTCAGATTTTGACTTACGTGGATGACATTCTTGTGGCATCACAAAATTAACAGGACTGCGAAAAAGACACATTGGCTCTGTTGCAACAGCTTGCCAAAACGGGAAATAAAGTGAACAAAGCTAAATTACAATTTTGTGTGACAGAAGTGAAATATTTAGGTCATATGTTGACTGCAAGCGTAGTCATGTGGACCCAATGGGAAAAGAACCCATCTTGTCAGCTCCACAACCTGAAACAAAACGACAAATGATGTCTTTTTGGGGCTGTGCAATTATTGCAGGAGTTGGGTAGCTAATTACGCAGCGATAACAACACCGTTGCAAAATTTGATTTATGGAACACCAATGACAATGTCAGACAAAATTCAGACAAAGGAAGGAGAAAGAGTATTTTGTGAATTGAAAAGAATTTTGGCAGGAACAGCAGTATTGGCATTGCCAAATTATGAAAAACCATTTGAACAGACAGTTGATTGTCGAAACGGTCACATGACCTCGGTTTTGTCGCAAAAACATGGAGCAAAACTCAGGCCAGTAGCACTATTCAACTCGGCTTGATGCAGTTGCACGCGCAACGGCAATTTGTGTGCAGGCTGTACTTGCAGCTGCAATGGCCGTGCAGGCATCAACGGATATTGTGTTGTTTCATCAGCTGACACTCAAAGTTCCACATGCAGTCTCAGTTCTCCTCCTGCAAAGCAAAATTACGTTTTTATCGCCTGCTAGGAAATTGTCATGTATAGCGGTGTTGCTATCACAACCACATATAACACTACACAGATGCCAACATCACGAGATGGCGCGGAACACAATTGTTTGGAAGAGAGCCAAACTGCTAATCTACCAAGGGCAGATCTTAAAGCGCTGCCCCTGGAGGATTCATTGCATATTTATGTGGATGGCTCATCACAAAAAAGACCTAACGGTACGAATGCTACGGGATATGCTATAACTACAACAGACAATGTTTTAAAAGCAGGACAATTACTGCCAAATTATTCAGCCCAAGCAGCTGAACTAGTAGCATTAACAGAAACATGCAAAATGATGAAAGATAAAAGTGACTATTGACAGATAGTCAATGTGCATTTTCTACCTTACATGTATTTGCCGCACAATGGAAGAATAGAGGAATGACAACATCAGCCGGGAAGTTGGTAACCTATGCAGATCTTCTCAGCTTATTGCTTGAAGCAGTGTTACTTCCTGAAGCAATAGCAGTGTGCAAGTGTGCGGCACACAAAAAAAACGGATGGGGTTTCGATAGGAAATACATATGCAGACAAAGTAGCTAAAGAAGCAGCTGTCGGTATGTAAGACACATTTTCAAGAGACCAAAAAATAGATGAAAACACACCACTCGACAACACAATATTAAAAGATATGCAAAAAGGGCACCAGAAAGTGACAAAAACATTTTGGAAAAATAAAGGTGCAATAACAAATGATGAAGGAATAATTTGTAGTGAAAAAGGTAAACCCATCCTCCCGAAAGGCTTGTTTAAGTGGGCAGCAATTATGAGTCATGGGCCTTGCCATGTCTCAACAGGAGGGATGGTACAGATAGTGGAACAACACTTTGCTATATATGGATTCAATAATTTCTCTAAAACCTTTAGTCGAGCGTGTGTAGCTTGTGCAAAACATAATTCAAAAGGGAATATCAGGCCCAAGGGAGGCCGACTTCCAAAAGCACAGTATCCTTTTCAAGTGGTGCATATGGATTTTATTTAATTGAGCAAAGTAGGACAATACAAATATTGCCTGGTGCTGATTGATGTGTTTTCAAAATGGGTTGAATTGTTCCAGCAAAACACCCAGATGCTATTACTGTGGCAAAGACATTGTGTAAATATATCGTGCCCCTGTATGGCATACCACAAATCATTTGGAGGGACAACGGAAGTCATTTTGTAAGTAATATTGTTAAGAAAAAAGGACAAAATTTAGGCATCCAGTTAAAGCACCATTGTTCATATCATCCACAAAGTGCAGGCTTGGTGGAAAGAACGAATGGCACTGTAAAAAACAGATTTAAAAAATGCATGACCAAGACAGGAAGGTCGTGGCCGGATTGTTTGGATCTGGTCAAAATGTAAATGAGAATTAGGAGCTGAACAGTTAAGTCCATTTGAAATTCTGTACAGAAGACCATTTAAATTACCCATTGTAAATAGCCCGTTAAGTCCTGAGCAAATGGAAGAAATTGATTTAAGTGACTATATTAGGAAAGTATTTAACGACAAAGAAGTGAAAATGTCTAATCAAATGCCAGATGAATCTCTACCCCTGCAGGAAGGCCAACATCCCATCAAACCTGGAGACTGGGTCCTGATCAAAGTGATCAAAGGAAAGTGTTGGTCCAGTCCGCGGTGGGAAGGTCCATTTCAAGTGTTGTTGACGACCCCAACTGCTGTGAGGATCGCTTAACGAGCTTCTTGGATCCATTTGTCACACTGCAAGAGACAGGTACCACTGACAAATAGCTCACCCGGTTGTGGGCCGGAGTCTGACTACAAAGGGGGTTAGGCATATAGAACCTATCAACGTCAGTGAAGCGGGAGCTTGCTCCCTATAACTCCCCCAACTTCTTAGGAGCTGTGAAGTCGCACGACCTGAGCATCGTGCAGGAAGTGACTGAGAGGGTATCCATGCCCCTCCCGCATCAACAGGAGGGTAAAGTGCGATCCAAACCATTGTGGGCCGTCCTTCTTTTGTCCTTCCTGAACGGGCAAGAGTGAGAAGTGGCACAGTAGCAGAATAATACACACCACTGGTCGAGAACGGGACAAGAATACTGTTAGTTGCAAAAAGAGAGGAGAAGTGCTAGGAACCTCTCCCTCTCAGAAGATAGAAAGATGATTGCTTTCTGGCTTAAGAGGAAACCAGGAATTGAAAAGACCATGCGACATCGCATTGACTGCAAGCCAAGAGCAATATTATGTATAATATTGTTGTGTGTGGTGTTAATGATTCCACCACTGATATGGCTTTTGTATAGAAAGGAAGAAAATGGTATTGATATTGTTGTTAGAAGATTACGATTTGTGTCAAATGAACATCATGACATGCTCCATGATGGATGGAATATATCACATAACTACTTAACGAACACATGGTACAGGTATACTTCAATGATTGCAAAGGTAAACAACAAGTCTAAATGTTATGTTTGTACCAAAATGCCAATATCCTCAAGTCATCCAAGAATTGAGGTAGTGTCACTAAATTATTCGACGTCCACGTGTAGTTGATTTTGCTATAAAAGGAAGAATGACAAGTGCTGGAGCTTATACCTGGAAAAACGACATGTTACTTCAAATTCGGCAAGGATGTGGTAAAATGTTTACATTTAAAAAGATTAATGGCGCGGGCCTGATGGCTGACCATGTGTATATCCCAGACAAAACCAAATTTACGGATTTTTATGCTGCAAGTGGAAGGCTATTTTTAGTAGCTTTCAAAAAATGCCAATGTGAGAACACCCTGATACCTGTTTCTTGCAAAAAGAAGTCAAACGGGGAGATTGGGTCTAAACGGGGATGCTTAAGGGGATACATAAGCGGTCGATACATAGATGAGAAAAAAGCTGAATGTGCCTGGAGAAACTGAGTATATACCTGACAATAGTCATCCATTTACAGGAAACACTTTTGCAATGGATGGGTTCTATTGGGTGTGCGGAGATAAACTTTATCTACAACTCCCTGCCAATTGGGGAGGCGTATGTGCCCCAGTTAGAGTTCATGATCATACTTATGTCCTTTATGCTTCAACACTTGGAAGAAACAGATGTAAAAGAAAGTTGTCAGGTCCTATGGTTAAACCACACGATCCAATTTGGGGTTCAAATGTACCTGATGAATTTAAATTATGGGGGACAAGGCAAAAGATGTTGCTTAGTCTTTTTCCATGGCTTGGTACAGGGAAGGTGATGTTAAGAGTTGAAACCATGGACGACAGACCAAGCCTTTTCAATGCACGGGAAGCAAAAAGTGACCAAATGAATGAGATGAGAATAATGGTCTTACAAAATAGAATGGCCCTTGATTTGCTGACTGCTGCCCAAGGAGGAGTTTGTGCTCTAATAAACGACACCTGCTGTACCTATATTCGTGACAATGCTGCTGATGGACATGCAATAGCAGAAGCTATTCAGACAATGAAAACTGTGAGAGATGCTGAAACTCAGGATTATGTTAATAATAAAGGTTTTGATTTGTACTTTTGGTTAATTTTTGGTAGATGGACAAGTGTATTGATGAACATTGGACCTTCGATCCCTCAGGCGGCACTGCATCAAAAACAGACATCAATGTGTAAAGCATATCACCACATTCAACATGGCCACCACGTAGGCAGGGGAGGATCTAGTATTACTGTATATGTGTGACCTGGAAATACATCAGTCCCATTCTCTGCCTGCATTGTGCCACAGCGCCAGTAAACATCAGCGCCCAATTCTGGAACTAACAGACTTTGTCAACGGCATTTTAGGTGACAAACGACTCTAAATCAGTCTGGCATGCATTCCAGTCGCTGACTAATTACAAGCGACGATCCCCCCAAGCTGAGAACAATAGCACACTAGCCAACGACTTGAATACCTTCTACTGCAGATTTGAAAAGGACAGTTTCACACCACACACCAACCCGGCCGCACCCGCGACCACAATCACACCTCTGACCTCTGCGTTAACCATCCATGAACAGGATGTGAGACGCATCTTCAAACAACAAAAGATTAACAAAGCGGCAGGCCCGGACCACGTGTCTCCATCCTGCCTCAAAGTCTGCGCGGACCAGCTCGCGCCAGTCTTCACTCAGATCTTCAACAGATCACTGGAAATGTGCGAAGTTCCATCCTGCTTCAAACGCTCCACCATCATCCCAGTCCCCAAGAAACCTGCAATCTCGGGTCTGAATGACTACAGGCCTGTCGCTTTGACATCTGTGGTCATGAAGTCCTTTGAACGTCTTGTGCTGGACCACCTCAAGAGTGTCACAGGTCCCCTGCTGGACCCCCTGCAGTTTGCCTACCAAGCGAACAGATCTGCGGATGATGCAGTCAACATGGGACTGCAATTCATCCTAGAACACCTCGACAGTGCAGGGACCTACGCGAGGATCCTGTTCGTGGACTTCAGCTCAGCGTTCAACACCATCATCCCTGAACTCCTTTCATCCAAGCTTCTCCAGCTCAGCGTCTCACCTGCCATCTGCCAGTGGATTTACAGCTTTCTGACGGGCAGGACACAGCAGGTCAGGCTGGGGGAGGCCACCTCATCCACACGCAGCATCAGCACTGGGGCGCCCCAAGGTTGTGTCCTCTCTCCGCTGCTCTTCTCTCTCTACACGAACGACTGCACCTCAGCGAACCCGACTGTCAAACTCCTGAAGTTTGCAGATGACACCACTGTCATCGGCCTCATCAAGGACGGTGACGAGTCTGCATATCGACAGGAAGCGGAGCGGCTGGAGCTGTGGTGCGGCCGACACAACCTGGAGCTGAACACGCTCAAGACTGTAGAGATGATCGTGGACTTCAGGAGGCATCCTTCGCCACAGCTGCCCCTCACGCTGTCCAGCTGCCTTGTGTCAACCGTCGAGACCTTCAAGTTCCTGGGAATTACAATCTCCCAGGACCTGAAGTGGGCGACCAACATCAACTCCGTCCTCAAAAAGGCCCAGCAGAGGATGTACGTCCTGCGGCTTCTGAGAAAGCATGGCCTGCCACCGGAGCTGCTGAGACAGTTCTACACAGCGGTCATCGAATCAGTCCTGTGTTCTTCCATCACAGTCTGGTTTGGTGCTGCTACAAAAAAGGACAAACTCCGACTGCAACGGACAATCAAAACTGCTGAAAGGATTGTAGGTACCCCCCTGCCCACCCTTGAGGACTTGCACGCTGCCAGAACTAAGACAAGGGCGTGCAAAATCCTCTCTGACCCTCCCCACCCTGGTCACCAGCTCTTCCAGCTCCTTCCCTCAGGTAGGCGCTACCGATCAATGCAAACTAGAACTAGTAGACATTCCAACAGCTTCTTCCCTCTTGCAATCAACTTCTTGAACAGCTAACTTACAATTCCATTACAACAAGCTGGCAATTTTTTGACTTGAGTTCGTTGTCACATTTCTGTATTATGTATTACTCGTGCACTCACTGTAGTTGTCTCGCCGTGCTGCACTATTTGCATATAGTGGCCACTCATGCCAGAGTAGCATCTGCTCCATTTGCACACTGATTGAGGAGTATCTGTAACATTTGCACAACCATTGTCCCAGATTATCGCAGTACTCGTCACTTTAAACCGCATACACTCCTTGAAGTCTCAGTGCCCTTTGCACAATGGTCATTGCACCGGACTATTGCGATATTAGCCATTCGAACTGAGGACTCTGCATCTTTTTGCACAATTGTTGTTTGTTGTTGTTTTTTGTCAATGTCTTTATGTCTCCAAAGTGTTCTGTAAATTGACTGTCTGTTGTACTAGAGCGGCTCCAACTACCGGAGACAAATTCCTTGTGTGTTTTGGACATACTTGGCAAATAAAGATGATTCTGATTCTGATTCTGAAATTGAAACTATTTTTGGACATATTGTTCAGTTCCGATGGTGTGTTTTATTTGATATCAGTTATATCGGAGTCCGTTTTATCGAGGTTCCACTATATAATTGTTTGAACAGAGAAGACTGGTAGAGCCCAAGCTCCACCAGGACAAGCCGCATTTTGATTATCGACTTTGTGGTCGTGTCATCGGACCTGTGTTCGCATGTCTTGAACACTCGGGTGCAGAGAGGGGTGGAGTTTTTTCATAGGTAAAGTACGGTGTCACCGTTTATTTATCCATGATTCTAGTTTTTATTTATTAATATCTATACCAAACGTCATTGCAATTGGAGTTCACTTTAAGATTCCTAAGAGCACAGTGGCCTCCATAATCCTTAAATAGAAGACGTTTGGGACGACCAGAACCCTTCCTCGAGCTGGCTGTCCGACCAAACTGAGCAATCAGGGGAGAAGAGCCGTAGTGAGAGAGGTAAAGAAGAACCCAAAGATCACTGTGGCTGAGCTCCAGAGATTCAGTCGGGAGATGGGAGAAAGTTCTATAAAGTCAACCATCACCGCAGCCCTCCACCAGTCGGGGCTTTATGGCAGAGTGGCCCGACGGAAGCCTCTCCTCAGTGCAAGACATGAAAGCCCGCATGGAGTTTGCTAAAAAACTCCTGAAGGACTCAAGAACTAAGATTCTCTGGTTTGATGAGACCAAGATAGAACTTTGTGGCCTTAATTCTAAGCGGTATGTGTGGAGAAAACCAGGCACTGCTCATCACCTGTCCAATAAAGTCCCAACAGTGAAGCATGGTGGTGGCAGCATCTTGCTGTGGGTGTGTTTTTCAGATGCAGGGACAGGATGACTGGTTGCAATCGAAGAAAAGATGAATGCGGCCAAGTACAGGGATATCCTGGACGAAAACCTTCTCCAGAGTGCTCAGGACCTCACACTGGGCCGAAGGTTCACTTTCCAACAAGACAATGACCCTAAGCACACAGCTCTAAAATATCGAAGGAGTGGCTTCAGAACAACTCCGCTGCTAATGGTACAGCAGCTATAAAAGGATGAGGTTGACCTCCTAATTCAGAACAACTCCGTGACTGTTCGTGAATGGCCCAGCAGGAGCCGTGACTTAAACCCAATTGAGCATCTCCGGAGAGACCTGAAAATGGCTGACCACCAACGTTCACCATCCAACCTGACAGAACTAGAGAGGATCTGCAAGGAGGAATGGCAGAGGATCCCCAAATCCAGGTGTGAAAAACTTGTCGCATCATTCCCAAAAAGACTCATGGCTGTTTTAGCTCAAAAGGGTGCTTCTACTAAATACTGAGCAAAGGGTCTAAATACGGCTGTGTGATATTCCAGTTTTTTTTTTTTTTTTATTTGCCAAATTTAAACAATTCTGTTTTTTTCTGTCAATATGCGGTGCTGTGTGTACATTAATGAGGAAAAAATTAACTTAAATGATTTTAGCAAATGGCTGCAATATAACAAAGTGAAAAATTTAAGGGGGCCTGAATACTTTCCGTACCCACTGTATATGTGAAATATGGACCATTAAGGGATTTTTATTTATTTTATTTTTCATTTCATTTAAGGGAGCCAAAATATGTCCTGCATACCACACTGTACCACTATTTATTTCTACCTTGCCTTGGCTCTGTATATTACTTTCTGTTACATTGTACCCCAAGGGCAGTTCTAGACACACTGTACTGTGTGTCCAATTGATCAGTGGACAGACAACTGTCACTTCAAGGAACAAAGAATAGCTAGACAATGTGCCATCTCACAAAAAAAAAAAAAAAAAAAAAAGCATGTCTTGTGGTAATAAGACGCAAGTTACCACAGTCTTATGTAATTGGGTGTAATACGTCAGCCTTCAAAATAAAATGGATACTGTTATATTAATTTCTTGTACCTTGGTCCTCTGAAAAACAGCTTTTGGGTCCAGTGCCTTTGTCTTGCCTGGGTTATTCTTGTTGGTCTTGATCCAGCAGATGTCTTCGCAACGCCTGAAGCCCCATTTCCTTAAACACTGCAAACATTGTGTTGAGTGTGAAGGTCAAGATTTATAACTGAATACAAATTTAACAGAACACTTGAGTTTTGATGCTAGAAGGGGGCATAAAAATGTTTTCTTGTAATAGCATCCCTGAGGCAAATCAGAGTTGACTGATTTCTAATGGTACAGCAGCTATAAAAGGATGAGGTTGACCTCCAAATTCAGTCAACAAACGTTTAAATACTCTTACTGCAACACCTTGTGTGTCCAATTTCTTTTCTTCTATTTTATACCAGCTGACCCCATCTTTGGACGATATTTAACATTTCCCCCGCCTTTCTGATCAAGTCAGCAAAGGCCTGATTGTCGGATGTCAGAAATATTATCCTTAGTGGTACAGTATTATCCTGAGTGATTATCTTGTAGTGTGGGCTGTGTTAAGAGTGATTTTTTCCTAATCCATCCACTTGGCTGGCCACACCACTCCCCCACCTTTTAATTTTTTTCCGACTGGGAGCAGTGCACCCACCACGTTGATGATTAGCGTCCTGCCGAGACACTCCGTTTACCCCCCCATAGATGATTAGCTTCTGACCCACCGCTGTCTGACTGTCGGGCCGACAACTGTCAATGTCCAACTTGTTTAATATACTTCATCATTTAAGTGCATGGTCAACACCAACGGTGGCAGAGGCACAAACTCTTGTGATTGTAATCTGAAAAGGTATGATAGCCAATTAGGAAGCGACCTGAAGGGTGTGCTATTTCCAGATACAAATTGAGGAGCAAATGTTTGTGTTTCGTGGTTGTATGATGTCTTTCACCACATTAAAAAAAGTGACAAAATGAGTTTCTCAAATGTAAAAAAAATAAAATAAAATCAATTAGGATGATAAAAACAGGTTCATGTGTACCCCGGTTATTTTGATGAAACTGACCATAAAGAACCATTTATTGCAGTCTACTAAACAGTCAAAAGCTACACCCATTTGGCAACTGTTCTCCAGTAATACATAACCTCAAATGGAAATGTTGACACTTTGTGTATGAATCACAATGTACTGGAAAGGGTGAAAAGGTCACACTGTCACTCAGCTGTACATACTGTAGTACATAATGAACAGTGGCACTCTGGAAGTACCTCAGGAGGAACTACAGTGGGGCAAAAAAGTAGTCAGCCACCAATTGTGCAAGTTCTCCCACTTAAAAAAAAATGAGAGAGGTATGTAATTTTCATCATAGGTAGACCTCACTTATGAGAGACAAATGAGGAAAAAAAAAAATCCAGAAAGTCACTGTCTGATTTTTAAATAATTTATTAGCAAATTATGGTGGAAAATAAGTATTTGGTCAATAACAAAAGTTAATCTCAATATTTTGTTTTATACCCTTTGTTGGCAATGACAGAGGTCAAATCTTTTCTGTAAGTCTTCACAAGGTTTTCACACACTGTAGCTGGTATTTTGGCCCATGCAGATCTCCTCTAGAGCAGTGATGTTTTGGGGCTGTCGCTGGGCAACACAGACTTTCAAATCTCTCCAAAGATTTTCTATTGGGTTGAGATCTGGAAACTGGCTAGGCCACTCCCGGACCTTGAAATGCTTCTTACGAAGCCACTCCTTTGTTGCCGATGCGGTGTGTTTGGGATCATTGTCATGCTGAAGGACCCAGCCACGTTTCATCTTCAATGCCCTTGCTGATGGAAGGAGGTTTTCACTAAAAATCTCACGATACATGGCCCCATTTATTCTTTCCTTTACACGGGATCAGTCGTCCTGGTCCCATTGCAGAAAAACAGCCCCAAAGCATGATGTTCCCACCCCCATGTTTTACAGTAGGTATGGTGTTCTTTGGATGCTACTCAGCATTATTTCTCCTCCAAACACAAGTTGAGTTTTTACCAAAAAGTTCTATTTTGGTTTCATCTGACCATATGGCATTCTCCCAATCCTCTTCTGGATCATCCTCTCTAGAAAACTTCAGACGGGCCTGGACATGTACTGTCTTAACCAGGTAACCAGATCTTGCGTGGAGCCCCAGATCGAGAGAGATTTTCAATGGTCTTGTATGTCTTCTGTAATAATTGCTCCCACAGTTAATTTCTTCACATCAAGCTGCCCAGCCCAGTGTAGGTCTACAATTTTGTTTCTGGTGTCCTTTGAGAGCTCTTTGGTCTTAGCCATAGTGGAGTTTGGAGTGTGACTGTTTGAGGTTGTGGACAGGTGACTTTTATACTGATGAGTTCAAACAGGTGCCATTAATACAGTTAACGAGTGGAGGACAGAGGAGCCTCTTAAAGAAGTTACAGGGCTGTTAGAGCCAGAAATCTTGCTTGTTTGTAGGTGACCAAATACTTATTTTCCACCATAATTTGCTAATAATTTATTTAAAAATCAGACAATGTGATTTTCTTCTTCATTTTGTCTCTCATAGGTGAGGTATACCTATGATGAAAATTACAGGCCTCTGTCATCTTTTTAAATTGGAGAACATGTACAATTGGTGGCTGACCAAATACTTTTTTGCCCCAGTGTAAATAATCACTCCACAAACAATTGTGTCTATTTGATACACACAACAATGCTGTCATCTCATCTGACAAAGTAAAAAAAAAATAATTATTATTTAAAACAAAAAAATAATAAATAAATAAAATAGAATAAGAAGCATTCCTTGAGCCCCGTGGACACTGTGAACTCAGACCAGCGTAGATGACAAAGTGAGGCAAGGAGTTACCATTCTTCCCAAGTCCAGGCCTTCACCCGAGCCGCACCAGAGAAAGACGAAAGACCGCAGGGCGGATATCTCTTCAATCTCCAGCTTCATGATCTACCAACCACAGGAGAGGAAACGTGAATAGTCCTTCCTTCAATCCAATTTACATCGTGCTTACCCTAATTCGGCTTGCGGGTGAGTTGGAGCCAGTGCTAGCTGATTTCGGGTGGGGTACACCATGGACTGGTTGCCGGCCAATCGCAGGGCACATATAGACAAACAACCATTCATACTTATATTGGTTTCTATGAACAATTACATGTCTTCATTGACTCTAACATGCATTTTTTAGGATGTGGGAATAAGCTGGAGTACCTGGGGTAAACCCACACAAACACTAGAAGAACACGCAAACGCCACACAGGACGTTTGAGCCGTGTGAGGCAAACATGCCAACCATGAGGCCACTACACTGCCACCGCGTTAAGAGTCACAAAATAAAATTAAGTCCAATAAATGTTATATAAAGTGGAACAGTGGACGACTGTTTACCACGTCTGCCTCACAGTTCTGAGGACCCGGGTTCAAATCCGGCCTCACCTGTTTGGAGTTTGCATGATCTCCCCGTGCCTGGGTGGGTTTTCTCCGGGTACTCCGGTTTCTTCCCACATCCCAAAAACATGCATGGTAGGTTAATTGAAGACTCTAAATTGTTCGTCGGTGGGAATGTGAGTGCGAATGGTTGTTTGTTTATATGTGCCCTACGATTGGCTGGCGACCAGTTCAGGGTGTAACCTGCTTCTCGCCCAGAGTCACCTAGGATAGGCTCCAGCACGCCCGCGACTCTCGTGAGGATAAGCGGTATGGAAGATGGATGAATGAATGAATCAATGAATGAAATGTTACACAAGTGGACAGGACTGGACAGTTAAACCAAATGAATGTTCAGATAAGTGCATGTTGCCTTCTGCTGGATAAAGACGGCACCCGGGGAAGGCGTACATACCCTACAGTATGTTTGTACATTACCACAATTCCAGTGTTGCTGCTCACATGTACTTATATCTGGGCTCATTCACTTTCTTCGCAATAGTTTTCCATGGCTTTGCAATCACTTTTCCAAAACCTTTCAGTTTATTTTCAAGACTGAAAGAATTAATTATTCACAGCGTTTTGTTTGCAAATATTTCAGAATCCACATTGAGAGGAGATGCCGGAGAGTCTTGTTGGGCCTTCTTTGACTTTTAATGATTCTGGTTCAGATTCCGTTTCTTACTTCTGATTTATAACAACTCCTGATTCTTTTAGGGGGCAAATACACATGCTAATGTTAGAGACAGTTATTCGTGTTTGAGTTGTCCCGCCGTTTTAGTTCTAGTTTAACTTGTTAACTGCCTCAATGTTGGCACAAGACGTATTTTATTGTTTTACCCACCTGATTCTGACTCAGGTGCGGTGTTTGGCGGAGGGTCGAAGCCGCAGGGAGCACGTCAAAGATGGGGCCATGGTGACAAAATCTGCGACCCCCCCCAAAAAGAAAAAAAAACAGCAACCAGGACGCAACTAGGGGGCGAACGGCACTCTGCTACTCCTGCACGATGTGTCCCAGGTGGTTTAACCATGTTAGTTGCGTAACGTCCTTTGCACGATATAATCTTATTGGAGGTGTTGTACGGAGTTGAGTGGTTATTTTTTTCAGTTAAACTACACTTCTGCTTGCTCACGCGTGCGCACACGCATACATTCGGAGTTGGTATCCAAGTACGAATATGGCATCGCATTTTTGGGGCAAATACAATTTTAATCGCATGTTACACTATTTTATTTTTTTATGCATTCCAAACATTACCCACGCAATATTTCCATGACTTTTCCAAAACTCTATAGATTTTTTTCCCCCCAAAACTTTTCAAGGACCTGGAAAATACATTTTCAATGTGCATAACTTTCCAGGTTTTTCATGATGGTGAAAACACTGTACTATATACATTCTTACAATTCTGCCTAAGAAAAAAATAACAGAAAAAAGAACATCAAGTTAGTATGCAAACTTACATCATCCCAGGTCCAGAAGCGCTCTGTGTGGCTGATGCCTGACTCTCTATAATATTCCTCTAAAGGCGGCTCAAGTAGGATGACATCAAACTCACTTTTTAAATCCTGCAGGTCAAAGTGCTCCGGGTCGGCCTGCAGGTACCTGATGATGACACACAATCGCACTTGTACAGTGTGGCACAAATGTATTTAGTCAGCCAGCAATTGTGCAAGTTCTCCCACTTAAAAAGATGAAAGAGGCCTGTAATTTTCATCATAGGTATACTTCACCTATGAGAGACAAAGTGAGGAAAACATTTTCCATACCGCTTATGCTCACTAGGGTCGCGGGTGTGCTGGAGCCTACCCCAGCAATCTTTTAAGAGAGGCGGGGTACACCCTGAACCAGTCGCCAGCCAAACAAAAACAACCAACCATTCACACTCACATACACACCTACAGAGAATTTAGAGTCTTCAATCAACCTACCATGCATGTTTTTGGCATGTGGGAGGAAACATGCCAAGTACCTGGAGAAAACCCACGCAGGGATGGGGAAAACATGCAAACTCCACACAGGCGAGGCCGGATTTGAACCCGGGTCCTCAGAACTGTGAGGCAGATGTGCTAACCAGTCGTCCATTTTTTTATTTGAACGGTTCCGGAATAACCGGAACGTTAGTACCAGTTCCAATCGGTTCTCGATTCTCGATGCCCAACCCTAGACCTCAAAAATATGCTCCTGAAACAATGTGCAATACTTTCCATAAACTCACTCCTAAACCTTGTTGAAAGCCTTCCCACAAGAGTTGAAACTGTTACAGCTGCAAAGGGTAGACCAACATCATATTAAACCCTATGGATTTAGAATGGGATATCACTTAAAATCATGTGAGTCAAGGCAGGTGCGTGGATAATGCATTTTAGTATATATACACCTGCGTCAGCCCATACAACACAAGCACGTTTAAAAACACCTGCTTTACAAACTACAGTGAAAGCATAGACAAGTTTTTCCCAAACACTGTGGGAAAATATCCAATTTCATTTAATTTGTCCCCCAATTTTTATCAGCCAAGGTCAACTAAACACTATGTAAAGTTAAATATTTGTATTATTTATTCATTACTGTATACATTGATGTTGTCACTGTCCAGTATTGATGCTGTGGCACTGAATGTAAACACAGCCATATCAGATAGGTGTCACTTGAAATGTAAAGGAAATAGCAGTCGGACATAGACAGTAAATTGGAATTGGGTATGTGGACGTGTAGAGAAAATCCTGCCTTAGAAGCACATTGAGCTGAGATTTGAAAATAACTTTTGCTGATAGCTCAAGTTTTAATTGACTTTTGAGACATATTTTTTCCAGAACATTTCGCTTATACTGAAAGTTGTACGACTTTTGTGGGAGTTGACTTTTGGAGTTACAAATAATAGGAAAATGTAGTTGAACTTGCTTGCTTAGCGTACATGGGAGGGGTGTTTGTCGTGGAGATGAGTTCGTCCTTCAGTCGGATCAGCTCTCGCAGTTTGGGGTACTCCTCAAATCGATCAGCCAACCCTGATCCCCCCCGTAAAAAAGACAGATTTAACGTGTGTATGCACCAACACTCACCCGCGCAAAATACACTCACCGACATCACGAATGAAGTTCTGTGGCCTGTGGCCTGTGTCGACAAAGTGCTGACAGTAATCATTGTGAGGGTTCAAACTCTGCGTACCCTGAAAGTAAATAAATGGAGCGAACACCGTCCGCAACATTATGTACACATGCTGTCTAATAACACAATGTACAACGCAAGCGCTGTGGTAAAGATTAGGTTTTACACATTCAGGATTTTTGGAGCGATCACCAATCAGCGAGTTTAAAAAAACAATAACCGATCACCAATCCGATGACAAGATGGAGCAATGTGTCTATTTCAATGACTTGTCCATTTACTGTATACAAGAAGTTCTCGATTTACGGACGAGATCCGTTCCTACGCTGGCGACGCAAATTTACATCTAAATACTTCTGTTATGGGTATTGTCCCACGTGATTGTGACCGCAAGATCAGTGTGTGTCTGTGTCTCTGTGTGTGTGTGTGTGCACGTGCGTCGATGTGTGAGTGAAACGGGACTGCGCAGGCATTGTCCGGCGGGACTGTGAAGGAGGAAGAAGTGCCCAAGTGCGAGTGTGAACAGTGGCAAAGAGTAGCGATTAGCGGCGGACCCGTTGACGTTGACTGTGCAGAGGAACCATTAAAGCAGCAAATCGGTGCTTCGTGCCTTTATTGTTGCCGCCACCCAGCTCAGCTGTGCAACGAGAGAAGGGAGTTAACCCCGAGGAGGACAACCTCGGCCCTGGAGAAGGCGTCTCCCGACCACGGTCAGGTGACCGTAGCAGGAAAGGTTAACACTTCGTATAAAGAAACTAAAATACATTGAAATAAAAAAATAAGATGCTGTACTTACCATTACTGCTGAGAGTGTGAAAAAAGGAGGGCGAAAAAGGCAAAGATACTCCCGGCGCACAAATACAGACAAGCACTATGCACTAGCTAAGCAGAAACACTATGGTGCTGGGGACAAAATGGCGGACGAGGCACAGGCGTCGTAAAGTCGAAATGTCGTAGGTCGAGTACGTCGTAACTCGAGGACTTCCTGTATACTTGTGTACTATATACTGAATATCTTCAAAAGTATTCTCTATTCAAGTCATGTACTCTAATCAGTCAGGTCAAACCAACATTACATGACAGAAATAATAGGTGCTAACTTACTATAATTACTTACTTCACACACACCGAAACTTTAAAGCATGATTCAACATAACGCCGGCATGTTTACGTACAACCGTTAGTTCTAGCACTAGCTTGCTAGGCTACATAACGTTTTGTTGCCTGCTTGTGAGCGGTATCGTATTAAAAGTACATGAACATTCCTCAAGCAATCCTTGAATTAAAGTCCTCTCCCGAGCACTGGTGACCACCAGCACAACTTTTTCCCCATTTTGTTGTCAGGTATTGTCTGTCTCAGACGTGTTGTCTGTCCAACACCGCCGAAATGTTTTTTTTTTTTTAAAATAACTTTATTGGCGGTCAGATATTTACAGTAGTACCGTAATTTCTCATGTATAATACGCACCCCCAAAGTTGACCTAAAAATTCTGGAAAACCCGTCTACCTATGTATAATGCATTTTTACAATGCATGATTTTGCTTCTACCTATATGATCAAAACACGTATTATCTGTATTTAGTTGTTTATTTGAACACCTAATACCTTTTTTTATTTACTTGCTCATATTTTGAAATTCACAGCCCTATTTTTACTTAGTAAATGAGAAAACACACAGTTGTGCTCATATGTTTGATTACTCAGGCAGAATTTGTAAGATGGGTACAAGTCTTTAAAAAAACATGAAGGACCAGGGGAAACACATTTAATTTTATTTTATTTTAATTGTATTCAATTTAAACAGTCAAGCATTTCAGAAAAGCATAACCATAAAGAAATAAATGATGGTTGTTGTTCAGTCACCAGTCATATTTAAAAAAAATAAATAATTCACAAATTCTGCCAGGGTATGTAAACTTATGAGGACAACTGTACATATATGCAGTCATATGTACCCCTGTCATATAGGACTGAAAGTGTAGGCTACACCTTTTTTATAACCACTAGGAGGTGGTGGCATATTATAATGAAAGTGTACACCTTTCTCATAACCTCTGGGTGGCGGTGGCATTTTGGAATTAAAGTGTACAGCTTTTTCATAACGACGAGATAGTGGCAAACGTTTATAAAATGTGAAAGTTTTTTTTCCATTTGCCCCTATACCTATGTAGAATGCGCAATATTGACTTTTTGACAATTTTTGAAAAAATGCGCATTATATGGTACGTCAAAAGACACACGACAAGGTTAAAAATAAACTAGCGTTTGGATTCGAATATACTGTATACGACGCCGACGTGGAGTAAATGTCTTTTGCGGCTTGGATCGGCGAATTATGACAAAGCCGATCAGCATAAAATGCTAATTATCGTCCGCTACCGATCAAGCCGACAGGTCGGTGTAAAGTCTAGTCAATATTCTTCCTTTGCAACACTGTCATAGAGGTCTTAGGTATTAGTTAAACAACATGTTCTGTGGTTGTAGTTAATGTGATGTATAGGGATGGGAATCGAGAACCAGTTCCTGTCGAGAACCGTTTCTAAAGTTAACGATTTCTTGGAATCGGTCGCTAAATTCTTAAATGGTTAATCTCTTCTTCTAAGGATGCATGACACAATCGCGCATGTTACGCACTTTACGCAACATGTGGACCATCTAACATTCATAGTATGATGGGCCTGCAGGTGGTATCAATTGTATATATATCACTCTAACCATTTTGAGTAAAGGTGCCAGATTGCCACCAAAAGCAGCAGTAAGACTAAAAACCACACCAATTTAACTATACACTACTAAAAATGACACCAATTTAACTGTCAAACCCTGTCGGTACAAAATAATGCATTAAAGATGCATTTTAATGCAGTCAAAACGTGATTCAGTATTTTTAACTACAGTAAGACATTCTAGGAAACAACAAATGCAATTTTTACAGGCGTTACACTGACAGAAACCTCGACCCGAGGTTTGCCTTGGCCTCTTAGGGGCAATGTAGTGTGATGCAAGCATGGTGCTACACGTTAGGGCTGAGCGATTAATCGAAATTTAATTGTTATTTTGATTTTGGCTTCTAACGATCATAAAAACGTTATAATCGACGGAAAACGATTAATTTGCAGCGGTGCGGGTTGTGTATGCAAGTTCCTGCGTTGTAAACGCACTCTGAACACGCCCTGTGTTGCTTGTGACATGTTCTTTTGCCATCCCTGAGCATGCTTTAGGCTGTTTATTGACACCGCAGTTGGAGTTTACTGTAAAACTAAACGCACAACAAAAAGAATTACTCACATTGAATATTTAAATCCAAGACACACACACACATCCATCCATTTTCCTCCGCTTATCCGAGGTCGTGTCACGGAGGCAGCAGACTCAGCAGGGAAGCCCAGACTTACCTCCCCCCAGCCACTTCCTCCAGCTCTTCCGAGGGTATCCCGAGGCGTTCCCAAGCCAGCCCGAAAGACATAGTCTCTCCAGCGTGTCCTGGGTTGTACCCGGGTCTCCTCCCGGTGGGACATGCCCGGAACACCTCACCAAGGAGGCGTCCGGGAGGCATCCTACAGCATAGCTAACATTTGCATTCAAGCACAGGAGGGATTTACCTTCAAATAAATATTTACATACAAGCGCCGTAGTAACACATATAGACAGACAATATAACAATGCCCAAAGACATATATTCTTTTTAATCTGTGAAAAACAAGTTTAATAAAGTTTTATTGCAACTTTCTTCTTCTACTCTTTTTTGTCTTACTGTAATATGCAGCTCCATGCATGCATCATACCACAGTGTCCCCAAGAGGCCCAAGCACGCACAGCAGGAACAGCAGATACTTTCATGGCTTTGTATAAAAAGACACAAAGGCTTTTTTCCCCCTTGACTGTCTGACATGAAAGCAGACTAAAATGTTCCTGTTAGTGTTAATTAGGATTACCATTATTTCTATTTACTTAATGCCAGAATATGGAGTGGAATTTTGTAAAGAAAAATCAATTAATAATTGTTTATTAATTGTGATTTCATTAGTCAAAATAATCGTGATCATGACTTTGTCAATAATCTCCCAGCACAACTAGGTTTGCTGAAAGCTAAATAAATAAATAAAAATTAAAAAAAAGGGTATGAGAAAGTCACCACAGAACTTTAATAAACAAATTTTTCACAGATTAGGAAGAATACAGCATATGCCTGAGTATTGTTATATGACCTGACTATGTGTTACTACAGCATTTGCATGTGAATATTTGTTATTTTATGGTTAGGACTGCACAATTATTGATTATTTTGCTCTATATCGTAAACACGATTCTTAGTCACGATTACTCTTAATGTTACGGAATAATCTTTATTGCACTACTTTTCACCAAACAATATGTAACAGTTTTCAGTGCAAAATGATAGATTATAATTAAAAAATAAATGTACACCGAAGGATTTCAACGTTACCAAGGGCTAACTGAATAAATATGCTATTACAAAGTCCAATCACGAACTGCAACTTAATGGAAGAAAATACAGTTAATGCATAAACCACAGTAACAGTCTGCAAGCACCAACTTTTCATTTGAAAATCCCCATCGTCAATATAGTGAACTGTCAAGGATCATTGGTCAGTCGTGCACAGTCACAAACTGCAAAGTACTCAACAGTTGTGATTTCGTTTTCTATTTGCTCCTGGCATTTTTTTACTGCGGTCAGGCCAGCCGAATAGTTGAAGTCAAGGCAGCTGCTACAACAATTGTTAATAGTGTCTTGCTGTGACACGCCACCTCTCCGCCAACGTGCTGAGAGGGCCAACTTCAAAATAAAAGCTTCATATGTTACTATCAATGCCATTTTAAGCGTGGCGCTGGCCCTTAATGAAGCCTTAACCATACGTTTGCCCCTGGTGGCTGGCTGACTAAGTTGCAGGCACAGCTATACATGAAACACTTTTCATATGGAGCAGTGCCCGCATTTTAAATGTGAAAGGTCAATGACGATCTGGCTCATTTAATCCTGGCAACCAAAATAATGATCACGATTAAAGTTCGATTAATTGTGCAGCCCTATTTAAGGTAAATCACTCCCCTGAGCTAATGCTAATTTTAGCTAGCCCATCAATACGGTTTTCCATTGAGTGTTAGCATTAAACTGGCGATCTTTAAAACTATGCATCTTGTATTTAAATACACAATGTGTGTAATTATTTTTCTTGTGCATTTAGTTTTACATTAAACTTAAACTGGGGTGTCATTAAACAGCTAAAAGCATGCTCAGGGACAGCAGAAGAACATACATCACATGCTTGCTGCAAGATACAACTCCAATTCCAATGATGTTGGGACGTTGTGTTAAAATTAATAAAAACAATACAATGACTTGCAAATCATGTTCAACCTATACTTAATTGAAGAGACTACAAAGATAAGATATTTAATGCAGTATTCAGCTCGGTGGGGCTGTTGGCTGCAAATCTCATCCAGAGGGCAGCAAAGCCCCTGTCTGATGCAGTGGCTGTAGGTGTCCCCCACAACAGGTCTTTTGTTGCAGAGGACCAAGGACAATTACTTTGACTCTCTACAGGGATATACAACCCCAATTCCAATGAAGTTGGGATGTTGTGTTAAACATAAATAAAAACACAATACAATGATTTGCAAATCATGCTCAACCTATATTTAATTGAATACACTACGAAGACAAGATATTTAATGTCCAAAATGATTAACTTTATTGTTTTGAGCAAATAATCATTAACTTAGACTTTTATGGCTGCAACACATTCCAAAAAAGCTGGGAGAGGGTCTTGTTTACCACTGTGTAGGCTACACCTTTTTCATAACCTCTAGATGGGGGCATACATTTATAAAATGTGAGTCGTTTTCTTTTTCTCCTATACCTATGTACAACCCCAATTCCAATGAAGTTGGGACGTTGTGTTAAATAAACATAAATAAAAACAGAATACAACGATTTGCAAACGATTTTCAACCTATATTTGATTGAATACTCGACAAAGACAATTTATTTAATGTTCAAACTGATAAACTTTAATGTTTTTAGCAAATAATCATTAACTTAGAATTTTATGGCTGGAACACAAAAAAGCTGGGACAGTGTCACCTTTTCTTTTAACAACATTCAATAAACGTTTGGGAACTGAGGTAGCTTTGTAGGTAGAATTCTTTCCCATTCTTGCTTGATGTACAGCTTCAGCTGTTCAACAGTCCGGGGTCATCGTTGTCATATTTTACGCTTCATAATGCGCCACACATTTTCAATGGGAGACAGATCTGGACTGCAGGCAGGCCAGTTTAGTACACGCACTCTTTTACTACAAAGCCACGCTGTTGTAACACGTGCAGAATGTGGTTTGGCATTGGATGGCAGCATATGTTTCTCCAAAACCTGTATTTACCTTTCAGCATTAATGGTGCCTTCACAGATGTGTAAGTTACCCATGCCATTGGCACTAACACAGCCCCATACCATCACAGATGCTGGCTTTTGAACTTTGCGTCCATAACAGTCCGGATGGTTCTTTTTCTCTTTCGGCCGGAGGACATGACGTCCACAATTTCCAAAAACAATTTGAAATGTGGACTCGTCGGACCACAGAACACTTTTCCACTTAGATGAGCTCGGGCCCAGAGAAGCCACCAGCATTTCTGGGGGTTGTTGATGAATGGCTTTTGCTTTGGATAGTAAAGTTTTAAGTTGCACTTACGGATGTAACGCAAAACTGTATTGACTGACATTGGTTTTCTGAAGTGTTCCTGAGCCCATGTGGTGATATCCTTTATACATTGATGTCGGTTTTTGATGCAGTGCCGCCTGAGAGATCGAAGGTCACGGGCATTCAATGTTGGTTTTCGGCCTTGCCACTTACATGCAGTGATTTCTCCAGATTCTCTGAACCTTTTGATGATATTATGGACCGTAGATGATGATGTCCCTAAATTCCTTGTAATTGTACATTGAGGAACATTGTGCTTAAACTGTTCAACTATTTTCTCACACACTTGTTCACAAAGAGGTGAACCTCGCCCCATCTTTGCTTGTGAATGACTGAGCAATTCAGGGAAGCTCCCTTTATACCCAATCATGGCATCCACCTGTTCCCAATTAGCCTGTTCACCTGCGGGATGTTCCAAACAGGAACATTTATTGCCACCTGTCCCAGCATTTTTGGAACGTGTTACAGCCATGAAATTCTAAGTTAATGATTATTCGCTAAAAAAAATAAAGTTTATCAGTTTGAACATTAAATATCTTGTCTTTGTAGTGTATTCAATTAAATATAGGTTGAACATGATTTGCAAATCATTATATTCTGTTTTCATTTGTGTTTAACACAACGTCCCAACTTCATTGGAATTGGGGTTGTACTTAAGATGCATTCAGGGTGCATTTATAAGGCAGGAACTTTGCATACATAAGCCGCACTGCGGAACATTAATCGTTTTTCTTTGTTTATAATATTTATATGAATGTAAAAAGCCTGCATATAATTAATTTAATTTGATTTTATTCATTTATTATTATTTATCTATCTATTCAAAGTCCCCTGGACACTTTTCTCCCTAAACTACAAATTTGAGAATCGATAAGAGAATTGAATCGCAGTGAGCAGTATTCAAAATGGAATTGGAAAAATCTTATCAATTCCCATCCCTAGTGATGTAGAACTGCAGCTGCAGTGAGAGCAGCCACTAATACTCCGTTATTAAGCGACACACCAAGGTGGAAACACATTCAATAAGAGCATAATTAAAGCCAAAGTACTACTAGCAGTTGATGCGCAAGAATGTTATGTTCCAACCTTAAGGAAAGTACTTGAGTCCTTGTAAACTTCCTCGTATGGGTTGCTTTCCTCAGGCGGCAGCACTTCCACCTCCTCCTAACACAACAACAACAGAAGGATTTGCTGGTATTCATAATTATATGTATCAGAACAACAGTGCAACCGAGAGCAACAATTCATAGGGAAAATATAAAATTATGACAACAGCAATGGGGCTGGCGTTGGTGGGGGAGAAGACAAGGCAGAGGAAAAGACAGAGGGTGTCAAAGGTTTGGGATCATTTGAAGTTAAAAAAAAAAAAAAAAAAAACCAACAAAAAAAAGATGAAATGAAAGTCATATGCGCCTACTGTAAAGCAGATCAGGTGTACGACAGCACGACGTCAACAATGATTCAATGATGCAACTTATTCAATGCTAGCCGCTTTCATAGCAGCCCATTCCAAATTACCAGCCGTTCTTGAGCATTTTGACGGATTCTTGAAGACCCATAGAGTATTGTGTTTTATGGTTAAACGCCAAATCGACCAAATGAAAGAATACTCTCTTCTTTCACCAGGAAAAAAAAGTTTTATTCTAACTTTTTCCATCCTTTTATAAAAGTAGAACATCGGTTTTACAAAATTCAGCCGTTTATCTAAAAGATCAGAGGAAATTAGCTTTTTGTGAAAATATATCAAACAGAACAGTGACTTTGATGCGAATATGTTTTACTTTCGGGAGACCTGAAACATCTGAACATTGGTTTCATTCTATACACTAGCTGAAACAACATTTGGGAATTGCTTTTGACAACAAAATAATATTTTACATGTATGACATATGTACATGCTGTGAGTGAGTGATGCTAATAACCAGAATGGCATGTCAGTCATGGGCTCATATTGTTTCGTGGCTTTTTACATGGTGACCTTGAAGTCCGTGTACACACACTATACAGTATATTGTCAAGTAACGCTGTTGCTTTGGTAAGGCTACTTGATGACTGTTGGACAGCAGATGAAGAGGCGCATGTTTTATTTTGAAATACCAAAATAAGCAGCTCAGTTTCCACTGAAAAATACTCTCATACAGGCTTCGCCCTGCCCGTTCGCCACCTCGCCAATGGCTAATTGAAACAGGATGAGGCGAAGCAAATATTGCCCACGTTAGCCACGCTGACGAATCAAATTCGCCTGAGTCAAAAGCCCTTTGTGATAAAAGTTCAGGTGAGCGCACTCATTCTGCTGTGTGTGAGCAATGTTGCTGGTTTACTTTTTTCCTCTGTTTCGTAAAATGCTTCAGTCTGCCATCCAGCTGCTGCTGGCAGAATGTAGTCAGGCTCACTTGCTTTTCCAGCTGCCGGGAGCGGTGCATCGGGGAAGACAAGACTCGATGCTGCTTGGCGCCAAATTGAAACATGCATATTTAAAAAACTTCCTTAGAAATATTGCATGCTGAATCACAATAACAATATTTGTTTAAAAATAAATCACAATTAGAGTATTTTCCCAAATCGCTCAGCCCCAGTCCTGATTGATGACTGTAGTTTTAATTGATCCCACATCGTTAAAAGCTTATCGGCTTCCGAGTGATGAGGACTGGCTAAGTGTGGCTAAAGGTTTAGCCACATAAACGCGTGATGTTGTGGCTAACTACACAAGTGTGGCTGTGAGATTTTTTAATTCTATTTAGCCAAATTGGCTAAGAGGTTGTATGACCCAGTGCCAACCCTGCCCTCATACACATAAATACAGTACAATATTTGTACACACCATAGTGAGATAAATTCACACGTCATCCTAAAATGCACTCAAATAATATACTAAGATGCACTCATAAAATATACAAAAATGCACAGATAAAACATACTGAAATCACCCTAGAATGCTCTCAGACTGAAATTTATTCATTTTTATGTATTTCTATGCCTCCACGGATCATCCATTTGGCGCCATTTGCTCTTTGACAAACTAGACGCATAACATTTATTTGGATATTTCTTGTTTTCAACATGCAAGATTGGCCAACAGCTGCTTGTTGTTGGTTTACCGTAATTTCTCGTGCATAATTCTCATTTCCCCCCCCAAAAAATCACAAATCATCATCGCATTATACAACCCCAATTCCAATGAAGGTGGGACGTTGTGTTAAACAAATAAAAACAAAAATACAATGATTTGCAAATCATGTTCAACCTACATTTAATTGAATACACTACAAAGACATGATAATGTTCAAACTGATAAACTTTATTGTTTTTAGCGAATAATCATTACCTTAGAATTTTATGGCTGCAACACGTTCCAAAAAAGCTGGAACAGGTTGCAAAAAAGACTGAGAAAGTTTAGGAATGCTCATCAAACACCTGTTTGAAACATCCCACAGGTGAACAGGCTAATTGGGAACAGGTGGGTGCCATGATTAGGTATAAAAGAAGCGTCCCTGAATTGCTCATTCACAAGCAAAGATGGGGCGAGGTTCACCTCATTGTGAACAAATGCGTGAGAAAATAGTCGAACAGTTTAAGGACAATGTTCCTCAACGTACAATTGCAAGGAATTTAGGGAATTCCTCATCTACGGTCCATAATATCATCAAAAGGTTCAGAGAAGCTGGAGAAATCACTGCATGTAAGTGGCAAGGCCAAAAACCAACATTGAATGCCTGTGACCGGCACTGCACTGAATGCCCGTGACCGGCACTGCACCAAAAACCGACATCAATGTATAAAGGATATCACCACATGGGCTCAGGAACACTTCAGAAAGCCAATGTCAGTCAATACAGTTTTGCGCTACATCGTAAGTGCAACTTTAAACTCTACTATCCAAAGCAAAAGCCATTCATCCACAGCCCCCAGAAACGCTGGCGGCTTCTCTGGGCCCGAGCTCACCTAAGATGGACAGATGCAAAGTGGAAAACTGTTCTGTGGTCCGACGAGTCCACATTTCAAATAGTTTTTGGAAATTGTGGACGTCATGTCCTCCGGCCCAAAGAGAAAAAGAACCATCCGGACTGTTATGGACGCAAAGTTCAAAAGCCAGCATCTGTGATAGTATGGGGCTGTGTCAGTGCCAATGGCATGGGTAACTTACACATCTGTGAAGGCACAAATTAATGCTGAAAGGTACATACAGGTTTTGGAGAAACATATGCTGCCATCCAAGCAACGTCTTTTTCATGGACGTCCCTGCTTATTTCAGCAAGACAATGCCAAACCACATTCTGCACGTGTTACAACAGTAGTAAAAGAGTGCGGGTACTAGACTGGCCTGCCTGCAGTCCAGACCTGTCTCCCATTAAAAATGTGTGCCGCATTATGAAGCGTAAAATACGACAACGATGACCCCGGACTGTTGAACAGCTGAAGCTGTACATCAAGCATGAATGGGAAAGAATTCTACCTACAAAGCTTCAACAATTAGTGTCCTCAGTTCCCAAATGTTTATTGAATGTTGTTAAAAGAAAAGCTGACACTGTCCCAGCTTTTTTGTGTTGCAGCCATAAAATTCTAAGTTAATTATTAATTGCTAAAAACAATAAAGTTTATCAGTTTGAACATTGAATATCTTGTCTTTGTAGTGTATTCAATTAAATATAGGTTGAAAATGGTTTGCAAATTATTGTATTCTGTTTTTGTTTATGTTTATTTAACACAACGTCCCAACTGCATTGGAATTGGGGTTGTATATAGGTATAGGAGAAAAAGAAAACGACACACATTTTATAAATGTATGCCCCCATCTAGAGGTTATGAAAAAGCTGTACACGTTCATTCTAGTATGCCACCTAGAGGTTATGAAAAAGGTGTAGCCAACACTTTTCATTCCAACATGACTACATATATGTACAATTGTCCTCATAAGTTTACACACCCAGGCAGAATTGGTGAATTATTATTATTATTATTATTATTATTATTATTTTTAAATACCACTGATGACTGAACAACAACCATCATTAACTTCTTTATGGTTATGTTTTGTTTAATGATAATGCTTTTCTGAAATGCTTGACAGTTTAATTTGAATCCCATTCAAATAAAATTAAATGTGTTTCGCCTGGTCCTTCCATGTTTTCTTGAAAGAATTGTACACATCTTACAAATTCTGCCCAGGTAATCAAACATATGAGCACAACTGTATGTACGACTGATGAGTGAATAACAACAACCATCATTCATTTCTATATGATTATGTTTTCTTTAATAATAATGCTTTTCTGAAATGCTTGACCGTTTAAATTGAATCCAATTAAAATAAAATAAAATTAAATGTGTTTCCCCTGGTCCTTAATGTTTTCTTTAAAGAATTGTACCCATCTTACAAATTATGCCCAGGTAATCAAACATATGAGCACAACTGTATGCTTTCTCATTTACTAAATAAAAGTAGGGCTGTGAATTTCAAAATAAGAGCACGTAAATAAAAAGAAAGTATTACGTGTTCAAATAAAGTGCTTAACTTCAGAGTAATTATTTGAAAAAAACTAACAAAATATAGATAATACTTCATGTTTTGATCATATGGGTAGAAGCAAAATCGTGCATTATACATAGGCAGAAGGGTTTTCCAGAATTTTGAGGTCAACTTTGGGGGTGCGTATTATACATGGGTGCACATTATACACGAGAGATTATGTTACTTTTTAAAGCAGTAAGCGTGGTAAAACATTTTGGCATTTTGACTTAATAGAACGCTCTTCATGCCACTGACAATTCTACAGGGTGTCCCTTAAGTATGGGCACACATGCAATTGACATCAATGTGGACTTATTGCATCGAGTTCATATGAATGAACTTTTGCATTACACGTTAGAAATCATATTGAAGTTATTTGTCAATATTATAAAATGTTGTTGAAAATGTGATTTGTTGAATATAATATGTTTTGTCTATTGGTCCAGATCTTAGGGACACCCTTGTTTAATTAGTGTATCTCACTAACATAGTCCACTGATTCTACACATCACATTTCAGAAAAATTGTACATTATCGCATGCGCACGTCATGATACACTGTTAGAATAACCTGATTAATGTACATGAAGAACAAATGTATCACAGCAAGAGAGCTACTGATACAGGGTAGACCTTTGTTTTTGAATTCACATTAGAAGACACCTACTGTAATTTGTCTTGTAATAGTCCAAATGTACTTAATAATTATAAGACTGCTATTTTGCCTGGGTAATCAAACATATGAGCACAACTGGGTGTTTTCTCATTTACTAAATAAAAGTAGGGCTGTGAATTTCAAAATAAGAGCAAGTAAATAAGAAACTATTATGTGTTCAAATAAAGTGCTTAACTTCAGAATAATTATTTGAAAAAGAAAATACAGATAATACTTCATGTTTTGATCATATGGGTAGAAGCAAAATCATGCATTGTAAAAATGCATGAAACATAGGTTGAAGGGTTTTCTTTAATTTTGAGGTCATCTTTTGGGGTGCGTATTATACATGGTGCGCATTATACACAAGAAATTGCGGTAATAAAAATTCTATAGCATTAAAGGAGGTCAAACTTAGTTAAGCTTTATTATATAAAGGGGTCCTCTCTTTATAACAGAGTTCAGTTGCTGCGGTGAATTTGTTCGAATGTACCATAGTCAATACTAACACAGTATTAAAAATAGATACAGTAGATCACCCAACAATGTATAATGTTGGTAAGCACAGTGCTTACTTTCCTTGGCATGATTCCAAACAGTTTGTTCGAGTGAGTCTCTTTCTTTATCTGCTTTTTACAATGTCATACATCCGTTTAATACAACAATAAGATTAGTTGTAATGGTAATTATCGCATACTTCAAGGCTGTGCTGCTGTCACCAACACTCACTTTTTGTTCCTCCACATCTTCCTCGGTGTCATCGCTTTCTGTCAGAGTCTTTTTCTTGGAGGGAGGGGCAGAATTATCCAGTGACGCCCTGCAACACACACAACATTCACTAACGTTAACAAAAACCTGGGTCTAAAATGGCAGAAACGTGTTTTTCCTGCATATGAAATTTGGATGCGGTCACCTAAGCCTAACTTTGAGCCACCACTGGCTCTATTCTGTAACTGCTTACATAATGAAAACTGTTATCTGACCAGCCTTGAACTACATCCCCAATTCCAATGAAGTTGGAACGTTGTGTTAAACATAAATAAAAACAGAATACAATGATTTGCAAATCATGTTCAACCTATATTTAATTTAATACACTACAAAGATGAGATATTTAATGGTCAAACTGATCAACTTGTTGTTTTTAGCAAATAATCATTAACTTGGAATTTTCCAAAAAAGCTGGGACAGGTGGCAAAAAAGACTGAGGAATGCGCATCAAACACCTGTTTGGAACATCCCACAGGTGAACAGGCTAATTGGGAACAGGTGGGTTCCATGATTGGGTATAACAGGAGCTTCCCTGAATTGCTCAGTCATTCACAAGCAAAGATGGGGTGGGTTTCACCTCTTTGTGAACAAGTGCGTGAGAAAATAGTCGAACACCTTAAGGACAATGTTCCTCAACGTACAGTTGCAAGGAATTCGTGGGTTTCATCATCTACAGTCCATATCATCATCAAAAGGTTCAGAGAATCTGGAGAAATCACTGCATGTAAGCGGCAAGGCCGAAAACCAACATTGAATGCCCATGACCTTCGACCCATCAGGCGGCACTGCATCAAAAACCGACATCAGTGTATAAAGGATATCACCACATGGGCTCAGGAACACTTCAGAAAACCAATGTCAGTAAATATAGTTCGGCGCTACATCCGGGGGAAAAAAAAAAAAAAAGGAGCCAAGCACAGCTCCTGAAAAGCAACCCCATGCCATAATCCCCCGTGCTGCTCAGGGTCGCACGAGCCACTTTAGCAGCATTGGGGTTTTGTCATCTTATTTATATATGTCTTATTTGCCTTGGTTCTCTGACCTTTACTATGTTGCACACATCACCTGATCTTTGATATTTGCACATTCAATGAATACTTTTTTATACTGTATATGCCATAGTTTTATTTAGCTTTTTATATTGATGTTATTATTGGTACTCTTTTGTAGCACCGCGGTCCCTTGATTACCATAATTTCCATCCTCTGTATGTTACGCATAATGAAGAATTGACAATAAAAGCACCTTGAACCTTGAAAGTCTAGTGGAAGGACAAAATGTGGCAGGAGAAGATGCATTAGCAAAAGCTGCCTTGTGTCAACCGTCGAGACCTTCAAATTCCTGGGAATTACAATCTCTCAGGACCTGAAGTGGGCGACCAACATCAACTCCGTCCTCAAAAAGGCCCAGCAGAGGATGTACTTCCTGCGGTTTCTGAGAAAGCACGGCCTGCCACCGGAGCTGCTGAGACAGTTCTACACAGCGGTCTTCGAATCAGTCCTGTGTTCTTCCATCACAGTCTGGTTTGGTGCTGCTACAAAAAAGGACAAACTCCGACTGCAACGGACAATCAAAACTGCTGAAAGGATTGTCGGTACCCCCCTACCCACCATTGAGGACTTGCACGCTGCCAGAACTAAGACAAGGGCGTGCAAAATCCTCTCGGACCCTCCGCATCCCGGTCACCAGCTCTTTCAGTTCCTTCCCTCAGGTAGGCGCTACCGATCAATGCAAACTAAAACTCGTAGACATTCCAACAGCTTCTTCCCTCTCAACTTCTTAAACACCTAACCTACAATTCCATTAGAACATGCTGGCAATTTTTTGACTTGAGTTCGTTGTCACATTTCTGTGGGGCCAATTATGTATTACTCGTGCACTCACTGTAGTTGTCTCGCCATGCTGCACTATACTGGCCACTCATGCCAGAGTAGCATCTGCTCCATTTGCACACTGATTCACGAGTATCTGCAACATTTGCACAACCAACATTGTCCCAGATTATCGCACTACTAGTCACTTTAAACCGCATACACTCCTTGAAGTCTCGGCACCCTTTGCACAATGGTCATTGCACCGGACTATTGCAATATTAGTCATTCGAACTGCTCTAAGTGCTAGAGGACTCTGCATCTTTTTGCACAATTGTCAAAAAAAAATAAAAATTTAAAATTAAAAACGTACCGGCATTACCAGATAACTTTCAACCCTTTACTGCTCAGTGACTGTTTTTTTTTTTTTTTGTCTCCAAAGTGTTCTGTAAATTGACTAGAGCGGCTCCAACTACCGGAGACAAATTCCTTGTGTGTCTTGGACATACTTGGCAAATAAAGATGATTCTGATTATGATTCTGAAGAGATGACCGTGGGCTTCAGCGGATTATCAGTGTGGAATGAGGCGGGAGTCACAGCTTCAAAAACCACCACATTCAGACGCATCCGGGAGATGGGCTACAACTGTCGTCTTCCTCAGGTCAAGCCACTTCTGAGCCTGAGCCAAAGTAGGAAACGTCTCAACTGGGCCAAGGAGAAGAAGGACTGGACTGTTGGCCAGTGCTCCATGGTCCTCTTTTTCGATGAAAGTGTGACTTTCATTCGGCAATCAAGGTCCAAGGGTTTGGAGGAAGACTGGTGAAGAACAGAAGGCAAGCTGCTTGAGGTCCAGTGTGAAATATCCACAGTCAGTCAAGATTTGGGGTGCAAAGTCCAGTACAGGTGTTGGTAAACTCTGCTGTTTTAAATCCAAGGTCACTGCAACAGTCTACCAGAATGTTTTAGAGGACTTCATGAATCCTTCTGCTGAGGATCTGTATGCAGAAGCAGATTTCATCTACCAGCGGGACCTGGCCCCTGCCCATACCACCAGAAGCACCAAAACCTAGTTTGATGCCCATGCCATCACAGTGCTTGACTGGCCAGCCAACTCACCGGATATAAACCCCACTGAGAATCGATGGGGTACTATCAAGAGGAAAATGATGGGCACCAGACCCAAAAACAACAAAGAACTGACAGGATACATAAAGGAAATCTGAGCTTCCATAACTCCCAGGCAATGCCACGGGGTGATTGCCTCAATGCCACGGCGCATCGAGGCAGTGATTGAAGCAAAGGGATTCCCAAACAAGTATTGAAGATTAACATATCATTTTGAAAGTACCATATTTTGATTGATTTAATGTGACCCTAATTTCTTTCTTATTTTCTTACAAAAACTGAAAAGTAAATGGTAATTTCTTCACCGTATTCTAATTTTTGGAATTCCTGACTTCATGGGTTTTTGTGTGCTGGAAGCCCAAATTATGTAAAAATAAACAAATAACTACTTGTAATTGTTAAACTGTGGGCCCTGAATCTATAATCTATTAACGTTTAACTTTGTGAATGGAATTATGGAAATAAATTAACTTTTCCATTCTATTCTAATTTTTTTGGAAAGGGTCTCCACATGACCCCTGCACCCTTATTCTTGTCAAATGAGAGTTTCATCTCTCTCATCTCCTTACAGTTAATCGTTGGGTGAAGGGAGTGATGGTGTATTTTTATTGGTGAAGACTTTGTCTGGTTATTTATGACAATTTTCTTTCGGGGGGGGGGTTCTGCATGTTTTGCTTGGGCGCTGTTTGTGTACATTTTTCAGTTTCATGTATATACTGTATTAGTATTTGCTTTTTTTTGGCCTTCTTTTACTCTGCTGTCAGCAACCAGGTCAGCATTTCAAAAGAACATACGTGCACAATTGTCTTACCTGGATAAATAAGGGTTAAATGAAATAAAATAAAAACTTTGCACAAAAAGTGGGGTCGCGGCATACACGTGTACGAGTGATCAGAATAGTACGGTACAACCACTGCCTTTTGAGCCACTAAAAAAAAAAAAAAAAGTTAGAATTGAGCCAAAAGACACGATACGTAAATAGATGCTTTATAAATCATGAGGGGGAACTCCAGACATGCCGCACCCATGTAGATTTGCAACTTCTTACCTGCATGTTTCTCTTGTCTCTTCTATCTCTTTTAGTTCCTCCTTACTGTTCAGCACAGCCCCAATGCTATCTGCACTCTCAGCTCCCAACTGTAGACAAAGCAAAAGTGAGTAATTCTGCTCAATTTGAATAATTTCTCCATGATCATGCCTGTTCAATCTATGCGTATTAAAACACGTGTAAATGTGTCAAACGTATCCATCTTCAAGTGTAATCATTTACAATGACGCGTATTGCAAGCACTAGTATTTACATCCACCCGAGCTCGCATGCTGTTGTGCTATACACGCCAATATATTCCAATTTCCCCACGTAATAGAATGTACTGTCAGAAAACTGTAAATTATTTGAGCACTTACTCGATGATTTATTATTGTTATATTGTTGGGTTAGCTACTGTGCTAACAACAATGGTGCTTAATCTTAAAATACTTGCCTGTTGAGCTAAAAGCTGCCGCCTAAGTTTTTGACGCTCGCGGATTTCCTGCAGTCTACTGTTCATTTCGTCAGGTTCGTTGTTTTCTCCTAAGACAACCTAAGTCCTAATGAATTCATCGGAACATTTACAAAAGTGACTTTTGCTACCTATTAAGCAAACAACTAGCTAACGTTTGCTACGCGCTTGAATTAAACTATGGGAGAGCTCGTTGTACTCACAGGGGCGTCGAGAGCAGAACAGAGGGGCGGTGTTTTTTTTACAATTATTATTATTATTATTCAGCGCCGGGGGGAAATACAGTGATATTTTCAAAATATTATTATGAATTAATTTCGTAATGTAATACATGTCGCTGTTGTGCCAATGTAGCTGACTTAACAACATCAAACTATCGATTGATGACACCGCCCACCCGAATGCGTTTCAGCTTACGCGTGTATAAAAATAAGCAAACATATTGCGGAACTGGCAGCCGTTGTTCGCTGCCGGCATTTCTCCTCCAATGAGGAAATACACTACTGTGTCGTAGTCACAGAGATGTTCTATTAGAGTGTGATAGCCCACGTACTGAAAGTAGTATGGCGGTTTTCACCGCGCGTCAAAACGCGTAAATACAGTTACTGTCTATAGAAACAAAACAATACTCCATGTCATGATCCGAAAGACCTACACTATGTGAAGTAAATAGCTGAGCGAATCTAAACATGTTCCACACATATTAATCAGATCCAATAGAGAACAGAACAATTTCACCTTTTTTGAAAGAAACCAGCATTCAAATAGTTCAATCATAAACATTTTAAATGAATGTCCATCCATCCATCCATTTTCTGAGCCGCTTCTCCTCACTAGGGTCGCGGGCGTGGTGGAGCCTATCCCAGCTGCCATCGGGCAGGAGGCGGGATACACCCTGAACTGGTTGCCAGCCAATCGCAGGGCACATAGAAACAAACAACCATTCGCACTCACAGTCATGCCTACGGGCAATTTAGAGTCTCCAATTAATGCATGTTTTTGGGATGTGGGAGGAAACCGGAGTGCCCGGAGAAAACCCACGCAGGCACAGGGAGAACATGCAAACTCCACACAGGCAGGGCCGGGGATTGAACCCGGGTCCTCAGAACTGTGAGGCTGACGCTCTAACCAGTCACCCACCGTGCCACCTTAAATCAATGTAATAATAATAATTATAATCCATCCATCCATCCATTTTCTGAGCCGCTTCTCCTCACTAGGGTCGCGGGCGTGCTGGAGCCTATCCCAGCTGTCATCGGGCAGGAGGCGGGGTACACCCTGAACTGGTTGCCAGCCAATCGCAGGGCACATACAAACAAACAACCATTCGCACTCACATTCACACCTACGGGCAATTTTAGAGTTTTCAATTAATGTGCATGTTTTTGGGATGTGGGAGGAAACCGGAGTGCCCGGAGAAAACCCACGCAGGCACGGGGAGAACATGCAAACTCCACACAGGCGGGAGCAGGGATTGAACCCAGGTCCTCAGAACTGTGAGGCTGACGCTCTAACCAGTCGGCCACCGTGCCGCCATAATTATAATTAATAATTAATTAATTATTGTATTATTAGAAGTAAATGGTAAGTAAATAATAATAATAATAATAATAATAATAATAATAATAATTATTATTATTATTATTATTATTGAATGCAGCCCTATGGGGGGCACAAGTCAGTGCAAACTGTAGGCCGGTCCCAAGCCCGGATAAATGCAGAGGGTTGCGTCAGGAAGGGCATCCGGCTTAAAACCTTGCCAAACAAATATGAGCGTTCATCCAAAGAATTCCATACCGGATCGGTCGTGGCCCGGGTTAACAACGTCCGCCACCGGCGCCGTCAACCTGCAGGGCGCTGTTGGAAATTCAGCTACTGTGGGTCGAAGTCGAAGTCAAAGAAGAAGAAGAAGAGGTGGAAAGCGGGTTCTTCGGCAGAAAGAGAAGAGGAAAACACAGAGCCTAGAACTGAATGTGGGGACTTTGAATATTGGGACTATGACAGGAAAATCTCGGGAGTTGGTTGACATGATGATTAGGAGAAAGGTTGATATATTGTGTGTCCAGGAGACCAGGTGGAAAGGCAGGAAGGCTAGAAGTTTAGGGGCAGGGTTTAAATTATTTTACCATGGTGTAGATGGGAAGAGAAATGGAGTCGGGGTTATTTTAAAAGAAGAGTTGGCTAAGAATGTCTTGGAGGTGAAAAGAGTATCAGATCGAGTGATGAGGCTGAAATTTGAAATTGAGGGTGTTATGTGTAATGTGATTAGTGGCTATGCCCCACAGGTAGGATGTGACCTAGAGGTGAAAGAGAAATTCTGGAAGGAGCTAGATGATGTAGTTCTGAGCATCCCAGACAGAGAGAGAGTCGTAATTGGTGCAGATTGTAATGGACATGTTGGTGAAGGTAATAGGGGTGATGAAGAAGTGATGGGTAAGTACGGCATCCAGGAAAGGAACTTGGAGGGACAGATGGTGGTAGACTTTGCAACAAGGATGCAAATGGCTGTAGTGAACACTTTTTTCCAGAAGAGGCACGAACATAGGGTGACCTACAAGAGCGGAGGTAGAAGCACACAGGTGGATTACATCTTGTGCAGACGATGTAATCTGAAGGAGGTTACCAACTGTAAGGTAGTGGTAGGGGAGAGTGTGGCTAGACAGCATAGGATGGTGGTGTGTAAGATGACTCTGGTGGTGGGGAGGAAAATTAGGAAGACAAAGGCAGAGAAGAGAACCATGTGGTGGAAGCTGAGACAGGACGAGTGTTGTGCAGCTTTTCGGGAAGAGGTGATACAGGCTCTCGGTGGACGGGAAGAGCTTCCAGAAGACTGGACCACTGCAGCCAAGATGATCAGAGAAGCAGGCAGGAGAGTACTTGGTGTATCTTCTGGCAGGCAAGGAGAGAAGGAGACTTGGTGGTGGAACCTCACAGTACAGGAAATCATACAAGGAAAACGGTTAGCTAAGAAGAAGTGGGACACTGAGAGGACCGAGGAGAGGCGAAAGGAATACATTGAGATGCAACACAGGGCAAAGGTAGAGGTGGCAAAGGCAAAACAAGAGGCATATGATGACATGTATGGCAGGTTGGACACTAAAGAAGGAGAAAAGGATCTATACAGGCTGGCCAGACAGAGGGATAGAGATGGGAAGGATGTGCAGCAGGTTAGGGTGATTAAGGATAGAGATGGAAATATGTTGACTGGTGCCAGCAGTGTGCTAGGTAGATGGAAAGAATACTTCGAGGAGTTGATGAATGAGGAAAATGATAGAGAAGGGAGAGTAGAAGAGGCAAGTGTGGTGGACCAGGAAGTGGCAATGATTAGTAAGGGGGAAGTTAGAAAGGCATTAAAGAGAATGAAAAATGGAAAGGCAGTTGGTCCTGATGACATTCTTGTGGAGGTATGGAAGCATCTAGGAGAGGTGGCTGTGGAGTTTTTGACCAGCTTGTTCAATAGAATTCTAGTGCGGCAGAAGATGCCTGAGGAATGGAGGAAAAGTGTACTGGTGCCCATTTTTAAGAACAAAGGTGATGTGCAGAGCTGTGGCAACTATAGAGGAATAAAGTTGATGAGCCACACAATGAAGTTATGGGAAAGAGTAGTGGAGGCTAGACTCAGAACAGAAGTGAGTATTTGCGAGCAACAGTATGGTTTCATGCCAAGAAAGAGTACCACAGATGCATTATTTGCCTTGAGGATGTTGATGGAAAAGTACAGAGAAGGTCAGAAGGAGCTACATTGTGTCTTTGTAGATCTAGAGAAAGCCTATGACAGAGTACCCAGAGAGGAACTGTGGTACTGCATGCGGAAGTCTGGAGTGGCAGAGAAGTATGTTAGAATAATACAGGACATGTACGAGGGCAGCAGAACAGCGGTGAGGTGTGCTGTCGGTGTGACAGAAGAATTTAAGGTGGACGTGGGACTGCATCAGGGATCAGCCCTGAGCCCCTTCCTTTTTGCAGTGGTGATGGATAGGCTGACAGATGAGGTTAGACTGCAATCCCCGTGGACCATGATGTTTGCAGATGACATTGTGATCTGCAGTGAAAGCAGGGAGCAGCTGGAGGAACAGTTAAAAAGATGGAGGCATGCACTGGAAAGAAGAGGAATGAAGCTTAGCCGAAGTAAAACAGAATATATGTGCATGAATGAGAGGGGTGGTGGGGGAAGAATGAGGCTACAGGGAGAAGAGATGGCAAGGGTAGAGGACTTTAAATACTTGGGGTCAACCGTCCAGAGCAATGGTGAGTGTGGTCAGGAAGTGAAGAAACGGGTACAAGCAGGTTGGAACGGGTGGAGGAAGGTGTCAGGTGTGTTATGTGACAGAAGAGTCTCTGCTAGGATGAAGGGCAAAGTTTATAAAACAGTGGTGAGGCCAGCCATGATGTATGGATTAGAGACAGTGGCACTGAAGAGAAAACAGGAAGCAGAGCTGGAGGTGGCGGAAATGAAGATGTTGAGGTTCGCTCTCGGAGTGACCAGGTTGGATAAAATTAGAAATGAGCTCATCAGAGGGACAGCCAAGGTTCGATGTTTTGGAGACAAAGTTAGAGAGAGCAGACTTCAATGGTTTGGACACGTCCAGAGGAGAGAGAGTGAGTATATTGGTAGAAGGATGATGAGGATGGATCTGCCAGGCAAGAGAGCTAGAGGAAGACCAAAGAGAAGGTTGATGGATGTCGTGAGGGAAGACATGATGGCAGTTGGTGTTCGAGAGGAGGATGCAGGAGATAGGCTCTCATGGAAAAGGATGACACGCTGTGGCGACCCCTAACGGGACAAGCCGAAAGGAAAAGAAGAAGATTATTATTATTATTATTGCACTGCAAACACAGGTTAGTTGTTAAAAGATACACAACACGGGCAACAATGCAACAAAGATAAGAGTTAAAAATGTCAACCGTTAAGAAAGGCCAAAAATAAAAATGGGTCTTCAGAAGAGATTTTTTAAAAGAGGATGTTGTTAACTTGCTTGAGATCCTCAGGTAGGAGTTCGACTGTTAAGGAACTCAACATGTACCTTTTATTCCAGTCGATTCTCTTCTCCAATGCAAACAAGGGACTCCTAATCATTGTTCATGCCCCTTTATTGGTCATGTTTGCATTTTTTTCTACTAGATTATTCCCAGATTCTTACTATCGACAGTTATCAAGCATGTTATCAGTATTTGTTTGTCCACAGTCTTGAAGGTTGGGTTCGTGAGGATTTTCTCTTAAAACAGTGAATAAGCAATAATCCGGGAAAAAAATCACGGGAAAACTGAATATACGAGTCGGGTATAGGGTTTCTGTATTTTTAGTGCCCACCTGAGAATAAAAAAAAAATAAATTTTTTTTTAAGTGCATTGAAATTGTAATGTTTGATTTTAGAAAGTGAAGTTATTTAGACCCTCTGTATTACATAACAATTGCAGAGTTGATTTCTTTTACCAGACATTTTTAGAACCGTTAAAATAAAAATGACATATCACGGAGTAACTTACTGTCATGGAGTGACAGTGTGAAAAATTATAAAGATAATTACTTCTCTTCAAATTTCAAAAAAATAAAAATAAATAAATAAATAAAAATAAAAACAGGAAAAGAAAGACTTTTTCGGGAATCATATAAAGGCAAAATGGTATAGAAATGTATTTAGGAAAAAAGAAAAACTACATAAGTGCATTTCAAAATACATTGAATATTCTATGAAAACAATTGAAGTAGCTACTTATGTTATTTTTATTCTCAGATGGAAAAACTTCGGCTTAGTAAATGCATGAAGTCGGTCATTAGAACATACAACTTCATAATGGACACAAGCACAACTTAATTAAATCCATCCAAATTATTGTGTAGTTTCACCTACTCTGGTGCAACCAGTAGAGGCGCTTTTGTTGTATACTGGTAAAGTCCATCCATCCATTTTCTGAGCCGCTTCTCCTCACAAGGATCGCGGGCGTGCTGGAGCCTATCCCAGCTAACATCGGGCAGGAGGCGGGGTACACCCTGAACTGGTTGCCAGCCAATCGAAGGGCACATACAAACAACCATTCACACTCACGGGCAATTTAGAGTCGTCAATTAACCTAGCATGCATGTTTTTGGGTTGTGGGAGGAAACCGGAGTGCCCGGAGAAAACCCACGCAGACACGGGGAGAGCATGCAAACTCCACACAGGCGGGGCCGGGGATTGAACCCCGGTCCTCAGAACTGTGAGGCAGACGCTCTAACCAGTCGTACACCGTGCCGCCACTTAATTAAATAAAAAATTTAAATAAGCATATCACTAAGTTCTGTGTGTCACAGAGTGACTGTCATGGGTTGATATTTTTGAATGAAATGCTCATAATTTTGCTGAAACTCTTATGTCACTTAATCTCATGATAAAACAAGAGGTATCCTTTAAAACTTTAATTTTATTGCATAAACAATATTTACAGTTTAAGTACCACTAAACTGGGCCTGTCACCCTGTTGACAATGAACTGAATTACTCACTTGAATTTCCCCCTAAAAAATTTGCAGTATGGCTGATGCAATTTGAATAGTCATTTAAATTACACAGACAAAATTAAAAAAAATTCAAAAGAAAAAAAAAATTGGTTTATATGTTGTGTGCAAAGGCAGCATGGTGAACGACTGGTTGTCACATCTGCCTCACAGTTCTGAGGACCGGGGTTTAAATCCCGGCCCTGCCTGTGTGGAGTTTGCATGTTCTCCCCGTGCCTGCGTGGGTTTTGTCCGGGCACTCCGGTTTCCTCCCACATCCCAAAAACATGCATTAATTGGAGACTCTAAATTGCCCGTAGGTGTGACTGTGAGTGCGAATGGTTGTTTGTTGGTATGTGCCCTGCGATTGGCTGGCAACCAGCTCAGGGTGTACCCCGCCTCCTGCCCGAAGATAGCTGGGACAGGCTCCAGCACGCCCGCGACCCTAGTGAGGAGAAGCGGTTCAGAAAATGGATGGAAATTTTTAAATTCATTGTAGTGCTAATGAATCACGCATGGGAAACAGAAGCTCCTTTGGCTTGGAGAAGACGTAGGCGAAGTTACACAATCACAAGGAAGTGCACACTACTATCCAGAAGTGTGGACTCTGGTCACATGATTTGGACTCGAGTCAGACTGGAATAATGAATTTGATGATTTTAGACTCAACTTGAGAATATGTTAAAAGACACGGTTGACGACTGGTTAGCACATCTGGCTCACAGTTCTGAGGACCGGGGTTCAAATCCCGGCCCCGCCTGTGTGGAGTTTGCATGTTCTCCCCGTGCCCATGTGGGTTTTCTCCGGGTACTCCAGTTTCCTCCCACATCCTAAAAACATGCAGGGTAGGTTAATTGAAGACTCTAAATTGCCTGTAGGTGTGAATGTGAGTGGGAATGGTTGATTGTTTGTTTCTCGTTCTATAGCTACTGTATATGTGCAACTTAATGTTTAACAAAAAAGAAAATATGATAATGATAATAAATATGATATTGCTGATGGTCTTTATGATTATTTATTAGGTCAAAGTGTCCCATACCATTATTGCTAATGTGTAGTAAGTTCTTATTATCTTTTTACAGTTAACACCCTGTTGGGCACACTCTGGTAGACGATCTGAGCAAGCGGTCATTCTTTCACACACTACTAAAAGTAATGGTTTAATTTAAAAAAAAAAAAAATGTGCCAGCTAAATAAGGTATACTAAAATAAAATAGTCAGAAAAACAGGAAAAAAATTACTCAGAAAAACAGGGGGGAAAATAGTCATAAAACATGGGGGGAAATTAGACAGAAAAACTGATTAAAATAATTTGTCAGAAAAACAGAAAGAAATACTCAGAAAAACAGAAAAAAATATTTTTAAAAAAGAAAGCCCTCAAAACAATTACTCAGAAAAACAGGATTTTTTTTTTATCCGAGTGAATGAATGCAATACGCTTCCGTAGTATACATTCCAAGAACCACAGTTGACTTACACAGAAACGACAACGACAATTAATGTAACAATAAATACATTAATTAGTGCAAAAAAAATAAAATTCACATTGTATTGTGGGAATCACGCGGCTTGACGTCGTGTATGCTCGTTTTCGTTAGCATTAGCAGCTAGCTTTGTGAGCGATCACGCAAATAGTTACATGGCGGGCCGGGTGTGTTCTGTCTGGCCTTCCTGTTTATTACAGTCTGGTTTAGTCAGTGTAGTATTCTCAAGAATCAGTCTTGTATTTCTTTTTTTATTCAGTTTATTTTCTGCTCAGCACGCAGCTAGCTTGTATTCGACATGAAGCTACATTTTTCTCCGTTTCCCTTTCTTCTTTCTTCAAATTGCCACGCTACTGTATTTTAAAACCAATTTTTTATTTTTTTTTGTCCTACAGTAATTAACATCATTTAAAAAAAATTAATAATAACGCTCTGTTTAAATCTCATGATGCAGTGGAAACTACGGTAAATTACTGCACAATCACTTTATTTTATTGTATGGTATGTGGTAAAGGACTCGAATTTACAGAAATGTCTAACAAATGCACCACTAATTTTATATTTGTGTACAGTTTATAGGCCTATTCTTTGAAGGAGTCCGCCTGCTTATTTTCCCACACATGTAGTATGCTACTGTATATGCAGCTTCATTGATCTGCTCCCACCCCACTCTCCCTCACGTCCCACGCCAGGGCGATGCGTGTGGCTGGGAAGCTTCCTTCTTCTCAACTGATGCTATTCCCGCCGTATGCCAAGCCCTAGGATCCCTAGATCCAAGCGCCAGATCACCGGCATGAAGGCGGTCTTGCTCGTCCTCACGGCCGCTTTGCTGTGGCCGAGCGGCGGCCACTCGTCATTTATTCAGCCGTTCGGCGAATGCGCCCGGAGCCGCGGCTCGGGCGCCTCATACCGGGGCGCGATCGACGTCACCGAGTCCGGCGCACGGTGCATGAACTGGAGTGAGGTGGGCGGCTTCACGGAGCGTCACCCGGGCAAAGGCGTCGGGGAGCACAATCAGTGCCGGAACCCTGACGGGAGAATCCGAGCCTGGTGCTTCTTCCGGAACCAGAGAGGCAGAGTGGACTGGGGCTACTGCGACTGTAAACAAGGTAAACACGCATGCAGCAGGCCTGGAAAGACATCACATGGTTGGAGCAGTTTCTCCATTACCATTCGCTGGCTTTCGTGCAGTGTTGACAAGCAATTACAATTATGCTTTCAAAGTTGTTTAACATTGGTGGTCAATAAAAATAAGCCTTTGGCAAATTACAATGACGTTTATTGCGTTATTAAAACAACCCAGGTGTTCACCACTTCAAAATCCCCTTATGTTGACCTACTTTGACCCAATGGGTCTGCACTCTGCACAATATAATTCAACAATATTGTTTTGTAAAATACAACATTACAAAAGACTGCTGTGATCCACGACAAGAGCTCCGTCAAACAAACATTCTGCCTTTATAAATGTTACTCTCAGTTTTGGATGACATGACAATTGGTTCTCATTCAATAGTGTGAGCTTCATTAAAGGGTGAACCTAGAAACTGTGGCTTTGTCATACAAAATAGTGTAATATTGTTGCATGCATTAAATCCATCCATCCATCCATCCATCCATCCATCCATCCATTGTCTGCACTGCTTTATCCTCACAAGGGTCGCGGGCATGCATTACATATACTGATCCTTTCTTATCAATTATTCATTTCAATCCATGCATGCTCACCAGGTATATAGCAGCAATCAAATGTTGCATTAGCTGGATGTTCAAGTCCTTTATAACTTTCATACATTTGTAGCAGTCTTGTAATTATTAAGTACATTTGGACTATCACAACACAAATTACAGTTGGTGTCTTCTAATGTGAATGCAAAAACAAAGGTCCACCCTTTATCAGTAGCTCTCTTGCTGTGATACATTTCTTCTTCGTGTACATTAATCAGGTTATTCTAACAGTGTATCATGACGTGCGCATGCGATAATGTACAATTTTTCTGAAATGTAACGTGTAGAATCAGTGGACTATGTTAGTGAGATACACTAATTAAACAAGGGTGTCCCTAAGATCTGGACCAATAGACAAAACATATTATATTCAACAAATCACATTTTCAACAACATTTTATAATATTGACAAATAACTTCAATATGATTTCTAACGTGTAATGCAAAAGTTCATTCATAGGAACTTGATGCAATAAGTCCACATTGATGTCAATTGCATGTGTGCAATGTATAATAAGCACCCCCAAAGTTGACCTCAAAATTCTGGAAAACCCTTCTGCCTATGTATAATGCATGATTTTGCTTCTACCCATATGATCAAAACATGAAGTATTATCTGTATTTTGTTAGTTTTTTTCAAATAATTACTCTGAAGTTAAGCACTTTATTTGAACACGTAATACTTTCTTTTTATTTACGTGCTCTTATTTTGAAATTCACAGCCTTACTTTTATTTAGTAAATGAGAAAGCATACGGTTGTGCTCATATGTTTGATTACCTGGGCATAATTTGTAAGATGGGTACAATTCTTTAAAGAAAACATTAAGGACCAGGGGAAACACATTTAATTTTATTTTATTTTAATTGGATTCAATTTAAACGGTCAAGCATTTCAGAAAAGCATTATTATTAAACAAAACATAATCATATAGAAATTAATGATGGTTGTTGTTGTTCAGTCATCAGTCGTATATAAAAAAAAAAAACAATATTTCACAAATTCTGCCAGGGTATGTAAACTTATGAGCACAACTGTACATATGCAGTCATATGTACCCCTTTCATATTGGAATGAAAGTGTAGGCGACACCTTTTTCATAGCTTCTAGGTGGCGGTGGCATATTAGAATGAAAGTGTACACCTTTTTCATAACCTCTAGGGGGCATTGGCATATTCAAATGAACGTGTACCGCTTTTTCATAACCTCTAGATGGCGGCATACATTTATAAAATGGGAATTCCCCCCCCCCCATTTTCCGCTATACCTATGTATAATGCGCACCATTGATTTTTGACATTTTGGGGGGGAGAAAATGCGCATTATACACAAGAAATTACGGTACCTTACCTGTCTTTATTTCTTTTCACAGAGTGTTGATAATGTGGTTAAATCAGTCGTAGATGTCCTCCCATGAACTGAAGTGAAATATGATACAATCATTTTATCACACAACCCCAATTCCAATGAAGTTGGAGCTTTTTTCGAACGTGTTGCAGTCATAAAATTCCAAGTTAATGATACATCCATCCATCCATTTTCTGAGCCGCTTCTCCTCACTAGGGTCACCGGCGTGCTGGAGCCTATCCCAGCTATCATCGGGCAGGAGGCGGGGTACACCCTGAACTAGTTGCCAGCCAATCGCAGGGCACATACAAACAAACAACCATTCACACTTGGAATTGGGGTTGTATAACCACACCTAAGAGCAAATTCTGCAGTGTGTGTCGTCATCTCTGATAGGTTTCCTTACTTAAACTTTATCATCAAAGCAATACTTTTGTATTGCTTTGATGATAAAGCCCTGCTTATAATTAAATCAATAAATACATGATAAAGAGGATTCTTTTACATGAGACATCCCCTGCTCTGCACGTCAAGGTTCAGTACGACTGCAAGGGGGCCGCTCCAAACTGGAAGGCAGGGTGGAGGTCTACCTGGATGGAGTGTGGGGGTCCGTATGCAGCGACGACTGGCGTGATGAAGAGGCTGCAGTTGTGTGCAGGCAGCTCGGCAGGGGGTGAGTGTGCACTCATGCATACATTCCCATTCAGCAGGGGTAACTTAGTGGGATCAATGGCCTACCAGATTTCTCCCATTTAAAAAAAAATAATATTAAATGTAATACAATGGAATGTTTCAGTTGTGGAAATAATGTACAGTACTAATGTACAGTTTGAGACGTTATGTACATCCCTCTCTTGCATACATATTCGATGCAGGTGCACCATAAAAATTCACAATGCTACGCTGTCTTCAATTAACTGACAGATGATGAGAGCATGATGCAAAATTGGTGGGGAGGTATAAGAATTTCACAAGGCACAAGCACCCCAGTACTCTTTTTGTCTTTTTTTTCTCTTTTTGTCAGTGACCTTTGCATTCCAAACCTCCATTACTTCAAGGTATTGAAATACCTTTAGTGCTCCAATTATTTACCTTGTTACCACAACTCCTGCTAATTACACCCTCTCGCGCTCATCTCAATCTTAGTGTTACTTGCCAAACCTATGACCTGGATTTACATTTTCTTACACCTCTAAATAAATCACCAGGCAATGTAACACTTTAAATAGTGGATCTTAAAAAATAAAAATAAAAAGTCACAAACACATATGGTGTCATGACATAGAGGACCATGCTGCACACTTCCATCTGTTGACACTAAAACCAGCTCTGGCACACATGCATGCATTTTCATGCAAGAGAACTCAGAGCAGAAAGTAGAGAGCACAAATGTCAGCCATATGTCTGGCAGAATAGCCAGTTATGTGCGTCACATGGCCAGTTATTGGACACTGCAGGGTGCAAAAGTGCTTACGGTATATTTGCTCGGGAATGGGAGATCGTGAACTTGCACGTGGCTAAAGGGCATTGCAAGCAGCTTGAAGCCTTTCTGCTTCGTAAGGCTCGTCACCAGCTTTGCATGGGGATCTGCAGGAAGCAGTTAAGAAGCGGAACTGTCAGACTGTGTTTCTCTTTGAAACCCTTTTCTCATCTCAAGTCTGGATCTACATTTTGAGTCCCGATTCCCCTTCAGCCTCTCAGGCCGTGCTCATGCGCTCCCTCTGTCTCGTCCGAGCATGGCCAAGCTTCACTGGTGGGCTGTCCACTGCCAGGGAGATGAACCTGATCTGCTACAGTGTCCCAAAACCATGTGTAATGGAGGCGAGTGCTCTCTGAGTGCAGCTGTGACCTGCACTAAGCAGCATGGTACGTCATCCTAAGGAATGGGGGAGAAGGTTTGGATGGATTTGATACATTACTTCTGAATTTAGGTGCTGATCTGTATGTTTATCAGACGCAGTGATGCTGCCTATACGGCTGGTAGGAGGCCGGTCAATGTCTGAGGGCACAGTTGAGGTGTTCCATGCGGGCCAATGGGGATCCATATGTGATGACCAGTGGGACGACAGCGATGCAGAGGTGATATGTCGACAATTGGGGCTGAGGTGAAGGCACACACTTTTTTAGAGTCACAAGCCAGTCGTCAACCATAAACAACCAGACAAAAAGTCAAGGATGTTTCCCGTATTTCTTCTGCACGTTCTTTCTTCCTTTCAGTGGTATAGCACGGGCATGGGGCCAGGCCCATTATGGGAAGAGTTCTGGCCGTGTGTGGCTGGATGAGGTGAGATGCACAGGAAATGAACTCACTGTGGAGCAGTGTCTGAAAAGTCCTTGGGGAGAACACAACTGCGTCCATTCTGAGGATGCTGGCGTCTCTTGCAGCCCTCTGACAGGTAAGCAAAGCAACGTACATCATCATGAATTTGTGGTGTTTTTATTGGAAAATACTTGTGTGACACCAACCCTTTAGATATTTCTAATACTTTCTCGTGAAAAAGTAACTAGCCCTTATCACCCAAGTGCCATCTGCTGCATATTTAGTAGCGAGATACAAATATTTGCAAATAAATGCAATGACTGACTCTGTGACCTAAGCATATGGAATCACCAGGGTGTGACCAATTGTTTTATATTTTTTAAGGGTGAAAAAAATGCTTGCATTCTGGCAGAACAGTGGTCTAGTGGCATGCACATCTACCTCATAATTCAGAGGTCCTTGGTTCGAGTCTTGCTTCTGGCCTTTCTGTGTGGAATTTTCAAGTTTTCCCCTTTTTAAATTGTCTAGAGGTGTGAATGTGAGTGTGAATGGCTGTTTGCCTATATGTGCCCCTGTGATTAGCTGGTGACCAATCCAGGGTGTACTCCACTGCTGGTCAGCTGGGATAGGCTCTAGCTCACAGGTGTCGCACTCATGGCCCGGGGACCAGATCTGGCCCGTGACATAATTTTAAGTGGCCTGCAAAAGCAAATCATATACGTCCACTTCATATCTCTTGCTGAAATACCAAAACTACAAATTGTCTTCACTTTTGGTAACATTCGGCTATTGTAAGCATTTATTTGTAACCAATTCGAGTTTTAAAATAAAATTATATAATACTTCAATAACTATTTTTTTTACTGGCTTCTGATTTCAAAATTTTCAGATTTGTTGTGCATATGTAATAATATTAGGCAATCATACATTTATATGTATGTTTGATACTACTTTTTTTTCAGACCGACACTCACTCTTGAGTACTCATGATAGAGATACCACTTGTACTTTTGAGACTTAAAATTTCATTTAACACAATGACAGACAACTGTGAAAAAAGACCGTTCTTTCTTTCTGACGCACATGAGGATTTACCAATGTGTCAAACCGCCGCAGTGTAGCAGCGGCAACTAATGGTGAAGAGGACTTACTCCATGTCAGATTTTTTTTGCTTTAAATATCGGTGGCCGATGTCGGCAACCTCCAAGAGTACCCTATCCCTTGAAATAGGCCCGGTATCGGCCCTGGTATCGATATTCGCCCATCCCAATGAAGTCATAACGGCCCTCCGAGGTAAACTCTAGCTACGATGTGGCCCGCGACAAAAATGACTTTTGACACCCCTGCTCTAGCTCATCCACAACCCTTGTATATACGCTACAAGTGCTACAGAAAATGGATTAATGGATGGTTGCATTCCACAATTATTTTTATTTCCAAGACAATGTAATTGCTTGTTCTGAATGGTAATATCGAATGGTTTAAGTATAGGCAAAACTATGTTCCTTATTTTTACCTGCTCACATCATTTTCTTACTGTCAATGTCTGTCTTTTATCTCCACAGATGGTACTGTTAGGTTAGTAGGTGGGACTGTGGGCTACGAGGGACGCTTAGAGGTCTTCTACCATGGACAGTGGGGAACGGTGTGTGATGATGGCTGGACAGACTCAAGCACTCAAGTGGTGTGCCGCCAACTTGGTTACAGGTAATCTTAAATAGTTCCACAGACATATACAATATGTGTATTGTCATTTCGTTTTTCTGCATTATGATGCGTGTGTGGACTGTGCAGGTTAGGTCAAACTCTGGTCCCTGAAGGACTAGACATCACGCTGGTCCCTCGTTACGGGGTTGCATCTGGTCCTATTCTTTTGGATGACGTGAGCTGCACAGGCAAAGAGCCTAGCCTATTGCTGTGCAAGAGGAAGGAGTGGCTCCATCATGACTGCACACACCATGAAGATGTTAACATCGCATGCAATGCAGAACGCCTTGGAGACAGGCTTCCAACTAGTAAGATGCAATCTTATCTGAGAGCAACATTTAAAATGTCAGTTATAAGGGTGCATACTGAATATATGCAATATGTGATATACTGTATGTGCATAGGTAGAAGTTTCACTTTCGCCTGAACAGAGTTTTAAAAGACTAATGATTTGAAAGATTGGCAAATTATTGTGTAGTTTCACCTACTTTGGTGCAACCAGTAGAGGCGCTTTTGTTGTATACTGGTAAAGTCCATCCATCCATTTTCTGAGCCGCTTCTCCTCACTAGGTTCGCGGGCGTGCTGGAGCCTATCCCAGCTATCTTCGGGCAGGAGGCGGGGTACACCCTGAACTGGTTGCCAGCCAATCGCAGGGCGCATACAAACAAACAACCACTCGCACTCGCATTCACACCTACGGGCAATTTAGAGTCTTCAATCAACCTAAAATGCATGTTTTTGGGATGTGGGAGGAAACCGGAGTGCCCGGAGAAAACCCACGCAGGCACGGGGAGAACATGCAAATTCCACACAGGCGGGGCCGGAGATTGAACCCCAGTCCTCAGAACTGTGAGGCAGACGCTCTAACGTGTCATCCACCGTGCCACCTCCTGGTAAAGTATAACATGGAATTAGCTATGGGAAGTTGAGCTACAGCCTAACCTCTTTTTCTGATCAGTCCAACAGTGGCATCAAAACAGGAGCACAGAACATTCAGAGAGAGATTATACCTTCTCATTAAAGATATATATCCATTTTGTATTGAAAAAATTCACAGTTGGGTGGTGGGTCAGCTCGAGCCAATCCTATCAGACTGACTGTTACAGCAGGACCGCTGTTTTATTATTAATTCAAGTTCACGTTCATGTAGTGCTGACTTTTTTGAAAAATGTCCAACTAAATTCTAATGATAGCATGTTTGCGTATGTATGTAAATTTGGGAGTCATAAAAATTATAATTAACAAACCACGGATTATCATTTTCATTACTGTGTAAAATAATCTGAAATCCAGAGACTTTCTACTGATCTGACTGCTAGCCCTTCTGGTATCCTCTTTCTTTGTGATTTTAGTAAACACTAAGCACTAGAAAGGGTTACCGTCAGGAAATTTGAGATAACCAACCGCAACTTCTAATTTCATGGTTATACATACTACTATGATGATTTATTGGTGTAGGTATGGCGGTTTTATTCTCAGTGGTTAATGCATTAACTGTTGACCCTGCCACTGATGTGTATAGCACACATATTCCAGAGCAGCCAGACATAGGAAACCAAAGTCTTCGTTTACACCAATTTCCTTCGTCTACTACGTAATAGAGACGTTTGTAAGATCTCTGTCAAACTCAACCTGCACTCAATTAAAACCTCATTTTAGAAAATCCGACATCCCTTAAGTGGTGGATGGTGATGTCATGTGAGATTTTACAGGCATGTCTGTTTATGAGCTTGCCCTGCAGTGAGAACTGGACTGATTGTAAATGTACCTGCTTGTGTAAATTTAAGCCCCTTGCTAGTGACCAAACATCGCATACAAGCATTAGTGGGCCCACATATTTCCTGCTCAAGTGTAAAACTGCACCTCACAACTCTTTCAAAAAGGTCCTGTAGTGTGACTCTTAGCAAAAAGAGGCAGGAGGAAGGTTTTGGGGACCTTAACACCATAACTCAAACTTATGTCAATGGCCTCTGGCAATAATAAAGGAGAAAGGAGAGCGAGATGGAGGAAGCGGAGTTGTTTTTAATGGGTTCACTTCTCTGTTGTCTTTGCTAATGCTGAATGCAACATTCAGTAAACTATGCAATGAGTCTACTGAACGTCACAGAAAAGAATGCATGTGAGATTTTCTTTAGTCAGAGATCACACAGTGGAGACTGAAATAGCTGTTTCACATGCTGGGGGTTTATTGATGCAGCTTAGGTAGCTTTGCCAGGAGCCTGAGGAACATTCTCGGTCGCTAAAGAATTATGTCATTACTGCAAAGCATTTGTGAGTTTCCTTGTACGGATTTGTGAGTGTTTATCTGTGGAACCTCGCTCCACAGCAGATTGGTTTGTGTTGATTTTGGAAAGGCCAGACAATGTAGATAACCTAGGCAGGGCTTTCAAGTCACACTCTCTGGTTTGCTTGTTTTCTTCTCTTGTCAGAGAGCATCACGCTGACATCATGTTAGTGCATAGCTGTTGTAAGAGAGGACAAAGTCCTCCTCCAGTGCTCCTAAAACAGTGGCAAAGAACAATGCACCGTCCACTACCACCATCATAGCCGTTTATTTGGCGAGGAACCTAAATTGGTAAGTGGGGATACACATTGGAGCCCAGATTACCCAACATGTGCTACATGAATTGCATGATGCCACCCGGGCAATCAGCGAAGAATAATAAGGGTCACTAAAAATGTGTGATGGAAAACTTTTGTAAGAACAGATAGTTATGGCTAAGGACATTTACAGTCATGTGATTGATTGAAAGCTGGTGAACCCAGGCTGTACCACACCATTGTGACAGCTGTCAGCTTGTGAACCTGAATATGATAAATAGCAGAGGTGGGACCAAGTCATTGCTTTGCAAGTCTTTGCCCTCAAGTCTCGTGTCAAGTCCCAAGTTGAGACAGGCAAGTCCCGAGTCAAGTCCTACACCTTGAGTTTTGAGTCCTTTCGAGACATTTTAACATCCATCCATCCATTTTCTGTACTGCTTATCCTCACTAGGGTTGTGGGCGTGCTGGAGCCTATCCCAGCTATCTTCGGGCGAGAGGCGGGTTACACCCTGAACTGATCGCCAGCCCATCGCAGGGCATATACAAACAAACAACCATTCACACTCATGTTCACACCTACGGTCAATTTAGAGTCTTCAATCAACCTACCACGCGTGTTTTTGGGATGTGGGAGGAAACCGGAGTACCCGGAGAAAACCGATGCAGGCATGGGGAGAACATGCAGACTCCACATAGGCGGGGCCGGGATTTGAACACCGGTGCTCAGAACTGCGATGCAGATGTGCTCACCATTCGTTCACCGTGCCGCTCTCATTTTAACAACAAAATAAAAATTAAAACAAATTAAAATTGTATTTATATATTTACATCCTTAATTAATACATATACTGTGTATTATATACTGCTTTTATATGGAATATGTTTTCAAATCCATATTTATTTATCCAAACAAATTAAGTACATTGAACCTTTATAAGAAAACTAGGGGGCTGATGAAAATGTTTGTACCTTCAAAGCCAATCATCAAGGGGTCAGGGCTTAGTTTATTGCCCCTTCAAAACTGATTGATAGTATTATTTCAGTTATTCTGTGAAAGTGGTATGCTATGACTTAATTTTTCTCACTTTATTTTTGAAGTGACATTAAACAGAAGTGTCACAAATAAGAATTTGCATCAAGTAGTGCTGCAGTTGGTAATTTAGTATTCTATTGACAATTCTATCAAAATAATCAAGGATAAGGATAAAATATATTTTTGCTTGGTTAAAGAGCAATTATTTCACTTACTAATGAAATACCAATTGGTTTGCTCTTTTAGATAATCAACAATATTTTTCTTAAATTCACATTGTGCACAAATCAAGAAACTGCATTTTTTTGGTCAACAAACATTTCTATTGAGGCAATTTGAAAAATATGAATAGGTATTTAATGTGAGTATCAAAACATAAGGCAATTTTAAAAAAGAGAAACACAAGTTTGTCAACATAAACAAACATAAGGCAATTTTAAAAAATAGGAACACAATTTTATCCAACTGCGGTATCTCAGTTGGAAGACTAGGGGGACTACGTAAAAATATTACATCAAAAAGAGGCGAAGAAGAAAAAGACAGAAAAAGAATCCATATCATGTCGAATAGATGATAGCTGTGTGTTGATCGATCAGTAAATAAAATAAATTTAAAAAAAGCAGGCGGACTCCTTCAAAGAATAGGCCTATGTACTGTACACAAATATAAAATTATTGGTGCATATGTTAGACATTTCTGTAAATTCTAGTCACAATAAAATAAAGTGATTGTGCAGTAATTTACTGTCGTTTCCACTGCATCATGGGATTTAAACAGTGTGTTATATATATTTTTTTAAAATATGTTAATTAGTGTAAGACAAAAAACCTTAGTGTTAAAATAGAGGAGCGTACCAATTTGAAGAAACAATGAAAAGGACATGAAGAAAAATGTAGCTTCATGTCGAATTCATGCTAGCTGCGTGTTGATGAGTAAATAAACTGAATAAAAAAAGAAATACAAGACTGATTCTTGAGAACACTACACTGACTAAACCAGACTAATGTACACGAAGCCCAGACAGCACACGGCCGCCGTGTAACTATTTGTGTGATCGCTCACAAAGCTACCGCTAATGCTGATGAAGACAAGAATACATGACGTCAAGCAGCGCAATTCCCACATGCAATGTGGATACTTTTTTAAAAATAATTATCGTCCTTTTTGTTACATTAATTGTCATTGTCGTTTCTGTGTATGTTAACATTGGTACTTGGAATGTATACTCTATTGAACTGTCAAATTTATTGCTGATTTATGTTGTACTTTTTTTTGTTATTGTTTTAAATTTTTTTCTTTTTTCATGAAACCTTTAGGTAGTGTGTGAAAGAATGACCTCTTGGTCAATTCCCTTACAAGAGCTGTCCAAAGATGATGTGAACTAACTATAGCAATAATAGCGTGGTACACATTGATTTGGTTGTTAGTGTGATATATATGACTCCGCATGTAGGATTTCACTTTTCCTCGGTTCCCCATTATTCTATTGAAATGTTGAAAAATAACTTTCTTCGGGCTTATGATTGGCAAAAAGAACCTTATAGTTTGCTATCATTGCACCTGATTTTTCTGATACCCTTCTTACTTTTTAAACATAGCTGTGGACATGGTGAAACAGTTGTTCCACTAAAATGTTTTGTTACTTTACTAGTATATATACACATGGTTACAATTGTCTGCTACTCTGGTTTATAAATGTACACCAGGCAAACACACCACCCGAGCTTACATATCTTCAGTCTTGTACAAACACGTTGCTTACAGTTTTTTTTCAAATACCTGTACTGCAGGTGAAACAAAACTGACTGGAGAATGAGAATTAGCTCCACTGCAGCCAATTATTATGTGAAAAGTGTAGAATCTGTTTTTATGGCTTTCATTGACCAAGATACACAAATTATGTTTAATGGATTTCATTACACATAAAGGATAATTTTGGGCAAAACAAACTAATGTTAAATACCTTTTGAAGTACCTGATTGCAGCTGAATTAATTGAAAAGTGAGTGACTAAATAGGCTATAAAAACAAAGGTCAGATAATACAAGATAGAAAGAGTGTTCTGGATTAGTGTGGCTTGGCTCTGACGAAGACTGAAGTGTCAGCCGAAACTGTTTGCGTTGTAGGAGAACTTCTCTTTACATGAAAAATAGTTGCTTAAACACAAGAAAGCTAAAATTTAAGTTTCGTGTGTGTATGCGTGTGTGTGTGTGTGTGTGTGTGTATTTGTGGCTTGAGACCTGTTCCGACAAATGGCATATTCTTTAAACATAGAGCTATGACTGCTTTAATTGATGCTGTGAATAAATAGTTTGAAAAAAAGAGCAAGAGTGTGGGTTCAACAGTAGGACAATGAGAATAAATGTTTTCAAAAACAGAAAAAAAAAACACGTGTAGGGTAACGTGATGATCTACTGGAAAGCAGACAGGTGCTGCAGCATTTTCCTTTGTTGGAAACATGAGTGCACATGCCCTTATGCGTGTTTTTCTTTTTCGTCTCGACCTACAAAGACTGTTACTTTAGTGTGTGTTTGTGTGTGCATGTGTGCATTTGTGTGTTATCCAGGTGTCCCAGTGAGGCTCGTGGGAGGAGAAAGCCCCAGAGAAGGGCGGGTGGAGATCTACCTGTCTGGTCAGTGGGGGACGGTGTGTGATGACGGATGGACTGATCACGATGCTGAAGTTGTGTGTCGACAGATGGGATACAGGTATGTGGGCAGATGTAGGTGGCTGAAGCTGTTGCATTAGGCTGATTGGTACAAACAGTTCGTTGTAGGTGTTGTTGTACCAAAGTAGCAGCACAAATGTTGGATGAAATGTTTTTAGTCCATAGCTACAACAAAGCTCATTTGTTTACTAAAGTAATAGGTTAATCATCATAATAGTTCAGAACAATCGTTCCAACGAGATAAGACTGATGTTGTTTGTAGAAATGACCTCACCATAAATCAATAAATACATTTTGCGACCAGTCACAGGGTGTACCCCGCCTCCAGTTAGCTGGGATAGCCTCAGCATACCCACGACCCTGGTGAGGATAAATGGTGTAGAAAATGGATGGATGGATGGATAAATTTTGTTCAGAGCCCAGACGTAAATCCAATGAAAAATCTGGGGGGTGAACTGAAGAGGGCTGATCACAAGAGATCTGGTGAGACACCAGATGTGTGGGGGTATATTTTTGCATGTAAATGTAAGTGTAAATATGTATGTACAATATATAATAATATAGTTGGACATATATATGGATTTGTGTGTGGAGATGAACGTATATATGTATGAATTTTAATGTTGCTAAAAACAAGCCCAGCGCAGTTTGAGAAATATCATACCTTTTAGTTTGTTTCTTTCATTCTCTTATATTTTCATTTGCACTGTTGTGACTCTTGATTTTTGGTAAACAGTATAAGCCTTGACTTCAATCTACACCTTTTAGTCTGTTTGATTCGTATGTAAGATTTTGTATTGACTACTGATTTGTGGAATAATATATGACAAACTAAACTCAACTCAACTAAACTAAACTACTTTGACTTTGCACTTCCATCCATCCATTTCCTGTACCGCTTTATCCTCACAAGGGTCGCGGGCGTGCTGGAGCCTATCCCAGCTCACTCCGGGCGCGAGGTGGGGTACACCCTGAACCGGTCGCCAGCCAATCGCAGTGCACATATAGACAAACAACCATTTGCGCACACATTCACACCTAGGAGCAATTTAGATTCTTCAATCAACCTACCACGTATGTTTTTGGGATGTGGGAGGAAACCGGAGTGCCTGGAGAAAACCCACGCAGGCACGGTGAGAACATGCAAACTCCACACAGGTGGGACCGGGATTTGAACCCCGGTCCTCAGAACTGTGAGGCAGGTGTGCTAACCAGTCAACTACCGTGCCGCCGACTTTGCACTTATCTATGTAAATGTAAATCAGCACCAAAACTGAGCATTATTATCAGAATTTTTGATACTGCTCTTGCATTTAAGCGGATTCTACAGGCCTTCTTAGGATTCTGCTGTAAAATGAAAGGAAAGTTTTCTGTGAGCTGTTGGATAGCAATGTAATCACTCTATATGTTAGTATGCTCGCGCTTAAGTGAATCCAGAACATCATCTCTGCTTGCAGAATCCCTCATCACATATTGGACTTGGCAGCTGTCTCACTCACAGCCCTTCTTTTGTCTTTGTTTTTCATTTCTTTATCTCACAGTGTCTCCGTTTCCACTTATTAACTCATCCCACACTGAGGTTTAAATTTAACAACAATGGGTAACGTCAACTGAAGATACAGTATTGAAATGTCAAATCCAATAGTTTTACTGTAATTTCTTCACTTTAAAATGGTAAAGCTGTACATCATTTTCAAAACTAAAATAAACAACCTCTTAGGGGAGCATATTGTGCTAAGTGACAGATTATCTCATTTACACTGTGTCCTGTTATCCCGCCCCTCTGAGATGCTGTCCTCTTTTCCATATCAAGTTATTGTCGAGGGAATGCTGTCATAAGGACACAAAACTGTCTTCACTCTCCGGCAACACACGACTTTCTGTTTTCTTAAACACGCGTGTGGAGGTGAAAGCCACATCTGGAGAGCATAAGTGTGAGAGAGCAGTGGAGCATGTTGGAGGCGTGTAAAGTCCAAGTTAGGATCATCGTTCTGTCTGAAACAGGGTGTGGTGAAAGGTCGTTAAATACGCAACACTTCCCCAGTGGTTAGATAGTTCTCCCAGGGTGATAAAGCAAAAATGTATACAAATTACTGTATGTACAGCCTAATCTTTGACCCAGATTGACCCGAATGACACAAACTGGGATTATTCTGTCACACTGAGCCATAGTGAAACTCAGATGAGTGTAGTATATTTACACTTCAACTGGGATTTCAGTCAGACGTTTTCTATTTTTTTGGGGGGGCTTTTAATATGCCCATTATACAGTATATAGTATACCACATTTTCAATATGTTTGCATATGTATGCATTATAAACATTTGAAATGCGAATCATCTTTTTGTGATTTTTTTTGCCATTTTATGGCAGTAATAGAGCCACATTTTGAATAAATATGTAACTTTACTGTCTCATCAAGAGTGATTTTCAGGACGACTGTATGCGAACTGACTTCACTATCAGTCCACATAAATGAAATTACTTTCTTCAGTTCTTCTGTTTGGCAGAAATGCCCCTATGGTTAAGTGTTACAGCGCCACATGTTGTTTTTGAACCCTGAACTTGGGAAATACCAATACGTAGCCTAATATTGTTCTGTTGAAATACACACTGACCAGGCCAAAACACTAAGTGATCTTGCATACATTTATCTTCCATAACCACACTGATGACACTGTTATCAAATAGGATTAGTGACAGAATTCAAGCATTTGCAAGAGATGGGTATCTATGATAGTGTACATTTTGGTGCTGATGCAAATTTGAAAATGTTGACAATGGCTGCATTCTGTTAGATTCGTTCTAGATTGGTCCGCTGTGCTAATTTACACTTGATTGTCTTCAGTTTTAAATTAATACAATTTTTGTTCAATGGATGTCACTGACAGTGTAGCGGTTCACTCACCTGACTTGGATTCAGTTCCCACTCAGTGATGTGTAAATGTGAGTATGAATTATTGTTTGTCTCTATATGTGCCCTGTGATTGACTGGTGACAAGTCCAGGAAATGGTCTCATTCTCCCAAAGTCAACTGGCATTGGCTCTAGCTCCCCGTGACCTTGAACAGGATACAGTGTCATGGAAAATTATTGGCCCCCTTCTTAAATTATTATATTTTTGCATAGTTTCCCCACTTTAATGTTTAAGATCATCAAACAAATGTAAATATCAGACAAATGTAACCCGAGAGCTTAAAATGCTGTTTTTAAATGGTGATTTCATTTATTAAGAAAAAAAAAAAATCATACTTTCCTGGCCCTGTGTGAAAAAGTAATTACGCCCCCTTATTAAATCATTAATTAATTACCTCCAGACCTGTTCAATCAAGAAATCACTTAAACAGAAGCTGTCTGACAAAATCAAGTCAGACAAAAGATCTAAAAAAGCTGGAAGAAAAATGACACGATCCAAACAAATTCAAGCACAGTCAAGAAAAAAAAGTAATTGACATCTATCAGTCTGGGTTACAAAGCCATTTCTAAAGCTTTAGGATTCCAGCGAAAAATAGGGAGAGCCATTAACCTCAAATGGAGAAATTATGGAGCAGTGGTAAACCTTCCCAGGAGTGGCCGGCCGACAAAGATTACCCCAAGGGAACAGCAATGACTCATCCAGCAAGCCACAAAGGAAATCAGGACTTCTAAAGAAGTCCAGGCCTCCCTTGCCTCAGTTAAGAACAGTGTTCATGGCACAACAATAAAGGCATTTTCGCACCACATTTGCTCAATGTGAAAGGACCGTGCGTCACAGCGACAACGACCATATCGTTTAGGCTCGTCCATGAGCTACAATTTTACCAAGACTGCTTCGAGGTTTATAAGCCAAGTACAAGTCCGCCACCCCACAGCACACGAAAATCACTCCGCCAGCCTCTCTCCCATTGGAAGGCCATTCTGACGTCACAGCGAAATCACTTTCAAAATAGAGCTTGTTTCTATTCGAGGTTCACGTCACTGAGCTCCATTGTCGCCCCACTCCACGAGACTGCAAAACGCGCATTCGCCCCCTCAATACATACACAATGAATGGAAGAGTCACAGGCGTCAATTGCATTGCCAAGTGCAGTGTGAAAAGACCTTAGCGTGCCAAGGCGAAAAAGACTGCCGAACAAAAATAACAGAAAGGCTCGTCTTATTTTTTTAAAAACCATGTGAATGATTCCCAAGACTTTTGAGAGAATATTATATTGACTGACGAGATGAAAGTTGAGCTTTTTGGAAGGTGTGTGTCTCGTTACATCTGGCGTAAATGTAGCACAGCATTTCAGGAAAAGAACAACATACCAACAGTCAAACTGTGGTGGTAGTGTGATGGTCTTGGGCTGATTCACCTTCACCTGGACAACTTGCTGTGATTGATGGAACCATGAATTCTGCTCTTTAACAGAAAATCCTGAAGGAGAATGTACAGCCATCAGTTCGTAACCTGAAGCTGACCATCATTCACACTCACATTCACACCACCACTGAGTTTTAACTGAACCCATGCTACCTCCACAAAAGTCAGGCAAATGAACCACGATACTATTTGTGACGGATTTCAGATCTGCTTTTGTTCAGACAGAATCCCAAATATTGTCATTCATGCTTTTTGAGTGATTTGGTTTGTGGCATTGGTGATAAATTATAATAATTGGGAAAACACTCTCAACCTTCAATTTGTCCTCTGCAGTGGTCTGGCGAAGGCCCGTGTGATGGCGTACTTCGGCGAGGGGAGGGGGCCCATTCACGTGGACAACGTGAAGTGCAGTGGCGACGAGCGCTCCATCACCGACTGCATCAAGCAGGCGCCTGGCACACACAACTGTCGCCACAGTGAGGACGCTGGAGTCATCTGTGACTATGGCGAACATCAGCCTGGCCACAAAGAGGTCAAAGGTGAGTCTGTTAGTTTGTTGTGTTTCTCTTTTCTTGATGTTGTTTGAAAGCAATGTGAGCGCCCTGCGATTTATTGGTTGTGTCGGCATGTGAACTGAGTCTGCACAGTCTGTGAGGTGTACTGTACTGAGAAACTAATGAGCCAAGATAAATCATGGTGATATTTTTAGCATGGCCCCTCTCAGTGTGTGTAAATACTGTATGTCCAGATGGTGAAATGGACATTTTCTATGTTATTGCTTCACCCTGTCTGTCACACATGGTGACAGACTCATATAGCCGTTTGTTTCCTGAACATTACGCTAGCTATGGACACATGCATACCCTGTAGTAAGTCAACACCCTTTGGGGGATGTTTTGCCTCTGAAAAAGGACCTAACTTTTATATGTAAGTGATCATTTCCCTTGCATATCCCAGACCACTGTGCATTGTAAAAAAGATTCATTTAAAGACTTAAATAAGAAAAAAATGTTAAATGTTTAATAAAAGCAACATCCGAGCCTGAATTTATGGTTTAGCAATCACCTCCATCGCAGACTTTCTCATACACGCTAATAGATAACCATCTCTCTTCTGTTTCAATCAGCTCCTGTCAATCAGATTTGTGGGCTGCGGCTCATACACACTCGGCAGCGTCGAATCATTGGAGGAGAGAACTCTCTAAGGTGAGGCCACAATGTGATGAAAGAGATTTTAAAGTTCCTGTATTGTGGCTATTTACAGTAGACCTCCATAGACTGACTCTCTAATATGAAGTTAGCATAAAAGTGTAAATTTCAAAAAACACCTTGGTGACCAGAAAATCTGACAGCTATTTCTGTTTGACCCTGGAATGCGTGGACGATTTTAATTCATATTACACGTTTGCTGAAGTCACTGATGGTGTAGTGATACATTCGCCTGACTTTGGTGTGTGGGATCTGTTCCCACTCAGCGACGGTGTGAATGTGAGTGCGAATGGTTGTCCGTGTCTATATGTGCCCTGCAACTGACTGGCGACCAGTTCGGGGTGTAGTCCGCTTTTCGCCCCAAGTCAGCTGGTATAGGCTCCAGCACCCTGCGACCCTAACCAGGATAAGCAGTGTTGAAAATGGATGGAAGGATGTTTACTGAGAGACAATATTAAATCCCAAACACTAGAAAAAGTCCCCTTTATAAAGCCCCGCATAATAGTATATGGGATATGGAACACCTTTTCCAGCCAGTCTCAATAATACAGTGGCAACTACAAATCTGAAACAGAGAGGAAGAAAACATTTGTATTATACTTGACAATAAGTGGGAGCAATACAATCCACTGGTTTGGGCCACACTGAAATAAACATACTTCGGTTAAACTAGAAAATCCAGACACTTCTTGTTTGTGTTCACATAGAATAATTAAGATGGGATGTGCAGATTATCGGGTCTGAATGACTACAGGCCTGTCGCTTACCAAGCCAATTGGTCGGTGGATGACGCAGTCAACAATAGTAGGCTAGCCAACGACTTGAACACCTTCTACTGCAGATTTGAAAAGGACACTTTCACACCCCACACCCACACATCCGCACCACCGACCACAATCGCACCTCTGACTTCTGCGTTGACCATTCATGAACAGGATGTGAGACGCATCTCCAACCTACTAAAGATCAACAAAGCGGCCGGCCCAGACCTTGTTTCCCCATCATGCCTCAAAGTCTGCGTGGACCAGCTCGCTCCAGTCTTCACACAGATCTTTAATAGTTCTCTGGAACTGTGTAGTACCGTCCTGTTTCAAACGCTCCACCATCATCCCAGTTCCCAATAAACCTGCAATCTCCGGTTTGAATGACTACAGGCATGTTGCCCTGACATCTGTGGTCATTGAAATTATTTGAACGCTTCGTGCAGGACCACCTCAAGCGCATCACAGGACCCCTGGTGGACCCCCCTGCAGTTTGCCTACCGAGCAAACAGGTCTGTGGATGACGCAGTCAACATGGGACTGCACTTCATCCGAGAACACGTTGACGGCGCAGATGACACCACAGTCATCTGCCTCATTAACGACTGACGAGTCGGCATATTGACACTAAGTGGAGTGACTGGAGATTTGGTGCGGCCGAAACAACCTGGAACTGAACACGCTCAAGACTGTAGAGATGATCGTGGACTTCTGGAAGCATCCTTCGCCACAGCTGCCCCTCACGCTGTCCTACTGCCATGTGTCAACCGTTAAGACATTCAAATTCCTTGGAATTCCAGTCTCTCAGGACCCGAAGTGGGAGACCAACATAAACTCCATCCTCAAAAGGGCCCAGCAGGATGTACTTCCTGCGGCTTCTGAGGAAGCACGGCCTGCCACATTGTCGGTATCTCCCTACCCACCCTTGGGGACTTGCACGCTGCCAGAACTAAGACAAGAGCATCCAAAATCTTGTAGCTCCATATCCTGATCACCACCTCTTCCAGCTGCTTCCCTCAGATCGGCGCTATCGATCAATGATAACAATCAAGCAGACATTCCAACAGCTTTGTCATTAAATTGCTAGAGGACTTTGCATCATTTGCACAACTATAATTGTATCAGCTTTACCACATTACCGGTAACCTTTTATTGCTAAGTGACTCCCCGAAGTGTGTTTTTATGTTTTTACAGTATGTCTCAAAAGTATTTTTTGTCAAAACGGCTGTCTATTTTCGTACTAGAGCAGCTCCAACTACCGGAGACAAATTCCTTGTGTGTTTTTAACATACTTGGCAAATAAAGAGGTTTGTGATTTTGATTCTGATTTCATACAATTGACACAATTCTTAATTCTGCGTTAGCCTTTGTAGTCACTTTTGTACGTTGGTGCACTTATACTTGTGCCTTAGGAATGGCTGGCCGTGGCAGGCTGCGATACGTTTGCGGGGGTCCCGAGGAGACGGGCGACTGGTGTGTGGAGCCACTCTGATTGATACCTGCTGGGTCCTCACATCAGCACACTGCTTTAAGAAGTAAGAGGATACAACAGATTTATTAATTTCTGCACATGCACAAGCATATTGGAGCATATAAACATCTAATTGATGTAAATTAATAGTAAATGGAGACATATTAGGAGTCACTAACGGTGGAGTCGTTCACTCGCCTGAGTTTTCCCACTCAATCAGGGTGCAAATGTGAATGGTTGTCTGTTTCTATATGTGCCCTGTGATTAACTGACACCCAAGTAGCTTGGCTTTTTCCCGATGTCAGCTGAGAAAGGCTCCAGCTCCCTGTGACCTGAACAGGATAAGTAGTATATGAAATGGATGGATGGCTGGAATGCATTTTTTTCAAACAGTTCTCAGGTGTCTTGATAAAGTCTCTGTCATTCTTAAGTCAAAATTCACAAAGGATAAATAATTATACAGCTTATTTAACATCTATTTGTAACACTGGTTTCAATTTTTTTGGCAGGGGGGGCAGGTTCTGTGTCCATTACATTTTTTAAATTGGGCAAACAACAGATATAATTAGTTATTTCAATTCACACTTGATGGTTGGGCAAGCACTTCAGAGACCACACCATTTGTTTTATATATATATATGTTTTTCGGCACGTTGGAAGACTGGGTAGCACATCTGCCTCACTGTTCTGAGGACCGGGGTTCAAATCCTGGTCCCGCATGTGTGGAGTTTGCATGTTCTCCCCGTGCCTGCATGGGTTTTCTCTGGGCACTCCGGTTTCCTCCCACATCCCAAAAACATGCATGGTAGGTTGATTGAAGACTCTTACTTGCCCTTAGGTGTGAATGTGTGCGCGAATGGTGGTTTGTTTATAACTGCCCTGCGATTGGGTGGCGACCAGTTCTGGGTGTACCCCGCCTCTCGCCCGAAGATGGCTGGGATTTGGCTCCGGCACGTCCGCGACCCTTGTGAGGATAATGCGGTATGGAAAATGGATGGATGGATGGATGGAGATATATATATATATATATATATATATATATATATATATATATATATATATATATATATATATAAAAAATAATCTTGAAGGTTCAGTTCTTTCCATAGATTTTGGACTGGATTCAAGTCAGGTGACTGGCTAGGCCATTCTAGCAGCTTTATTTGTTTGTTTCTTTGAAACCAGTTCAGAGTTTGCTTGGCTGTATGTTTTGGATCATTATCCTGCTGAAATGTCCACCCTCGTATCAGTTTCATTATCCTCGTCGATGGCAGCAGATCTTTGTCAAGAATGTCTCGGTACATTTTCCCATTCAACCTTCCTTCTATCATGTGAAGTTTACCAGTACCATTTGGTGAAAGCAGCCCCACACCATCATGTACCCACCTCCGAACTTCACTGTCCTTTTTGTAGGCCATCAATTAGGACAAAACCATCTGATATTCATTTGCACTGACAAGGGGCTGGATTGCTGTTTGATTATTGATAGATTTTAGGTGTTGTCTTGGCTTTCCATGCGTTTTTGGATCACCCTTTCTTAATGTCTTCAATACTTTTTCCAAGTATAATTTCACATGTTTACACACAACTTAATTTCTGATCTTATTTGTTAAACCTTCTTTGTATGTATGGATTACTTGGGTTGTTTGCAACATCTGGTGAAATTTTCAGGTCAATAGCACCTTTGGAAGTATATTTAGTGAGAAAAATGGTGACATTAAAAAGTTATTTCAGCCGCTGCATATTTCTAGACTTGGCAATAAGGGACAGAGGGTGTGGTTGTTGTTTTTTCCATTGTAATATGTATCCATCCATTTTCTGAGCCGCTTCTCCTCATTAGGGTCGCGGGCGTGCTGGAGCCCATCCCAGCCATCATCGGGCAGGCGGCGGGGTACACCCTGAACTGGTTGCCAGCCAATCGCAGGGCACATACAAACAAACAACTATTCACACTCACATTCACACCTACGGGCAATTTAGAGTCTCCAATTAATGCATGTTTTTGGGATGTGGGAGGAAACCGGTGTGCCCGGAGAAAACCCACGCAGGCATGGGGAGAACATGCAAACTCCACACAGGCGGGGCCGGGGATTGAACCCCGGTCCTCAGAACTGTGAGGCTGACGCTCTAACCAGTCGCTCATCGTGCCGCCTCTAATATGCACTTAACATGTATAATCCAGAACAGTGATCCAGTTGTGAAAGAGTGCATGCAAATGTAAGCATGAATCAGAATCAGAATCATCTTTATTTGCCAAGTATGTCCAAAAACACACAAGGAATTTGTCTCCGGTAGCTCTAGTACGACAACAGACAATTTATAGAACACTTTGGAGACAGAAAGACGTTGACAAAAAAAACAGTCACTGAGCAGTAAAGGGTTAATAGTTATCTGGTAATGCCGGTACATTTTGTTTTTTGACAATTGTGCAAAAAGATGCAGAGTCCTCTAGCAAAGAATGTTATGTTCAAATTGTGTTTTAATTATAAGTTTTCAATCATAAATGATTTGTTTTGTTCATGCGATTTCTCACATTGCAGTTGTAAGATAAAGTGGCATCTTAAAAAAGCATATTACAGAGTTTATAACAGAAAGCTCTGTAGCTTTCCTGGCATACAGCCTATGATAAGATCTATGTTTTTCCACATAAACACTGTGGTTAGTGGAAGTTTGGCTTAAACATGAAATTTCCTCAATCTGTTTATTCAGTGAGAATACACAATAATAAATTTCCGTTTTTGGTTTGACACACAGACCCCTTCCAATACGGTACGACTGACCACAGGACTTATTAATGTCCAAATGTGAATCGTATATTTGGAAGTCCCACGGTGAAGTTTTGATGCTCACCGTAACAAAGACGTACGTCCGTAAACTGTAATCCATGAACTTCATCTGGTTCATGATTGAAATTAGCAGAGAAGCCAGTGGGAAGGAAAAGTGGAGGGTTGTGACAGAAGAACACATAAAGAGGTTAGTTTTATACTTAATCTTCCTGACCTCGTTACAGACACCACACCAATAAATCCCAATTTTTCCACATTAAGGAGAGTAAGAAATCATTCATTGTGCTTTTCTTTACCTTCTCACGCACCATTCCCAGGCTCTTTTTGATACTGTAGGTGAACAAACTGAGAAGCGAAAAAAAAAAAAAAGATCCAAACACTTCCATTTTACTGACAGAATTCTTTTTGAAATGCAAATTCTGTGATGAATCTTAAAAACCTCTGGAAAGGATCTATTTCACTTCCACTTTCTACAAATAGTGAATGGAAAATCCTTTGAAAGTAGGTAATGTTTGAACAGTAATCATCCCTGACTAGTACCAAAATACACTGTTAACCTAAGTATTGCGACACCTTGCCATTACAACTACAAGATGTGAAAATGGAAGAACATGGAGTTGGTCTATAAAAGATATTATAAACAATTAATAACTATATACAATATTTTTCTGAAAATGTACAATGTACCAATTCTCAATGGAAAGAAGTGTCAAGATGTGTCACCATTACATCATCTACAGCAGGGGTGTCAAACTTATTTTTGTTACACATTTTCACATTGTAGTTATGAGTTCCCTTGGAGGGCTGTTATGAATGCAAACCCATATCAAGGAATTATCACCACATATAATTACATATACACAACAAATTGATGAATAACGAGTTTTAAAATCAGAAGCCTATAAAAACATATTTTAATGACTACATTTCTTTTCAAGGCGGCACGTGGATGACTGGTTAGCACATCTGCCTCACTGTTCTGAGGACCGGGGTTCAAATCCCAGCCCCACCTGTGTGTAGTTTGCATGTTCTCCCCGTGCTTGCGTGGATTTTTTCCGGGTACTCCAGTTTCCTCCCACATCCCAAAAACATTTGTGGTAGGTTGATTGAAGACTCTAAATTACCCGTAGCTGTGAATGTGAGTGTGAATGGTTGTTTGTTTATATGTGCCCTGTGATTGGCTGGTGACCAGTTCAGGGTGTACCCCGCCTCTCGCCTGAAGATAGCTGAGATAGGCTCCAGCACGCCCGCGGCGAGGATAAGTGGTACAGAAAGTCCGCCTGACAGAGGACACTGCCAGATCTTCCCAACATACCCTCACAATACGCTTGGGTCTGCCAGAATGGACCTGCTTCTTCCCAACCATCGGAGCCAACTTACCACCAGGTGGGGATCAGTTGAGCGCTCCGCCCCTCTCTGCACCTGAGTGTCCAAAACAAGCGGTTGCAGGGCCGATGACACGACCAGATATTTGATCTTCGAATCGCGGCCTAGGGTGTCCTGGTGCCAAGTGCACGTGGACATTCTTACGTCTGAACATGGTGTTCATTATGAACAATCCATGATGAGCACAGAAGTCCAATAACAGAACACCCCAAAGGTTCTGGTTGGGGGGCCGTTCCTCCCAATCACGCCCTTCCAGGTTTCACTGTCATTGCCCATGTGAGGGTGGAAATCCCCCAGAAGAACGAGGAAATCTCCAGCAGGGGCTCTCTCGACCACCCACTCCAAGGACTTCAAAAAGGGTGGGTAGTCTGAGCTGCTGTTAGGTGCAGAGGCACAGACAAGTTGCTCAGTGCTTCTCACCGTGGGTAACTCCAGAGTGGAAGAGAGTCAAACCACTCTCGAGAAGACTGGTACTGGAGCCCAAGCTGTGAGTCGAGGCGAGCCCGACTATGTCCAATCGGAATTTCTTGAGCTCGCACAACATTTCAGGTGCTCTCCTTGCTAGAGAGGTGACATTCCAGATCCCTAGAGCTAGCTTCTGTAGCCAAGAATCAGACTGCCACGGTCCCCGCCTTCGGCCGCCACCCAGCTCACATTACAACGACCTGACTGTTGCCACGACGTTGGAAGCATAGAGCTGTCCAAAATGTCTTGGTTCGATGAATTGATGTTCAGAGATCATTAAAGATGTTTAAATCCTACCCTAACCCCTGATTGGTTAATTGGTTGATTAAGTGGGGTGTTGTGTCGATAGATAGATAGATAGATAGATAGATAGAGAGAGAGAGAGAGAGAGAGAGAGAGATAGAGAGAGAGAGAGAGAGAGAGAGAGAGAGAGAGAGAGAGATAGAATAAGTAGGGCTTTTTTAAATAAAAGTTAAATATACACTCATAAACAGTGAGCAAACAAAGAAAGGTGACATTAAGAATCTCACGTTTCTTTTCTCATGAATCAAATAATGGGTCTGACTCATTAAAGTACTTTGCAGACCAAGATTGGAAATTTTACAATGTAACCCGTGACGTATGACATTCACCCACTGCAGAATGAATACTGAGTTGCATTCTTACCTCTCCCCACCTTTTCTTTGCACACTTTAAGTGTTAGTTTACAGCTGTCATGTATTACACCACTATCGGTGGTTCCTGTAGCTTTAAAAAGACGGCCTAATATCATTTGGCCTCCTTACAGCTATCAGGTTATCTTTATTTATATTTTGTGACTGTACAGCTCAGAGCCTGCCAACTGTAACAAAACTCCAGACCATTTTAAAAACGGGAAAGGTAACTTGGACATCATGATTACTGGAATTTTAATGTCTTCTGTCCACCTGACACCAAACACATTAACAGATGGAGGAAGTGTTTGTTTTTAAATGTATTAAGCTGGCTGGCCATTCTGCATGGATTGTTACACTCTTTTTTTTACACTGATACTTTCTTCCTATGTTGGCGTCAAGATAAGCACCTCTTTCTGCCGTCAAACACATTTTCAGAAACACCCAAACATGTCAACAAATGAATAGAAACACTTCCTCATCTGGCCTTGTGACTCAGATCGAATCATAAACACAAGCCGACAGGATGACAGATTTACTGATTATATTTTGCTAAACCTTTGCTGGGATTTTTTTGTTCATGCGTCACTGGCAGGTTGGTCATCTTCAACAAAGCTCCATTGAAGAAGATGATTGGTAACTTTAGATGAATAAATTTAGATGAATTGAGAATAAAAAGAAGGATGTACAAGATCTACTTCATAAGGTAAATCTGTATAATAAAATTCAATATGAACTTATACATTATTTGTGCGTGCTGGCGGGCGGCACAGTGACGACTGGTTAGCACATCCGCCTCACAGTTCTGAGGATCCGGGTTCAAATCTGCCCTTGCCTGTGTGGGGTTTGCATGTTCTCCCCGTGCCTGCGGCGGTTTTCAGGGGTACCCTGGTTTCCTCCCATATCCCAAAAACGCACGGTAGGTTAATTGAAGACTCTAAATTGCCCGTAGGTATGAATGTGAGTGTGAATGGTCGTTTGTTTATATGTGCCCTGCGATTGGCTGGCGACCAGTTCAGGGTGTACCTCGCCTCTCGCTCGTAGATAGCTGGGATAGGATCCAGCACACCCGCGACCCTAGTGAGGATAAGCGGTAAAGAAAATGGATGGATGGATGGATGGATGGTGTGCGTGTGTGCATGTGAGGTGCATGTGTGCTTGCTCTTGATTACACACTGGTAACATTCTTATTCAGAGCACTTTCGCACCTAGCCATTGGCCAACAACGGCATTTCAAATTGTGATTAATTTCATGTTAATGACTTTTGTCACAGAGTTGAATGTTGATGGGAATGTAATTTAGCTACATCACCACTCGATAGAGCAACTGCACTCTCAGTTTTTACATTTTCTTAATTTAACAGTATGTTAAAAAAAAAACAACAATATAAATATATATATATATATAATTTATTATTTATTTTTTTGTTTTCAATTTTGAAGGACTGCACTGCATCACAGCGTTTTCTAATGCTGTACTTTGTTGATATGATTTCCCAGTAGCTTCATGAGAGATCTTCAAAATATTAGCAACAGCTGGCACTATCATGCTTCTTATCCCTCTATCTGTGCACAGGTACGGAAACAGCACCAAGCAGTACAAAGTCAGAGTGGGTGACTATCACTCCCTCGTCCCCGAGGAGTATGAGGAGGAGTATGGTGTCGATCAGATCGTCATCCATCCAAGTTACCGCTCCCACAGCAACGATTACGACCTGGCCTTGGTTCGGCTGTCACCGGGGGCTGTGGGTCACACACCGGGAGAGTGTGTGTCATTCAGCCGTCACGTCCTTCCCGCCTGTCTGCCCCTGAGGAAGGAGAGAGCGCTCAAACAAGCCAGCAACTGTCACATCACTGGCTGGGGTGATACAGGTGAGCTTTTGTGTGTGTGTGTGTGTTGAAAGGGGGGGTTGAAGGTAGAGGGGCCCTGAAGTGCAGAACAAGCTTGGAAACTGTCGCAGATGACAGTGTATTGTCCCTGTGAAGCGTCTCATAGTGGGGCTGCGTCACACACCTTAAAAGTGGATGATATCCAAAACCAATAGGTTTCTTGCTTCGTTCCTGAACAGATATCCCTGAAAGTATAGCAATTAGAATGTACCTTTCACAAAAGAAAACGCTATGTAGGGTAGACCAGGGACAATTGTAATATTTTTGAAAAAAAAACCAAAAAACTTTCTTACCTCAGAATTATGTTTCCCCTCACAAATGTTGCTGTGTCTGCTTTTTTACACTGCTTTTTCACACGTGGATTAAGGGCCAAACTAAGCATGTTTTGGGTGAATCAGGTGACTCTTAACTTTTTTTTAAACTTTTTCTAACCATATTGTAGCAATTGCAAATAGTGTTCCAACAGACCTGTGTTACAACTATCCCCGCTCTCCCCTACTGTACATGAACATATAAAGAAGTTTACAATACCTCACCCCCCCATGGATTTGAGGTTCGCTATTTACACATTGACCTATTCACATTTTTTTCTGTAGAACCTATCCCCTGCTATTCACTGATAAACTCCCTTCCTCAAGGAAATATGTTGAAATGATAGATGTACTGTATGTCAGGGAGGAGCTAAATTTGGAACACTACTCGGGGAAAATATACACCCATCACATTGCAAGAAGACTGTTGAACAGTGGTGAACTCTGTCAACATGTATTATTGTCACCATATGAAAGTCATAGTACATGTCTTCTGTTAGTCATCTTTAAATGTGAACGGCATTGGTTGTTGCTTACCCCCCACAAAAAAAAAACAACCCAAAAAACAATAACAGCCCACTAAGTGGTCAAGTGTCTTGTTTTATTAAATCCATGTTTGCTTGAATTATATGTGTGTAGAGGGGGGAGGGTAAAGGAGTGTTTTATTAGTTTGCTTAAGAGCTGTGACAACACTGACTATTTAAAGTGTCTAATGTACTGAAGGGAGCCGACCCTTTGACTTAACAAGAAGATGTCTGCTTTGCACAAGTGCTTGGATTTCGCACCTTTATATCGCTCACACAAAGACATTGACACATACGTAGTAGCCCAGGACTTTATTATTGTAACAACCAACTCATGGAAAGAGTCTCTGAGCTATGTAACAACCTTTGTTGCTGTGGCTGACTGTTCTGTTTATTTAACCTAGTGGGAACACTCCTGCAAAGAGCCTTATCAATTTTCAATGATGTCCAACTTCAAGTTTGCTGTGGTTCAATGGTCAAATTGGTGCATGTTTAGTTTCAGTCCAGGGAAATTTCCCACAGAAAACTTTCATGGATTATCACGTATAATATTGCTTTTAAAATTGTTATTTCATAATAACACCCCTCCTGTCAAATCAAGAATCCTATATATTGTCATCCATCTTATTTTGGATGTAGCTGGGTTTAAAAGTCAAGTTAAGTGCTCTATGTATGGTATTTGTTCATGGTTGTTAAACTTTGAAGAATTATTTTCATATTGTCATGACATCCATCCATTCATTTTCCATGACATTTTCCTCATTATGCAGTGGGTGAGCTGGAGCCTATCCTGGCCTGACTTTAGTTGAGAGGCGGGGTACATGCTGGATTGGTCACCAAGCAATCGCAGGGGACGTAAGGACAAAAAAAAAACGTTCACACTCACACCTATGGACAATTTAGAGTATTCAAATAACCTAACAGGCATGTTTTTGAGGAATCCAGAGTACCCAGAGAAAAATAGGGAGAACATGAAAATCTCACACAGGAATGCCTAAACTGAGATTCAAACACAGAACCTCTCGACTGTTAGACAGATGTACTGACTACTATTCCACCGTTCTAGTGTCGTGGTAGTAATCCTGTATTTTGAAATATATCTGTATAAGAGGTGACGTGCTTTAGGAGCTGGGCTTCAAGCTCACATTTTCGGCATGTTTTTAACTTCGTACATACAACATTTTCTTTACTGTCATGTAAATTGTGTCCACTACCTGGGGTTAAAAAGTCAGGTCACTAGGCGCAGTCGGTAGAATGTTATTTCCAATAGTTAACTTGAACAGACTATTTTATGTTTTATATTAAATTTATGTATTTTTTTGTCTTTTTTCCAGTCGACTAATGGTTAGATAACAGCCAGGTCAGTAGGTGCATTATGTACTTTTTTTTTGAATGGACATTATCATTTCAAGCATTGTTTCATGTTGTCATGGCAATAATAATATTGATTTTGACTTATATCAGCTCTGACATGCTTTAGTAGCTAGGCTCAGAGGTCTAATTTTTGACGTTCAACACATTTTCTTCACTTTAGCGTAAAATGTGTGAGGTAACTCGAGCTACAAGTCAGGTAAGTTGGTCGAGTTGTTGGAATGTTCCTATGATTCCCCTTCACAGATTTTGAGGGAACCTATGGATTCAGGTCAGTAGGTGCAGTATGTATTATTAATATTATTTTTTTAATGGTGAATGAAACTTGCTAAGATTCTTTCATACTGTCATGGCAGTTATCACATGTACTTCAATTTAGGCTTAATTAATTTTGTGGGCTATTGGGTAGCACATCCGCCTCACAGTTCTGAGGTTTGTGGTTTGAATCTGGACTCTGGCCTTCCTGTGTGGAGTCTGGATGTTCTGTCCGTGCTTGCGTGGGTTTTCTCCAGTTTCTGCCCATAATCCCCAACCATGTTTATTTGAAGACTCTAAAATTGTCCATAGGTGTAAATGTGAATTTGAATGTTTGTTTATTGGTGCTGCGATTGGCTGGTCCAATCAAGGGTGCCCGAAGACAGCTGGGATAGCCTCCATCACACCCTAGTAGAAGATGGATGGATGTTTTTAGCCTTTACTTCACTTTGTTGCAATGTTTACGCAGCAAAGTCACGTGCAACTTGATGCACAAATGTCAACAAATGATTACATAAACAAATTGACAAAGTGTTGGTTAAATGTGTATTGTAACACAAATAATCAGAAAGCGTCTGAAGTCCACTGTTGAATTTCTCCGCAGGCCGCTCATATTCCAAGACCCTCCAGCAGGCGCCGCTCTCCCTCCTCCCTCGCCGCCAATGCCAGCAGTATTTTCAGGGAGCTTTCACCAGCCGCATGCTGTGTGCCGGCAGCGTGCACCAAGAGAAGCGTGTGGACAGTTGCCGCGGCGACAGCGGAGGGCCGCTCGTGTGTGAGCGTCCTGGAGGGGGCTGGGTGGTTTATGGTGTCACGTCGTGGGGTCACGCCTGCCGGACGCAGCAGTCGCCCGGCGTCTACACCAAAGTGTCCGCCTTCACCTCCTGGATACACAAGGTGATGACACATCACGAGGGAAAACATAGAAGCCGATAAACAAAAGTGACCTCTAAGTCGCCACATTGACTTACCTGATTGGTCAGTTGAGTTGAATGAGGGTCACATGACCAAAAAAAAAAGACAATACCGGCCTTTTTGCTCCACAAAAGCATGTCTTTGTCATAAGCACTTATTTAAATACGTTCCTTCGTACTTATGTCTCTGCAATATTGTAATGAAAATATTTTTTAATGTCCTGTATTTTGTAACAACATTTTGTACATGTGAGTCATAATGTTGTTTAAAGGGACCACCCTTTACTAAAGCATGCATGTGTGATGTGATTGCATTATTGTCTTTCCAGATTTGCACTCAATTGTCTGCGGTTTTGTGCCCGCTTGCTTGACAAAGCCAAAACGCATCACTTCATTCTTTTGTCATTTTAAATTTGCGGTCACATTTTTCAGGTCGTACTCTGTCACTCTGGTATCAAAACTTATATCAGTGTTTCTCCTTAGCAGGGCCAGAAGTAATTACGAATCAAAGCACATAATAGTATTTCTACTATTGATTTTTACATATTGACTTCCTGTTCGTGATCATTTATTGTGCTAGGAGACTTTAACGACAGGGGGAAAATCTGATACACTTGAATAAGACAGACGCTTCTGAACGCTGATTCTTTATTTTGATGGATGAATCTGTCTGTTTTCAATGTACTGTACTGATTATCAATAAACAGATTGAAAAAAAAAAAACTTTACCCAAAAAAATTTAATTTGTGATCCTCTCATATTCGAGATTCACTATTAGCGACATCACCTCTTCGCAAGTTTTTGGGGAACCAATCATCCGCTTTTTGAAAAGAAAAAAAAAAATCACCTTTTTGCTGTTTTATTCTCAGGCCAAAGCCCTGTAAAATATAAAAGTAGTGCTTTGGCACCATCTGGTGGCATGCTGGTGCCAAAGAATAAAGTAGGAGTCAAGGGAAGAGCTTCATCTTGTCAGGCCATTGCATAGAAAAATGGCAATTTGCCAATCTTGTGGCATCTGTTGGCAATTATAAAAACATTTTTCGCGGGAGTTAATTACTTGTAATGTTCATTTACTTGCAATTATAAATTACCTGTCAATTAATTGTACGTATTTGTAAATATATATAATTTCAGTATTTGCGGCAGGGTTCGGTCCCTATATACGCTATACCCATTTTTAATACCTGATGTGTGGTACACACATACCAATACTCAAGCTGAAATTGACCCAAATTCCCAATCCCGATCAAAGTATGCAGAGGCCTGATTATAGGATGTAAGATTATCCTGTGATGTGTGATTTTTACTCGCTGTCTGCTACGAAAACAATTGGGGACAACAATTGTAAACCTTAAACATGACGATTTTTTTCCCCGTCATGTGTGGGGTCTTTCAGCTTTTATAAATCAGTTAAAACGTTAAAAATCAGTATGCGTGTACTCTGGCTGTCACGGTTGAATATCGATTATTCCATCGATTAATCAAATAATTGGATTAAGTTATTGTGATTTAGTTTATTTCAAAATATATTTTTTCGATGAATGTTTATTAACTAATTGTTGTTGTTTATTTGATATTGTTTAATGATTAAACAAAACCAAATAAAGAACATTTAAGCAAAATCATATGAGAGGGAGTCTTTTTGAAATTGAGAGCTACTGTACTTTATGGGTACTGATTAATGCGAAGGGCTACTCGTTTGCAATGTACTCTTGAGGCAATTCAGGTTCAACTACATGTCAGTTACAGGTTATTCATACTGTGACTGCATATAACGATCAATCTCGTAATACATTATCAATCTAATTTTTCCATAAATTGATTCGGAATTCAGTTACTGGTTTGGTGCGTAACATGTCAGTAAACATGCAAAATGTTAATCAGTTTTCTAAAATAAAAGGATGTGTCTTATTTTGAGTCGACACCTTCAGTCTGTTTTCATGGAGGAAAATGGATGCATGGATGGATGGATTTGTTGACGATTCATCGATTAATTGTTGTACCTCTAGCATGTACCCATCTGAAGAGTCGTGTGAGCTTGGTCTCACGCAAACACACACACACAGAAAAGTTCTCCTCTCTCTCTCTCTCTCTCTCTCTCTCTCTCTCTATCAGTGTCAGTGTTACAGTATTTGGCACCATGTCTACAGAAATAGCTGCCTTTTTAAGACTTGTCACTATTTATTTGAACAGGCAAACATGGTGACACGTTTAAAAATGGGAGTGAGTGTGACAACGACAAGGTGACAGTTGCTCCGTGTAGTTACTCTTGTAGTTACTGTGTCTCCTCAAATGTGGAATACTGTGCTAATGTCTTTACTCCTCCTAGAAAATTACTTCTCTGGTGTGACAGTCATGCTCAGTCTAGCACAAGCGCGCCCCCGTGTGGTTGTCCACAGAGAATCACCAACCTATTTGGAAACTCCTACATCTTGGATACTGATTAATGCAAAGAGCTGTCAGTTTGTTACACACTTCTGAAATAACAATTTTGCTATTATTAGGAAACAGATAAAATACATTACATTTTTTTTCTATAAACCTCTTCAAGTGTGTTCATTTTCAAATGAGCACTTCTACAACGTTCCTGGGATATACAATGTCGTATCACAGGTGAGCTATTTTAGAAGAGGCCTGCAGGCTCTTCATTTGGTCCTTCGGGGTTACCTGCACGGCCGCGGGCTCCATGTTGGCAACCCTTGCTTCAGTGTGTAAAACATTTCATCAAAATGTAAATAATAATAATGATCTGGGATCACAAACCTTTTTTAAATTGTTATGCTTTCTTGTTACACGTAGAGCCAGAACATACCCATTGAACAAACAAAATGCACTGGTACTGGTCATGGAATGAAAAATTCCGAGACCAAGAAGGTACTTCTGCAATGATATCTGCACCAACCACCAACCAAATATTATGTATAGATATGTATTTATTTATTTTTGGAAGTAATATCATTAGTCACACTACGAGAAATGTGCTCATCATTTGGTTTGGTACAACAATATCAATCTCATTTTTAGAAGTGTCATTCTTCAAACTTTTATTGCTGTATATAATCCATCCATCCATCCATTTTCTGAGCCGCTTCTCCTCACTTGGGTCGCGGGCGTGAAGGAGCCTATCCCATCATCGGGCAGGAGGCGGGGGTACACCCTGAACTGGTTGCCAGCCAATCGCAGGGCACATAGAAACAAACAACCATTCGCACTCACAGTCACACCTATGGGCAATTTAGAGTCTCCAATTAATGCATGTTTTTGGGATGTGGGAGGAAACCGGAGTGCCCGGAGAAAACCCACGCAGGCACGGGGAGAACATGCAAACTCCACACAGGTGGGGACGGGGATTGAACCCCGCACCTCAGAACTGTGAGGCTGACGGTCTAACCAGTCGGCCACCATGCCGCCTTGCTGTATATAATAGACCGGTAATTGAATACTTTATAATTATATATGCATTTTAAGCCTGGCAATTAATATTTCCTTTATTCTATAGGCTTTTATGCCTTTCTAATCAACAGTATTTTTTTTGGTGTTTTTTTTTAATGTAATGTTCTTGATTATATACACTCAACAGCCATTTCATTAGGGACACCTACCAAAAGAGTGTACTTTGACTCGTACAGGGTTGTTGTACCTTATACCGCTGAATAACAACAAATCAAAACCTCTCGGAGACTGTCAATTAAAACTGAGCACTATTATGCTTGTAAAGGCAAAATTTGTGATACAGCTCTTGGACTATAGATTGTGTAGGTGTACCTAATCTTGTGTCCAATGCGTGTATACAGTATATACATTGAAAGGTTATATCAAGCTGGGTAATATCTCTCTCTCTCTCTCTCTCTCTCTCACTCACAACAAATGACTTTTTCATGGCTCCCTTGTCTTGTTATTCCTGCTTTGTCTTTAAAGCCTTCTCAGCTTCTTTCATTTTATTCAAGGCTTCTCACAGAAAGTTCATATTTTATGATTAAACAAAAGCATTAACAGCAGAGTGATAAAAACAACCCAACTTTTACTGCAGTTTGAACTACTTGAGTCTGTTTTATTTGTGGGTATGGTAACTTCATGCTGCAAATCGATGATAGCAAGGAAGCCCACATGAGTTCCGGCAGATGCATTTCTTTTAATTTGGGTTTCTCTTTTTGACATTTCAAGACTGTTGTCATAAAACTGAAGTGAAACAACTTAAAAGTGGTGTCATTAAGCAAAACAGGAAAAGGAAGGCCGATACAGCGACAAAATGGGGGGGGGGGAACAGCCTGGCATCACATTCTACGTGTTAAATCCACTCGTTTTGGTTGGTTGTCTTTGCTGCTGTCTTCAGCATTAATGCCATCAACATTGTGTATTGGATGTGGCATTCTTCTCCTTCATGCTGGAAAATAATACACAGGCTCCTTGCCTCACCAATGCCTTCCCACCTGTTTTCTTCTGGAGACAGCCTGGGGTGACATCTCTGAGGTGAACGGGGCTGCCAGATCAACCAGCAGCTACTTTCGCTCTGAACAAACAAAGTCATAGAAATCAAACAACAGGCTGCCACACACCCTGAGACGGTGCACATTGTTCTCATTCTCACAGTGGCAAGAACAACACAAGAAACTAAAGGGAATCATGTTTTCTCTTTTTCTTTTTAACTTCAAGGAAGTAGTGCACATGATGGGATTCACACAGCTGACCAGCGCTGTTGTGGTGTGATAAATTAAAGGTGAAAGTCGCACAAAACCTTCAAAGTTACTGCAGGTCTGCGTGAGAGTTCAACTTTGACAAACTCCTCGTTGTCGTCAGTGATTTCCGAGCTGCTCCAACCATTCATCCCTTCAAGTGTTCCAGTTTCTTTGTCCTCCCATCACTTTCTTTGCCCTTCAGAGGTGTGAAACAAGGCTTCGCGTTCCTCGCTTTGCCCTCGGGGTTTCCTGGAGAGTGCGTCTGAGGGTCGGGTGCTCCAGGCTTGCTCCGTGCCGTTACAGCTTTGGCCTTTAACCACGGCTCACGGATGCAAAGGTTATCTTACCTTAAGAAAGAGGTAAAGACCGAGTGGATGTGAACAAAGAGAGAAGGTTAAAAAGGGTAGAAGAACATGAATTTATTAAACAAATGACTTGCTTTGTGGACACGTTTGTAAAAATAGTAAGTACACCAAAATATAAAAAGTTGTGCAATGCCAAAGAACAATGTAGATAAAGCCTTTGGAAATAAATATATTGAATATGCAGTGTTCCATTCTTGTGCTGTTCAAATGATTTATTTTTTTGCTGTCTTCATGAAGTATAAAATCCTTGAACGTGTTCTACCAGACAAAGTAATCACTGATGAAAATCAGTTTGAAACTGACAGGGTAACATATGAAAAAGACATCAGTGCTTTTTCTGTGACGCTTGTCCTCGTTAGGGTGAAAGGTGAGTTTGAGCCTATTACGGCTTACTTTGGGCAAGAGGCCAGGTACACCACTGGACTGGTTGCCAGCCAAGAGACAAACAACCATTCATGATCACATTCACACCAACAAGCAGCAAACCTAGTGGTCAACAGTGGTCAACTCATGAAAACTCACACTGCGCGACAGTTCCATCGCATTCAGTGACGTGGCTTGGTGTGCATGTAACATGCGTGTTTTTGGAATGTGGGAGGAAATCGGAGTACCCGGAGGAAACCCATGTAAGCACAAGGGAGAACAATGCAAATTCACACGGGAAGGCCTAAGCTGAGATTCACATGTGGGACCTCTCGACAGTGAAACAGACATTGCCTCACTGTGCTGCCTAAAGGATTCATAACCTGACCATATTTCGAATAAAGACATCCTGCAGCGGGAGCTCAGTCGAGTCACTGGGTGAAGCAAGTCATGCTGAGAGAAGAAAGAGCAGCAAAAATTGGAGATGAGTACCGTAATTTCTCGTGTATAATGCGTATTGTTCCCCCCCCCCCCCCAAAAAGTCAAAAGTCAATGGTGCGCATTACACACAGGTATGGGGGAAAATGAAAAAAAAAACGTCCCCATTTTATAAATGTATGCCGCCATCTAGAGGTTATGAATAAGCTGTACACTTTCATTCCAATATGCCAGCGCCGCCAAGAAGTTATGAAAAAGGTGTAGCGTAGACTTTCATTCCAATATGACAGGGGTACATATGACTGCATATATGTACAGTTGTGCTCAGAAGTTTACAAACCCTCGCAGAATTTGTGAAATATATATCGGATGCCTCCCAGACGCCTCCCTGGTGAGGTGTTCCGGGCACGTCCCGCCGGGAGGAGACCCCGGGGACGACCCAGGACACGCTGGAGAGACTACATCCTTCGGCTGACCTGGGAACGCCTCGGGTTCCCCCCCGGAAGAGCTGGTTGAAGTGGCTGGGGAGAGGGAAGTCTGGGCGTCCCTGCTAAAGCTACTGCCCCCGTGACCTGACCTCGGATAAGCGGTAGAAAATGGATGGATGGATGGAGATGTGACATGCTGATAGACTCCTGCCCATTCATTTCCCCCCCTTTTCTCCCTTCATACAGTGTATTGACCACAATTATGAGCAAACAGAACATTTCATGAAACATACCAATGATTTAAAGTTGTTTTCCCATTGGTCTCAGGTGACAAAGACAAAATACAGAAATACATAAATAAAACAATCCAATATGTAACATATTGATGCTAAGTGAGAATAGTTCTATAGAGTTGAATGCTGCTGACCTTCTGCAGCTCCTCTCTCAGCCAAGACGGAAGAGGTTGTCCGAGGCGATGCAACAACTTTGACAGCTCCACGTTGTGTTCCCTGTAGAACCTGGACAGATATGCCCGAGCCTGCACACAGGAGAGTATAATAGAACAAATGTCAAAATTGGAATGACACACAATGAAATTGCAAATGACAGGTGAGGGGCAGGAAGGAGAAGGGATAGTAAGAAGAAAAAGAGAGATTTATGGTGTACACCTGTGTTAAGATTCATTTGTCTGTACTCCAGTGTTTGCCAACCTTGATTGAGCCAATTCACTGCAAAAAGTACTTAATTTGACAATGTACATCGTTCGCACATGATTAAAATGTGGTAAACTGATGTAATTTTCCCCTCTTCCCCTCAAGAATAATAGAACAATTAAACATATTTTAACCATGTGCAACTGACGTACAATGATAGAATTAAGTAAATTCAAATGACTTTTTTTTTTTCCAGGGAAGGCACCCAACACACATGTCACAAAACCATGTAGGAAGCCATGAATGATTCTGTTGTATGAACTGCGGCAGGTTTATTGTACTGCCATCTAATGGAAGAGCTTTTCATTGTTCTGCCTGTCACTATACTGTATGTCGCTGGCATAGATTGATGAACAGAAATATACAGTATATTCTTGAACACCAAATAATAATAATTGGACTAATTTCTTGATGATTTGATTTGTTTATGACAATCCCAAGAAAAGTAATAATAATGATCATGAAAGAAATTCTGATGAGCAAGAGAAAGCCCCCTCCTATCTGTCCATTTTTGCTTCCTCCCTGGTGGAGGCTGCTGGCCCACATTTTAATTACAGGTGAATGCGGTGCACTCATTAGCCATGTGCGACTGCACCGTGGAAGATGGATTGAATCCATGCGCGCTCATCTTCATTTGAGAGCAAATGTGTGATTTTGCCCCCCTCTGTGGAATCACTGGCATGGACAAAGATTTATAGATTGGATTTTCTCCTTCTCCCGTCCTCACTCCATCCTAATTTCACCATCGGGCACCTCTCAAGTGTGTTGTGTCATTACTGAGGCCTCATAATGACTGTGCTACTTTGGCTGTGTTTGCTGCACACTGTTAACCTCATGCAGACTTTCCTGGGAGAAGTGTTGCCTGTCGACCGTCACTGCCTGTCATATCACCGTTTCCCCCCGTTCATTCAATACAAAATATATTTCTAAATGTCGCCAGAGTTAATGTGTTTACCTCTGGTTCCATAGGAGGATACTTTCGCCCTTTGCTCCTTCCCAAGCACTTTGTCTTTCCTCCCTCAAGGAGCTGGCACCAAAAACCTTTTTGAGGGTCAAACCTGGATTTAAAAAAAAAAAAAAAAGGAAGGAGAATTCATTATTTTGGTTTAAACGCATATTCATACTCACCAGCTTCTACACTGCTGTATGTAATGAGATCCATCACAACAGATGTAGCAACAATATAATAACATTACCCAGTTTTGATTGATAAGAGTTAAGTCGTTTTTTTCCTATTTGTTCAAGAGGACAACAAACCAGGAAATTAATTGTGACATGGTGTGTATTAGAGCAGAGGCCACTATTTGAGAGAAGAAAAAAAAAAAAAAAATCTAATAATCACAAAATCCCCTAACCTAAATCAACTGTTACTCCTTATTCAGACACATACTATTTGCTGTTGGTCCAATAAGGATTGTTCAGCACTTCCTGTGCTCTACTTAGTAAATGTAATATAGTATGAAAGCTTAGTGTACATGAATAATATATAATATTTAGTGAATATTCATTCAGATGTGTGTATTACTCACATTTTCACGATGAAGAGCATCATTACGCCATCTCTACTGCATCTTCCTAGGCTGACACTGACAGCAGTACTACTGCTACTGTCATGAGCATCTGCTTGTTCTTGTTGTCACTTACACATATTTAGTGTCACCAAGAAAAACGTTTTGGTATTTTTGTTTCTATTTGTTTCCCTCCTCACTTTCTCTTCTGTGCTCAACTGGGATCACTCTAACTGCCTAATTTCCCTAACAACTGTGCAAAAGGTTTGCTTTGCTCCTCTTGAATCAAGTCTGCACATCTGCATAATAAGCTGGAACAGTCCCTTGCATGAGAAGGGAGCGGAAAGGGAGGGGATTGTCAAAAATATGCATATGTGTATGTGTTTTAAGTGTGTAAATTAAGACTAAAACAATAAAAATTGCTTGAAATTTAATAAAACTTTATTACTCAGTTTTTATGAGACATTTGGAGTCTCCAGGCATTTGCCTGTGTTTGCCTGGTAAGTCCGGCCCTGCTTTTTGGCAAACGTGAATGTGACTGAAAGGCATAAATATTGCTGGTTATCGTCATGCATCATTTGGCATTTTCATCAAGTGTTCTTTTTCTTTATGTGACAAGACAGGAGGAAGAAAAGATTAAATAAAAAAGGCTTTGTTGTTGAAGAGCTGTCAGGCTGCTGCCATGTCAAAAAAACAAGACAAAAAAAATATATAAGCTTTTTTTTTTGGGACTGTCTTTGCGCTCCCCCTCACGCACGCACACACACGCACGCACACACACACACTTTGTCACAAGCCTGTCAAGATGCATCTCTGCACATTATTTTGTATGCGCGTCAGTCTGTGATCTTTGACAGAGGCGCTCTCTGTCCCCATGTACAAAACTTGAGAGGCCCCTGTCTGAAGTGGTGAGACAGGCTGCATTCTGATGAGCAATGCTTGGTTAAATAACCATTTAGCAATTCTCTCAAATTTAAAGACCGCACGCCTGTTCTCTTTGGTAAGAGTGCAAAAAAATCTCTTTGAGTTGTTTTACAATGCAAAAAAGATGACCGAAATGGAACCCCGGGGTACCAAAAAAGTGATGTTTAGCAGGGTACAAACAGTACATACTGATAATTGGGCCAAATCTGAGCATTTTTACTCCCATGCAATCAAAGTCAGCAAAGACACAGTTATTGGATAGCTCTAAAAGATTATCCTGGGTGATTATGTGATTGTGTGTGGTCATCTTGTGTAGACCACATAAGAGCAGTAAACACAACAAATGATGTTTTTTTTCTTGCTCGTCATGTGTGGGGTGACTCACGTCAAGTCAAGTTTATTTATACAGCCCCAAAGCGCTTCATAAGCCCGCAGTTCAAAGAAATTGAAGACATCCGCTAGTCCAACCCCCACCCAGGTAAGGAAAAACTTCCAGATAACCCATTTGGGAAAAATAAAGATACCTTGAGAAGAGATCACAGTTGGAGGATCCCCATTACAGAATGCAATAAATGCCAAGTGCTGGGCAACATTAATCAATCATTAAATCCCAAATAATCAAATCTGTTAAAATGTTAAAAGTAGGTTTGTGTACCGTGCCTGAGAGAATACAGCTAAGATACTGCTATTTAGTGTATATAACAGCTGTATTTAGTCAAGTTAGTGAGTCATAAGTACTATAGCCATGTATTTTTACATCCCTGTTGCTAAGTGAAACATCACACAAAATAATTAGCTGAGGAAAATGTCAAACTTATAACACAGGTGTATCTCCATTGCTGTTGTAATTATTTGGAATGGCACAGTGAGCTGGACTAATCTCCTACATTTTCTAAGAGCTTGAGACAAGAATAAAACATTTTAAAAAAATATACTGGCTGTTGAAGCGAACCTGTCTGAGAGTTGAATGTGAGGGAGTTTCTATGGAGATCAAGGTATCAAATTAATATTGCAAGAAAAGTGTTAACTTGTTTTAATTAGTTAATTAGCCTTCATCCAGACACATCTGATGTGTCTGGATGAATAGACACAATTCTCACACACACTGCGAAATCACTCTGTTATAACTGCAAAGGAGGACCAACTCCATTTTCTTCCATTATCAGGTTCCAGGCGTGTATTAGCTTTATACTTGAGTCCACATATAGTGTACAGTGTTTCTTTATGGGACGTCAGGGATGGGTGACTTACGTGAGAGCCTGTGAGTAGTTGAAATGAGGAGTGACTCCCAGAAACCTCTGGACTTCATCCATGACAGCAGCAGGGTCTGCTCTCAGTTGATGACCATCTATGATCATCACCTGCAGTACATGCAAAAAAAAAAAACAGCAAAAAACTAAACTTTATTGTATGTTAAAAGTGCGGTATGTTAAAATGTTGTAACATGATGAGCATGTTCAAATTAAGCATAAGGCACCTGGTTAGCAGGGTAGTGCGTGAGCCACCTCCCAAGGTGTGTGGCATACAGGCCTGGGTTCAAACAGCGGTTCTGCAGGGAATGCAGTTCGGCCGGCGCCCCTGCTCTGGCACTGATGACATCGTAGAAGGTAAAGCTAAGCGCTGCATGGTCCTCGTGAGCTCTCTGATGCTGGGGTGACAAAAACAAACATTCATGTCGTTATTTTCACAGGATCTGTTATTAGCAGTGGTGGAAAGCAGAGCTGTAGGCTCCAGTCACATGACTTGGACTGGAGTCAAACTCGAGTCATGAATTTGATGACTTTCGACTCGACTCGACAGTCAATATGTTGCCAGACTTGCAACTTGACTTGGACTTGAACGGCAATGACTTGTGACTACAGTTAGGCTTGAACCCTTTGACTTGAAAAGACTTGCTACTTTGACCAAATCACTGACAAAACAATACTTTGTGCTTCACGTATTGTTTTTCTACAGGAAAATTTGAACGGTGACAGCATAATATTGTAGGTCTAAATGATTATCTCTTCGGTCGAGGTATCCCACGCTATTATTTCTAATGTCTTTCTAGCATGTATTCAACATGAAGGTGTTTGACATTGCCTCAGTAGAAATGTTTGGCGAGAAGAAAATGCAGTTTGCTGCAATATGCACAAGGTGAATTGAAGAAAGATACTGTTGATTATCTAAAAGAGGAAATCAATTGGTCTTTCATTATTCAGTGAACTGTCTCATGTTCTCTTGTGTATTCATAATTGTTTCTGACAGGTTTGGTGAATGTCACTTCAGAAAAAAGGGAGAAAAAATAAGTCATAGCATAGCATTTTCATAGAATATCTGAAAACGTACTATCAACTCGAAACCCCAAGTGTAGGGCTTGCGACTTTGACTCGGGACAATGACTTGGTCCCACCTCTTGTGGGAAGTAGCAAAGTACAAATAAACATGTAATACATGTATATGGACTTGAGTATTTATTTTTCTGACAACTTTTTTACTTTGACTCCCATTGCTTAAAAAAAGATATATGTACTTTCCACTCTTTGTCAAAATAGGCGTGGATGATGACACATTAAAAAAAAGAAAGAAAAACAAGTCAACCATAGTTGGAATCTTGTTAGATTGAGGTCTTCGGGTCTTAAAAAGCAGGAAAAAAAAAACAGGAAAGGCAGCGACATGGAAGAAAATGAAACAGGCATAATTAAAAACAACAGCAAGATATTACTCATGAAAGCCTTAATTTAAGGTAGTTGTTTGATATTTCCGTCTCGAAGAATGATTCATGTCGAAGCTGTTGTATCTTGGGCCTGACTGAAAAGCTTGATCTTTTGGCATTCAAAAATTCTCTAATTTGAAAAACAACAACACACATACAGGTAAGGTGGATTTTTTCAGTTTTTATTAGCTAATTTTGCATTGCATGCAATTTTGTTACTCGGTTCACATCGTTAGCAAAGCTACGGAAGCATGTTGCTTTGATAGCCAACACAACCTTTTGGAGCTCTTAGCTTCACACAAGCCTGTGAATATTCTCATTCATTCAGGTCATTTCATTCTCAAGGCATTGCATCAATCACAAGAGTGGCGTTAAGTCCAGAGGTTTTTTTTTTCTCATTGCCCAAGTTATCAAAAGGTGTATAATTGACAGTAGAAAATCATTTTTACTTGTATACTAAAGTAAATTTCTGCATCTGCACTTTTCTACTTTTACTGAACTACAGGAGTTGAATCAATATATTTAATCTTACCAGTCTTTTTTTTTTTTTTTTTAACACGCGTATCTGTACTTCTACTTAGGTTCAGTGTGTGAGTACTTTTGCCACCTCTGGTTATTCATAGCTGACATTTAGATGTCATTTGTAATACAACTGAGTCAAAATCAGAAACCAAACAGTCCTATATTGAGGCAGATCCCTGTAAACTACAACCAGCATAATAAATATACAGTTACATTTTCAACTCTCTGAAAGTGTCAATCAAAACTGAGCATGTTTATTTTTTGTAAAGGCAGAATTCATGTTGCAGTTCTTGTATTGGATCTCAGATTTTATCAAATGAACTGGCCAGTGTGTGTATATTGTACATGTGTTTGTATGCACCTGGTACCAGCTGTAGGCTCTATCCGAGGGATTGATGAGCAGGGTGATGATCTTGGCCTTGGGCAGCAGGGCTGCGATACGTCGCGGGGACTCCTCTGAGGGGAAGTAGTTGGCACTTTTCTCAAACAGGAAGTCCGTGCTAACGTTGGAGGGTACAGGAAAAAACTCCATGTACCTACGGCAAGAGATACACATATTTCTTATATTTTTGTTCTGTTTGGAACACCCTCCTACCTGAGCCGTCACTTTATTGGGGTGGAGTGGTTTGTGTGTTCCAATGATCCTAGGAGCTTATTTGTCTGGGGCTTTATGCCCCTGGCAGAAATATCCAGGACAAACAGGCCATAGGTGAGGGACCAGACCATTAGACCGTGTTCCTTGGGGAGTCTTGTGGTAGGTACTCGGGATTATGGGGTGTCAACCCCTTGTACGACTGATCAGTTTGGTCTGCAGAACTGACAGTAATTCTGATTCATTTCCAGTGAGAGTTGGGTTCTGTTCATAACCTTTATGGACAAAATTTGTAGGTGCAGCCAAGCATTGAGGACGTCCGGTTAGGTGGCTTTAGTATTACGTCCCTGCATTTACTTTTGCAAATAATGTGGTTTTAACCCTTTTGCTTCCAAATCTTCAACTCTTGCTGGAGGGGTTCGCAGTCGAGTATGAAGTGGCTGGGATAAGAATCAGCTCCTCCAAAACCAAGGCCTTGGTCCTCAGTCGAAAAAGGGTGGAGTTCCATCTCCACTATGGGAATGAGATTTCACCCCAAATGAATGAGTTCAATTATACTGGGGTCTTTCACGAGTGAAGGAAGAATGGAGTGGGAGATTGGTGCAAACTCTGCATGCATCTGTCATGGTGGAGAAGGACCTGAGCCAAAAGGCAGAGTTCTTCGATTAACTGGTTGATCTATGTTCCTACCCTCACATATGGTCAGAAGCTTTGGGTTGCGACCGAAAGAACAAGATGATGCAAGCGGCCAAAATGAGTTTTCCAAGTCTCCGGGGTCTCCCTGAGAGAAACCATGCATGTTAAGTCAATTGAAAATCCTACATTGTCCAAAGGTGTACAGTAAATGTATGTGTAAAGGGTTTGTATGCGATTGGCTGGTGAGTAGTCCAGGCTATAGTCTCACCCAAAGTCAGGCTTCAGCTCATCCGTGACCCTGATGGGGAGAGCAGCAGTTGCAACAGTATAAAAAAGATAAATGGATGCTCGTTTGTTTTCTCCTCATAGAATCATAATCATTTTAATCCGATTTTATTACTAGAATCTGCTTTTTTTGAACAGATTTTATGGTATCGATATCATAAACATAAATATTGGAGGATGGCTCGTGGAATACATTGTGGTAAAGCCACACACTGTATCTATCATTTCATGCAGAATGTATACATACAGTATGTTGACATTATGGAAATACTAGTGAACTAATGAATAGAAAGTGAGAATAGCCTACCACTACATTGCGTTTGTACCCCAAAACAAGGACTACTTTACACATTTCTGACAACACAAACACAATAATTTGCAGATTGTATCATATGGTGCTGTTCTTCAAAGTCAGGTAAAAGTTTTAAAAGTAATTTACAAGCGTCAACAAAAAAGCTTGAAACGGAATTGCCTATACAATTCCAACAGATGACTTTCAAGTATGTAGCATCTGCTTCTCTGCCAGCTAAACGACCCAGTTATTGGTCCATCTAAGTCTCCAAGCTTAAATTTAAACGCTTGAAAGGATCATTTTGAAGACAACCAAATGCTTAATGTGTCATTCAAGGCTGCAAGGAGAAATGCATGTTTTTTTATGGAATGGCTCGTTTGTAACCATTCCCTTTTTCTTTGGTTCTAGCCAATCACGGGGGGGGGGGACGAGCTGAGGCGAGGACATTGAACAATAGCAGAGTGAGTGTCCTCACCAGTCAATCCCTTTGTGGTAGTTGTTGGTGTTGAAGAACTGGACCTCCTCGTAAGTCTTTAGACTGGGGAAGTTGCTTGAGATGGATGGATGCATAAGGAGGAAGAGATAAAGTGCTGTCGTCCCTGCAAGAAAGGGCATAATTCATAAGGGGCTCATTAATTCATTTGAGCCGAGGGGAGTGTGTGCATGTGTGACAGATGTCACCCTCTAAGCCATACCTGATGCTTTCTCTTCTCTCCACCAGTCATCTTGCTGACAATACACAGTGTATGTCTTCAATGATCACAGGCATGTCCATCAAATTATTCCAAAACCTTCTTGTGTGTCCCTTTTACCTGCAGCACGCCCAAATGTTTTTGAATTATAGCTGCTGGAATGCTCCCGTTGCCATGGTCACTTGCACCGTAATATCAACACCTGGTTAATTAGCACCATTACACAGACCTTCACAACCCTCGTGCTAAACACGAATTATGGCAGTAAAGAATTTGTGGCATTCCAAGCTGGCAATCCTGTGTACGAAGGCCAATGCAGAGTTTTAATTCTATACCCGCATAATACACTCCATTAACTACAATTAGATTCAATATCGTAGTACATCATTCAACAATGTTTATTGTTGTCGGAGTAGTTTCCCGTAGTTTTTGAACAACAGTGCTTCACACTGAGAGGTTCCACCTACCTTCAAAAATTAACATAATTACAATCACAACATCAACAACAATAAAAAAAAGAAATGTTAAACTCTTTCAACTGAGCATTATTGTCTTTTGTAAACGCTGTTCTCTTATACATTGCTTACATTGCATGTCATTACAGTGTAGGCTGATGGATGTTTTATTGTCGGTGAGCTCTCGACGTTTTACCATTTTGTACTGGAAGGAAACTGAATAAACATTTTTATACTCAAACATAAGCCATTTGTCTGGGTTTCTCTGAGAATAAAAACAAAAAAATCAGCGCCACTAAAATATTTTTTTCTGTTCGGGAATGTATGTAAATAATAATAATAATTTGAGATCTTAAAAAAATAAAGAATGTGCTTTGCAATTTCCGTTTTTTTGTAAAACAGTAAACTTGAACTCATGGATAATAACAATGATACTTTATCATTAAAACTATCATTTTGGTTAAAGAGCGGCACGGTGATCGACTGGTTAGCACATCTGCCTCACAGTTCTGGGGATCGGGGTTCAAATCCCGGCCCCGCCTGTGTGGAGTTTGCATGTTCTCCCCGTGCCTGTGTGGGTTTTCTCCGGGCACTCCGGTTTCCTCAAACATCCCAAAAACATGCGTGGTAGGTTGATTGAGGACTCTAAATTCCCCGTCGGTGTCAATGTGAGTGTGAATGGTTGTTTGTTTCTATGTGCCCTGCGATTGGCTGGCAACCGATTCAGGGTGTACCCCGCCTCCCGCCCAAAGATAGCTGGGATAGGCTCCAGCATGCCCGCAACCCTAGTGAGGATAAGTGGTATGAAAAATGGATGGATGGGTGATTAAAGGGCTTCTTCACTGGTATATTAACCATTTTGGAAACATAAGAAATTATTTGAGTAACTACCATTGCTGTTAATGTAGGTCAGCTGTGACCTAAACCTTACATCACAGGGTGGTCTAATACAGTTTTTAAGCATGGTATCTCTTTGTTGGTTTCTTTTAATGAGACTAAAATGGAAAATGAAAGGTATTTACTTCGTTCTTTATCTCTAAATGAAATAGCATGCTGGTAGAATAATGGGGCTCATTGTTGCCTCCATGGTCTCCCATTGACAGTATCCAGAGAGCTACATAAAAAAATGAAATGCGGGGAAAGTGGCCTTGTTTACAGAGCAGCTTTCTAACCTACAGCTATTGTATGTCGTAGTGTACAATATACTGACCAGCCACATAATTTTCACCTCTTGCCAGAGAGTTGTCAATTTAACAGTTTTTTGGGGTTTTTTTTGGAATTATGTTTGTAGTTTGTTAGTGGTGTAAAACTGTCGCGCATCAATGAGAGATATTCTAATATTTAACTCAATGAGTTCAATGGGAATCAGAAATATTAGACCCAGTCAACAACAAATTCACCAATCCATCTCTTGTTGCAAAACATGCAAAAGAGCCCGCTATTTCCATACACACTGCACAGTGCGCTCACATTGCCAGAAAAAAATTCTCTCTCTCTCTCTCTCTCTCTCGCTTCTCCCTTCACCCTCTCAAACAGATACGGTACACTTCAACAAAAAGCATTACAACACACAGTGGGCATTGTCGGTAAATAAACACATGGCTTAGCATTAGAAGAGTTGTAGGCGGCGAGTGTGAGATGCCAGGGAATAGATATAGTATGTTGACCGTTCCACAACGGACCACCTACGTTTTGACACCCAATTACGTACTGGTTGGTTAAGTTGCATTTACCCCATTTGACTATGGGCGACTAGGTTTCTCATTCACACCATGACTGCCATGGCAAATATTTTGCAGCCTGTTATGTTTACTCATCCTGTAACCCCCGCATCTTCTTATGACCATCCTGTTTTGCCAACTGCGACCGGAAACGGGGCTGCCGTGGCCACCGGGAAAACAGTTTAAAAGTAGTCTTAGGAAGCAGGCTACTTCCTGGTTCATGGAGGATAACAGATGGGTGGTGCCATTATAAGTGTGGAGGTGTACTATTTCATTAATGCCACAGTGTGAATTCCTGCATTTGCATGTTTTTGCAAGTTTTTTTCCTTGCTCATGTGTCATCTCTGTTCAATTGTGTTTGTTTACGTAATTATGTTATTTGTGTCTGTCTTACCGCTCACTGTTTTACTATATCAATATTACTGCTGTAAAAAAAGGTCATGCCGGACCCAGAGTTGTATGTTTATGAGGAGCTTACCTGTTTTCTGTGGTCCTATCACCAAGAATTTGGGTAATCTGTCACAGGTCTTCTCTTTAGACCAGATATCTTTGTGTCGTTTGTCATCACATGGGTTCTGCAGGTGCACAGACAAAGGATGAGCGCTATATGCAGTTTATAACATAGAAACATGTGCATTATTGAAAGAGGCCTTGCAACTAAATATGAATGAGGTCCTACATCTCTTACTGCACTCAACTGCAACAACAGCGTCAAATCTTTAAATTAACAACATGTAATTTCAATTAATTTCTTCATTTTCATCACAAACCCAGTCCCCTGACTTAAATGGTGTATTATATTCGTGGACCACCCAGGGTACCTTACGTTTCCTTTTTCCAAGATTAGAACACAAATGACTTTAGTTAGTATTTGTCACATGCTGTAACTTCTGACCATTACATTGCATCTATTTCCTGAAACTTGACATATCAATAATATATTGGCTCTTGAGACATTGGTATTGGTCTGAGTGAGTGAATTATTCACGAAGGAAGCACTCATGCCTGTAGGTGGAGCCCTAGAGTAGAGCAAAATAAAATGTTCTTACTGTGCTTTACATTTTTTTTTTCATAATTTCCAACAGTCCCCAGGTCTCTCAATAAAATGTGTGACATTCTTTACAAAAAAAAAAAAAGAATCACCGCATTATTAACATGATCTTGTAAAACCCTGATGAAAATCGCTCAGTTTTGGGGGGTGGTTTTCACTCATGCAAATGAGGCACTGCTCATCTCCCCCGGCTGTATAATGCCGAGTAAGGTTTTCGTTACCCTGATGACCGGGGGCGGGGTACAGGGGCTGAGAAAGAGAAACGCAAGCTCATGTAAAGACTAAATGGAAGCAGAATTTTTATTTTCCCTCATGGAGAAAACATTACACATAAATTATTGTGTGCATCTGTGTACATACACGGATCCACACACTAATTTAATTAATTAGCCACATGGCTAATGCAGCAGACACAGTTCCAAATGCAAATATTTGCCTGCCCCCACCTCAACAACTTCACTGAACATTATTAGTGGTGCTGTATTATGTAAATTAGCCACACTGTTTAACCTCAATCTGACAAAATTCAGAATGGCTCGCTTCCAAACACATTTTGGAAAAATTGGCAGATAACAAAAGATTTACTTGATGGTTTAATTTCACACATAAGAGTTAGAAAGGCACACCGGAGACCTAATTATTTTCATACAAGCAATTACAGAAACGAGGGGAGAAAAATACACCCCAAATACAACAAGAACACACACAAACACACCTGCCATTGTGGGTCCCTCTGTTCAGGGAACAACTGGAAGTACTTGTGCGCGAGCTGAGGAGGAGGAAGCGTATGGAGCCTCAGGTTTGTCCACGAGCGAAGAAAAGAGGCCACGTGGACGAACGTGTAGAGACCGAGACGATCATTGCCGTAGTTGGAGAGATGGGTCATGAATATACTGATCTGTGGGGGGAGGAGGAAAAACAATCAAGGAATGATAAGTAACCCGAACTGACATGCAGTATTGTGCAAAAATGTGATGTAGTCCAAACTAAATTTCCCAAGTTCCCGTGTTTGCGTGGGATTAAGGTAACACAGGAAATCCAATCGTTGTTGCTGGGACAGACTTTTTGAAAGTCGGAGCACCTGTCCAATGGGAATCAATATTTGTTATCACTTTACAAAGTGAAAAAGACTCATTGGGTTATGTAACGCTGAGCGCAGCTTCAAGAAGAAGAAAAAAACAGACATTCGGAAATGAATATATTGAGTCTTTGGGACAGATTAGGTCGAGGCAATACGCTCACAGCCACTGAGTGTTGACGGCAGAGACGTGGCTTCACACATATACTGTGTGTATGTGTTGAGACCTGGGGGATTTTAGGGGGGTGATGGTGTGCTCGTCCACATTGATGCTCTTACAGGAAGATCAAAAGGGACATAGGAGGGATACACACACATACGCAGATGCAGACACACACGCGCACACAAACTCACGCACTTCTTTTGTGATTGGAGGACATGGGGAATGTCTGGAAGAAATGGTAACATTGGCCATTATGACATGAATTATTTGGTGTGTGTGTGCATGAGGGATTGTGTGTCAGAATATTGAGGGCTGTGGATGTGAATACTTGCACACACAGACACACACGCACACACACACACAGACTCAAAGGACCGCCAGGGCTCTGTTTTAAAGCATGAAGGTTGCCGCGGATAGAAAGCGACAGCCTCGGGGGTTGACAGATCAGCATCCGGCCAAACTGGGAGGCTGTCGTGAATACCAGGGCTCACGATACTGATGTGACGACGTGTGTGCGTCCTTTTGACAGCACACACGTCGTCACATCAGTATTATGAGCCATTTGTGCGCAGTTTGTGTGCACACCGAGTTCATGTGTGTGCACTACAATTAAGTGCGTCTGCCTCACGTTGGCCTCTCACAGCTGAATTGTCCATCCTTTTTCATCACAATCTAGTGGGTGGCTGCGGTAACATAGCGGAAGGACAGTGAAGCTCACCAAGCACTCAGCCACTAAATCTGTTTCCAATGAATCACAGTGCGGAAACCTCCTCTTCCATGAATGTGGATTCTTGGAGATGTGCTAAATTGAACGAGACAGTCTCAACTGTATTCACATTTGGGATGTGAAAGGAATATTGCCTTTGGCACGAAGCAGAAGGGAAGGTGGGGGGAGAGGAAGAGCATAATGTGGACATTATAAAATAGATACGCAGTGATGTAAATAAGATGTTTTTAAAGACTGGCTCCTCTCTCTCTCTCTCTCTCTCTCTCTTTTGAAGCAGGTAAGCAGATCAAAAAGTGATTCATGTTATCTTCCAAACTCTCAATAGCTTATGATGCTTTGGCTGCGAGGGACAGGAGTGTGTAGCGTGTATATGTGCAGGTCACGGAGAAAGAAAAGCTAAATGGATACTAAAATTGAAACATTAATTATAGAGTGTGAGCTTTGGCTGCCAAATTAAACAAAGGGAGAAAGAGAGGCTGACTGTATTTCAAATTGGAGGGCTGCAGAAAAATGGAAGAAGAGGTGAACATACAAGGAGCATAATGGAAAAGAAAGAGAATGTAACCTCAGTGGGTCTGAATTTAAAAAGCCACTTGACACAGTGGAAGACCCAAACCTTCACTATAGAACAACCCACTGTGGCTTAGAATTCAATTAACTGAACCGTGTAAACCCTTTTTTTTTTTTCCTCCCCCAACATCCACTGTCATGGCTCATTTCTTGCATGTTGCATCTGAGTCCCATTTCTGCCTTTAAAAAAGAATACAGTACTAAGATTGCGCTGAAATAATTCGTGCACTAAAGGCTGAAGTCTGAAAACCTGAGAGAAATAAAGAGTCCAGCGCACAGCATCCCTCTTTTAATCTTTGTCCCATGTCCCTTTCTCCCTACGCTCCCACGCAAACAGCTTCATTTTCGCCCTCCTCTCTCATCTTTGAACGTCTTGCTGGAGAGCCCTCGTCTGCCCCAAAACGTCGCTTTATGTTTTCCTCCCCGTTCCTGCTTCACACTGACCTAGATGCTCTGATCAAGCGTGTCACTGCTACATGGAGTGATGTTCTTCAAAATCCATCAGCACCCACGCACGCACACACACGCACGCACGCACAAACAAAAATCTTACAGGATTAGGCGAGTCATGTAGTTGAGTTATGACATGTTGTAACCTCCCCTAACACGGTTGCATGATTGGGAGAAATGACTTGTTTTGGTTAAGCATGTTTCAATCTCTCCATTCATCCAGCCATCCATCCATCACCCATCCTTCCATCCTTCCACTCTTCACATCTACTGGAGCTCTTTCCATTGACTATACTGAATTCATCATCCATCCATCCACCCACCCATCTATCTATACAAAAATCTATCCATCAACTGTATATTTCTGTCAATAAACTCCCTCTAATCATCCATCTAGCCATTCATCGCTCCATCCATCTTCAGTATCTATCATCCATATATTCTTCCATTCATAACCTCTATCCCTCAATCTTTTCATTCTCCCATCTATACACTATAGCTATCATCCATCCATCCATCCATCCATTGGCTATATCTGCCATCTATCAATCATCGCCCCAATATCATCCATGCATCTTTCCACTGAATCTATTCAATCACTGTACAGTATTTCTCATCTATCCATCCATTCATCCCATAAATCATTCGTTCCATCCGTCCGCCCATCCATCGCTACACATTCAGTCACTGTATTTATCATCCGTCTATCCATTCCAGTACTCCATCATGTCTGTGTCCCAGTGCACAAAGAAAAATCCACACAGGCATGTTTGGTGTGGAATAACTTGACTGCCATCGCCTTTGACCTCATCCTACATTTTTGGGATGCGCTTAAAGAGAGATGGCAAGCCGGCTTGCCCTCCCTCAAGTTCAGCATCAGTGACTACCGGCGCAAGTCTTTTGAGAAGAGCAGACGCTGTAGTAGGTAAAAAAAAAAAAAAAAAAGAAGTCTGACTCCATGCTTTCTTCTACTTGCACTTATTGTATATGTAATCACCTTTGGTCCTTATCGTAAATACTTCCATTCATCCAGTTTTGGATGTTTATCAGCCTATTCCCCATTACAGACCACTAAGTTGCACTTACAATTCTCCTTGATTGAATTGTTATTGCTACTAAAAACAAACCGTCTCCCCCTCATGATTTCATTCTCCCTTCCTGACTTGCCCTTGCCTCGCTCTCTTTTCTCTCTCAGCCCATTTAGCTATCTCTGTCTCTACTGTGGATAATCGAAAGCTGAATGTCAATACAGCAAATGATTCCAATTCAATTTATTCTGTCCGCTCCAGTCAACAGCTACTGTGTCTTTCCATTTCGCTATCTTTTACTGCTTTGCTTCCACTTTGTAATTTCTCCCTCTGTTTGTCCTGTTGCTGCCTGGCATGTGTGTCTGTGTGTGTGTGTGTGTAGCTGCCAAAGCTATTAGAGGTGAGCAGTGGGATACTGGAGAAAGTGGAGGACAGAGTGGTAATAAGACAAAAATTGAAAAAAAAAAAAAGTAATGAGTGAGCAAAGTCGGGATGCTCCGGTTGGGGATTTGGAGGAAAAAAAAGACGAAGAAAAGAGCCAAGCTTCCAGGACAGGGGAGTGTGGGTAAAACAGGAAGCCAGTGAGGCGGGGGAGGGTATAGTGCTGACTTTTTGGGGGTTGGCTAATAAGCTGAGAGGCAGAGCTAATCGGTAAATGTCAGCCCTGATAAATGTCTACGTCTTTGCTGATGTCAGCAAGTTGCACATGATAAACATACAGTCAGACTGGTGCTGAAACATTAACATGCATTGGCCAGTGTGCACGTGTGTGCGTGGGAGCACTCTGTATGCTTCTCGATTCTCAAGTGACATAAGATGTCGTGACCTGAAAATTAAAACTCAATTCGTCTGCCACCTTCTCCTCCTCCTTTATCCCACTCTCTCCCTCAGCTTTTTCACCACGTATTGGACCATTTATCCAGGGACGATTTTGCCCTTATTGGCTATTTGTGGAGCCCAGGTCAGACAATCAATTGCCAAGCTTGTTCTGGGGAAGAGGGGGGGTTGGCTCAATGAATGGCGATGGTGGCTCCGAAATGATGAAAAGTATACAAACATGCGGGGACACATGCACTCGTGCATCCAATATGCTGGTGGTTGTCATTGAATTCCACCATGGGCCAAATGTGATTAAAAATCGTTGAATGGGAAGTGACAATGTTACCAACGCGTGGATCATTACACAAAAGGAAAGCCCAGAGGGATGAAAGCTACGCGCTTCAGAACGCTATTGATTGCAAAGCACACACTCTAATGAAAGCTTTTGTCTCTGCAAATGGAAACCTAGCAGCGAGACAGGAAAGTGAATCATCAGTAGCTACATTCTGCAGATGCGTGCGTGCTAGTGTGTGTGTGCATGTCTGAGACGTGGCAGAGGACTGTCATGTAGGGTTTAAATTGCTATTATGTTTAAAATGGCCCCTTCGTTAGGAGCTACATGAGCTCTATCCCATATTGGAGGGCAAACGACAACCGAAGCATGAGAAGATTGTAACTAGCCTGTGTGTACATTTTTTTTGTCCATGTGTCAGAGAGGTAGAGAAATGTGAAAAATGTGGAGATCGCTGGTAATGATTAAAACAGACACATCCAAACTAAATGAAAAGATGAAGCCATTTTTTTGTTCCATCTTGACTCCACCCGAGAGCACAAATTGGATGAGGTTGGTGCGAGAGAACCAGAGCCCTGACTTTAAACCCAAACAAAACAAAAAATCTTAGGATGAACTAAAACAGGCGGGCACGGTGACCAACTGCTTAGCACATCTGCCTCACAGTTCTGAGGGCTCAAATCCGGCCTCGCCTGTGTGGAGTTTGGATGTTCTCCCCTTGGTTGCATGGGTTTCATCCGGGTACGAATGGTTGTTTGTTTATATGGGCCCTGCGATTGGCTGGCAACCAGTTCAGGGTGTACCCCGCCTCTTGCCCAGAGTTAGCAGGGATAGGCTCCAGCACACCCTTGGCCATAGTGAGGATAAGCGGTACGGAAAATGTATGGATGGATGAACTAAGCCAGAGTATGATTCCCACAGACACACTCAAACATCTTGTAGAAAGTCTTCCCAGAAGAGTCGAAGTTGTTGTAGCTGCAAAAGGATCTTTCACTTTCTTTTGGCCTAAAACTACTAAAACCAATTGCAAAACGTGCAAAATGTAAGTTGCTAGAATAAAGAAAAAGTATTTGTGCCCGATTGGTTTGGTTGGTTTGGTTTTTTGCGTTAAATGGTCATGAAATGTGATCTGATCTTCATCTTAGTCATAATAGTAGGAATACCACACCCAATAATATGTTTTTATGTTTTTAATGGACATAACAAGTAATTATTCACAGTGCAGGGTGGAAAAATATGTCAACCCAGAGACTACCAACTTTTCCAAGATCCAATCAGAATCAGGAGTCAGTCAACCTAGAGTCCAGTCAATGTGATGAGATTGGAGGTGTCGGTTAAAGCTGCCCTGCCCTTCAAAAAACACACACCGGTTTGGAGTCTGCTATTGTCAAGCAGCAATACCCTGCACAAAAGAGCTCTCAGAATACAACTAATGATTAGGAACTATTAATTTGTATGAAGCTGAAAGTGTTACTAAAGTATCACTAAAAGCTAAAATGTCCATCAGTCTACAGTCAAATAGATTATCTATAAAAGAGAACAGCATTATCTCTCTCTCAGAATTAGCTCTTTATTTTGCTTGTCAACAAAAACTACATTTTGTAGCGTACTGAATAAGTTAACAGTTATTTAAACAACTTTTTTTTAAACTACCTCTTATTCCAAATCTATTCTGTGGACAGATGAAACCAAACTTGAGTTCAGTCGAAACACACAACACTTTGAACCTGATCACAAGTGGGAGTGCCATGGTTTGGGACTGTTTTGCTGCCTCAGGACCCAAAAATGTTCCTATCATCAATGGAACAAAAAAAGAAGGATGCACTCAATAAATGTAAATAAATGCAATAATAATGGGGAAGAAAAACGTGACAAAAGTATAATAAACAGTGAAGACAGTTGAGATTGTACTTGCATTACATGGAGCATACTGTTCTCCTTTCTGAGGCTTCTTGTAGAATGTTAATTAAGGAGCATTCATGTGAGAGTTGACACATGTTCATCCCTTTTCTGTACCGCTTATATGTTTAGGTTCTTATACAGCTTATGCCAAGAACAAAGCGTAAAGGAAGGAGGTTATATTTTTGTATGCATTTCTAGTTTTGTTAATAAGCATAAATCAGACATTACTATGATTTAATTTCATACAAATCTTTGTGATGGGCTGTGTCATGTCATGAGAAAACGTATAAATGGTTACATTTTGGCCTGGATCCAGAAAGTGCACTCCAAACATTTGTATTCATCATTGTGAAAACCAAAAGTCCACAGAAGTGGCTCACGTGGTGTCTCCTCCATTATTCGGCTGTTGTCAAGCACTTCAAAATGTGCATTTCCGGCACCTGCAGGACTGGAGTGAAGTATTATCGACCACAAGTTAGTTTTCAAATTTACGACCAGGCTTGCCAAACTCTAATGACCTTGGCATGTTTCTTTAACATGCAGCATTAGAGTAACAGCTAAGGGAGGAAGCACGTTCTGCTACTATTGCTTGACCTTGGCTGAGGTTTGTGCACTGTCGAGTGTTTGTTTTTGTTAACGGGATGACACAAAAGCTATGTGACAAGAAACCTTAAAGTGTTGGTGCATTCATACAAGTACAAAGAATTATATATATTTTTCAAAATTGTCTTTGGTGAAGGTTCTCCTGTGTGCATGTGTACTGTTGTTGGCACATACACGTGTCAGATAATAATTAAGACTAATCATGCAATTCAAATCAAAGTAGTAGTAAATTGAAGTGACAAACACAGCGGTATGTGTCAGGATGATGTGTGTGTGTGTGTGTGTGTGTGTGTGACAAGACAGAGAGAGAGAGAGAGTGAAATAGCAACCCACCCTGCGGTGAGACCTAATTTAAACTGGAATGATGAACACAGCTTCGCAGCAAGATGCCATCGGTGACAACGAGACAAAACACATGCACACAAAGTAAACATGGAAATAAAAATGAAACAAGCAAAAGATATAGCGGCAAGACACGCGGAAAAAGCGGGGAACCTTCTTGATGCTGCTTTTTTATGAAACAATCCAAACAAGAAGGGACAATCCTCACGTGAAAGTGTGTGCGTTAATGTCTGTTGGACTCACAGGGTTGAGAAGTACAGTAAGAAACAACTCTCCTCCTCGTATGCTTTTGTCCAGTTCTTTCGGCCCACCGGGATATTCCTTGTAGTAGATGGTGTGAGTGAACAAGCCACACGTTTGACGAGGTAGCACCTATGCGCAACACAACCACAAAGACATACAAATGCATGAGATAAAGTTGCCTTAAGAGAACATCCAATACATTGCTGATGAAAAAAAAATCAACAATGGAAAGTTTTGATTTACAAAATAACAGATTTGAAAACGATACTGTAACTTTGTATTTCCGTAAAAAAGAGCTTGTGGAAAAAAAGAGCAAAACATAAGAGGGCCACATCATAAACCATACATTTTCTATAGCGCTTATTCTCATTGGACTGCCAGGAGAGAGGAGCCTATCCCAGCTCACTTTGGGTGCTAGGCTGTAAGTTAACTTAATACAAAAACGCTTGTTCGTCTCAATTTGAGTGATAAAAAACGGATATGGACCATACCATTGACACACCTGTCATGGCTCTGGCAAATTCATCCAAGTGTTCATTTATGACTTGTGCACCATGTACCTGAAGTTTTCCCACAAAACTGGAAGCAGAGAATTGTCCAAAATGACTTTGTAAGATTACTAAGTGACATTTATAAAACCTGAACATTGTCACTTTTAAGGATAATTGAGTCTTTGATTTGGAAAAATCCAGGACATTTTAAGGATGGTCTCAATTATTTTGTGCAGTACATAGTGCAGCGGTAAGGTGAGATGGTTCTGAGCACTTCAAAGCAGGAACATGTCCTTGGTAGACTCTTGTGAAAGACACTCACATCCTTTCATCTGTTGCCGCTGCTTCTAAAACAGCTTCTATTATTTCTTGTAACTATAATTCTTTTATAGATACTTGTACTTCCAAGTAACGTTTTACTTACTTTCTGCTCCCATGTTTACGTGAACCATTGTCACAGACTTCACTTCTTCTATCAGCAACACTCAAAGTAAAATGTTTTCACTTTTAGCAAGTTTATTCGGCTGATCACTCGGACATTTGTCCTTGCATGCACCGTGTGTGCTCTGCTGTGTTGTGTGCAACAAAAATATGCAGAAACGCATAACTTTAAACATTTCAGAGTGTTCTGCCAATACAGAATGGTTAGTTATGAACTTGATGTCAATTTACATCATGCTTTGTGCTTTCATGGAGTCCGGCGGCCGGAATCTGGCCATGGCTTGAAATTGCGGAACTTCAACCAAGCTGGTTGTCAAGTCATGGGCGGGGAAAGTCAGTGTTTAGACCACAGGTGTCAAACTCAAGGCCCGGGGACCGGATCCGGCTCACCACATGATTTTGTGTGGCCCGCAAAGGCAAAATCATGTGTGTCAACTTCCATGATTCTTGTTAAAATGATAATGTTGATATATTGTAAGCATTTTTGTGTTACCAAACATTAATAATAGTTCAAAAACCCATTACCCTTGATTTCTGATTCCAAAACTAGTTCATACATTTTGTGTGTAAATATGATGAGGCGATTAAAGATTTTTATGGTTTCACAGTCATAACGGCCCTCTGAGGGAAACCGTAACTACAATGTGGCCCGCGACAAAAATAAGTTTGACACCCCTGGTTTAGACGATATCGTGTCAGTTAGTCAAAATTCTGATGTCACAATTTGGCAAAATTTAGAACGTGAATGCTGTGTAAAACGAATGATATGCAGTACAGTAGTTTTTGGTGACATGGATGACACTGTTGGTGATGAACAGGAAGGTCGAGCAAGGACAGGGTTATTAATCATCCAAATCAATTCTGTTTTTTAATATAACATTTGAGAGTGCTACTACATTATTTAGCGAGAGATGGTGGCCTCATTAGACAGAGTCATGCTAGACTTACTCTATTTGTATATTTAATGTGCATTAATTAGAGCAGCATGAATCTTTTCATTTCATTCTCCTCCAGGAAGCACGTGTTTCACAAAATGCTGAGTCGTTTTACTTTTACAGCGGAGCCCTCATACATTCCGGTGACAAATTGCCCGCCAAGGTGGCAACAAACATGTCATGCAGATATTCGTCAACACAGAAATAATTCATCAAAGGGCATAAAAAGCTGACAGACGAACAGATGAAACACAGCTCCAATGTCACACTGGCATGCAGCAAATTTTAAAATGTGTGACATGTACCTTCAAACAGGTCAGGGATATTGTGACGTGTCACCTCACATGGCAGATGAGAATTTCATCAAGCACAGTGGCGAAAGCGACTTCTTTATGCATTGGTAAACATGCTCAGACCTTATTTCGACAGCATCCGATCAAGTGCAACGGATGGCATGTTAGGCGCATTACTTCCAGATACGTGGTAGCAATGAGGCGCATAACGGAGTAGAATTTAAACGCTATTAGTTTAATGTGCTTTTCATGTGATGACAAGTCAATATGTCTGTGGTGATAGAGTCCAAAATGGGTCAACCCATGTTTTGTGTTTAAGTGAGGACTACAGAAAACCCGCTCCATTACTTCCACCATGTGGAATAAGAGACCTCACTTTGCATCAGTGGTCCCATGAAGCTGGAACACCTCTCGTGCATGTTTTGGAATGTGGGAGGAAGCCGGAGTACCTGGAGAAAACCCATGCAAGCACAGGGACAACACTCCACAAAGGAGGCTAGATTCAAACTCAGAATATGCAGCAGATGTGCTAACAATTTAGACACCATGTTGCAGTGTTGGGAAAGTTCATTTTCTATACAGACTAGTTCAAAGTTCAGTTCACCGCTCCAAAAATGAAAATGAACCAAGTTGACTGTTCAAAAAATGAATTAGTTCATAGTTCTTTTTTCCCCCACTATATTGATGGGCTATTACCTTCAAAATACTGGCATTTCATTTCACCACTGTTTCCACCCATTCACTCCACACTACGAGCCACCTGCAGCCCACAATCTCAAAAACATGAGGAAAAACTTCTTGCTTGGATGGTCTTTTGTAAATGAGGAATTAAAAGAAAAAAATAAACAGGACTTTTTTTTCCTAAATGAGAAAAAAAAAACATACAACAATATGACATTCATGACTGCATTTCTCGCAGGTCTGGCCGACAATATATTAACAAAATATTTTATCTTATGAAGTCTTATAATACAACGTTGTAGTTCATGAACCTTCGTTCATTGAACTCGTTCAGATACAACACTGCCGAGCTGCCGTGAATGGATGTTTTTCAGATAAAAACATACTGTACAACTCGCAAAAGCTGGAGATACATGCTTTTCATTAGACGGTGATGGAAATTAAATAGAGCAGTAGTATTCAGTAAGATATTACAATCATTATTTTGTCATGTAGAGCACTTCATGTACAACCCCAATTCCAATGAAGTTGGGACGTTGTGTTAAACAAATAAAAACAGAATACAATGATTTGCAAATGATGTTTGACCTATATTTAATTGAATACACTACAAAGACAAGATATTTAATGTTCAAACTGATAAACTTTGTTGTTTTTTGCAAATAATCATGAACTTAGAATTTTATGGCTGCAACACGTTCCAAAAAAGCTGGGACAGGGTCATGCTTTTCTTTTAACAACATTCAATAAACGTTTGGGAACTGAGGACACTAATTGTTGAAGCTTTGTAGGTGGAATTCTTGCTTGATGTACAGCTTCAGCTGTTCAACAGTCCGGGGTCACAGTTGTCGGATTTTACGCTACATAATGTGCCACACATTTTCAATGGGAGACAGGTCTGGACGACAGGCAGACAAGTCTAGTACCTGCACTCTTTTACTATGAAACCGCGCTGTTGTAACACGTGCAGAATGTGGTTTGGCATTGTCTTGCTGAAATAAGCAGGGGCGTCCATGAAATAGACTTTGCTTGGATGGCAGCATATGTTTCTCCAAAACCTGTATGTACCTTTCAGCATTAATGGTGCCTTCACAGATGTGTAAGTTACCCATGCCATTGGCACTAACACAACCCCATACCATCACAGATGCCGGCTTTTGAACTTTGCGTCCATAACAGTCCGGATGGTTCTTTTCCTCTTTGGACACGACGTCCACAATTTCCCACAACAATTTGAAATGTGGACTCGTCGGACCACAGAACACTTTTCCACTTTGCATCAGTCCATCTTAGATGAACTCGGGCCCAGAGAAGCCGGCGGCGTTTCTGGGTGTTGTTGATGAATGGCTTTTGCTTTGCATAGTAGACTTTCAAGTTGCACTTACGGATGTAGCGCCGAACTGTATTTACTGACATTGGTGTTCCTGAGCCCATGTGGTGATATCCTTCACACATTGATGTCGGTTTTTGATGCCGTGCCGCCTCAGGGATCGAAGGCGTGGGCTACTGCTGAATGGAGTCGCAATTCCGCCGCGTGTCATTCATGGGCTTTTTTTGTAAAGACTATGGAGCAAATTTTTCAATTTTCCACTCCAGATCGTGAGGCAGCTCACTCCCTTGTCACCTTACAACAAGGCAAGCGCAGGGTGTCAGATTATGCGATTGAGTTTCGCATTCTAGCAGCTGAGAGTCATTGGAATAATCGGGCGCTACTCGATGCCTTTTTTCAAGGACTATCCCCCGCCGTCAAGGATCATTTAGTCCCGCTAGACCTGCCGACCGACTTGGACACTCTCATCGCTCTCGCTGTAAAAATCGACAAGAGGCTTTTGGATCGCGAGCTGGATGGAGATCGGCGGAGGGCTGCGTCACCGCGCACTTGGAGGACGAGCCTCGGTGACCAGCCAAACCAAGGCAGATCCCCTGGTTCCGGTCTCAACCCACTGACTAGCGTCCCCACGGATGAACCCATGCAACTGGGCAGGTTCCGTCTCTCCCCTGAGGAACGTCGGTGCGGAGGGAAGGGCGGTGCTTCTACTGTGGTCAGTTGGGTCATTCCGTGAGCAACTGTCACGTCAAAGTTGCCGGTGCCGGTAGCAAGGGCACGGGAGAGGTGAGTCTGAATTTCATTAAGGAAGACCCGACATGGGTTCTTCCTAAAGTGACACTATGCTCTCCTGATCAAGAAATTCATACACCTGTATTAATTGACTCTGGTTGTGACGCTAACATACTTAACTCCCTCCTCGTTAGACGTATGCACCTTAGAACCTTTCAAATAAAACGCCACTGCAACACCTATGCTGCAGACGGCAGTTTTATGGGCAAGATCACTCACCGCACCCAAGCACTCACATTGACATTTCCTGATTCTCACTCGGAACGCATTAGTTTTCATGTTTTTGACGCCATGAATCATGACCTTATCTTAGGGAACCCATGGTTGAAATTACATAACCCCCACATTGACTGGTCCTCTGGGCAAGTTATGTCATGGGGCAGCAATTGCGCCTGGAACTGTTTCAAGCCGCCATGTGATGTTCAGGGCTATGTTTCAAATGACAATCCACAGACCCCATCTGGGGATCCTGACTTATCTCAAGTGCCCACCTGTTACCAGGACATTAAAGACGTTTTTTCCAAGTCCAAGGCCAAATTTGTCCCTTCCACCCCACAGACCTTATGACTGTGCTGTTGACTTGCTGCCTGGAACTACACCCCCACGAGGGAGGTTGTTCTCTCTTTCAGGGCCAGAACACAAGGCCATGAAGGAGTACGTGGAAGAATCACTGGCAGCCGGGATCATTCGCCCATCTTCATCCCCTGTGGGAGCAGGATTTTTCTTTGTGGACAAGAAAGACAAGACCCTGCGACCCTGTATCGATTACCGGGGTCTCAACGAGATCACTGTAAAAAACAGGTACCCTCTTCCTCTCATCTCCACCGCCTTTGAGTTCCTGGAGGGAGCCAAGATTTTCACCAAACTGGACTTAAGAAATGCATATCATCTAGTCAGGATAAGGGAGGGAGATGAATGGAAAACAGCATTCAACACACCAACGGGACATTATGAGTATTTGGTAATGCCTTTTGGGCTTACTAACGCTCCAGCTGTTTTCCAAAACCTTGTCAATGATGTCCTGCGTGACATGTTGAATGTTTATGTTTTTGTCTATTTGGACAACATTTTGATATTCTCCCCGGATGAGGAGACTCACATTATTCATGTCCGCTCTGTTTTGCAGCAGTTACTGCAGAATCAACTATATGTCAAGGCTGAGAAATGTGAGTTCCACAAGGCGTCCGTTTCTTTTCTGGGTTTCGTCCTGGCTCAAGGTGAAGTCAAAATGGACTCTTGCAAAGTCGATGCAGTTATTAATTGGCCTAATCCCACGGCACGCAAAGATGTACAAAGGTTCTTAGGGTTCGCAAACTTCTACAGAAAATTCATCAGAAATTTTAGTTCTATAGCCTCTCCTTTGTATGATCTTACCTCGCCACACAAACCTTTTGTATGGAACCCGGTTTGTCAGGCAGCTTTTCAAAAACTTAAATCGAGCTTTACCTCCGCTCCCATCCTTACTTTGCCAGATCTCAAACAGCAGTTTGTGGTAGAAGTCGATGCGTCTGATGCCGGAATAGGAGCAGTGCTCTCCCAGAAATCTCTCAAGGATGATAAATTACATCCTTGTGCTTTTCTCTCCAAAAAACTGACCCCAGCTGAAAAAGATTATGACATTGGTGACCGTGAACTGCTGGCAGTCAAGGCGGCTTTGATGGAGTGGAGGCACTGGCTAGAGGGGGCACAGACTCTGTTTTTAGTATGGACAGATCACCTTGAGTATATTAAAACTGCTAAAAGATTAAATGCGAGGCAGGCTAGATGGGCTCTGTTCTTCACTAGATTTAATTTCACGTTATCCTACCGACCTGGTTCTAAAAATGGTAACCCAGATGCTTTGTCACGTATTTTCTCCGAAGAGAATTCTTTGTCCGACCCTAAGACTATTTTGCCCAAGTCATGTTTCATTTCCGCTTTTGTTTGGGACATTGAAACTGCGGTTAAAGGGGCTCTGAAAAACATTCCTAGCCCTGAAGATTGCCCTGAAAACAGGCTTTATGTGGTTCCGACCTTAAGGGGAAGAGTCATCCACTGGGCTCACACGAACCGAACTGTATGTCACCCAGGCATTGCCAAGACGCAATCAGTGGTCGAACAGCGCTTTTGGTGGCCTAATGTTAGGAGGGATGTTATCGATTACGTCAATGCTTGCCAGGTATGTGCTGCTAACAAGCCCTCTCATCAACGTCCTTCTGGGGAGTTGCGACCCCTTCCAATACCACAACGTCCTTGGTCAGACATTTCCGTAGACTTTGTGACAGGATTATCGGCCTCTAAAGGCAATACCACCATTCTTACAGTTGTTGACAGGTTCTCTAAGATGGCACACTTCATTGCACTTCCAAAACTCCCCTCAGCTAAAGACACTGCCGAGTTGAAGATTAATCAGGTTTTCAAGTTCCATGGTTTCCCCAAGAATGTGGTGTCTGATAGGGGTCCCCAATTCATTTCGCAATTCTGGAAGGAGTTTTGCAATCTCATAGGTGCTACCGTCAGTCTGTCATCTGGGTTTCATCCTGAAACCAACGGCCAAACCGAGAGGCTGAACCAGGACCTGGCGACTGGGTCCGATGTCTCGCTTCACAGGGGCCGCGAGCCTGGTCTCAGAAACTGGTTTGGGTCGAATTCTCCCACAATTCCCTCCCCTCTGCATCCACTGGTCTATCGCCTTTTCACGTTGTGCATGGTTACCAACCATCTCTGTTTCCTGCCATAGCCCCAGAGTCCACAGTTCCAGCGGCATTGACCTTGGTGAGACGCTGCAGGAGGACCTGGGAGCGAGCCCGCCAGATTCTGCTGCGCCAGGGACGGTCCTACAAAGCCGCTGCTGACCGTCGGAGGAAAACGGCCCCGAACTACAAAGTGGGTCAGCGAGTTTGGCACTCGACCAAACATATTCCACTCCGGGTGGAGTACAAGAAGCTCGCTCCCAGGTTTGTTGGGCCCTTCCCCATCACAAAGATCATCAACCCTGTCACCGTGAAGCTGAGGCTCCCAAGGTCGATCCGGGTCCACCCTGCTTTTCACGTCAGCCTACTCAAGCCAGCCCGGGAGTCCCCTCTGGTCCTGCCTTCCAGCCCCCCTCCTCCCCCCCGGTTTATGGATGGGGGCCCTATCTTCTCTGTGAAGCGGCTGTTGTCGTCTCGTCGGAGGGGTAGGGGGTTTCAATATCTGGTGGACTGGGAGGGCTATGGGCCTGAGGAACGTTCATGGGTCTGCGTTTATCATGGATGATTCGCTCATTCGGGACTTCCACGTTGCGCATCCAGGGGCCCCAGGGCCGTCTGGCGCCGGCCGTTAAGGGGGGTGGAGGGGTACTGTCATGTGTGTGTGTTCCGGGTTTTGTCTTCCCCCCTGTTTCACACACACCTGCTCCTGTGAGCATCTTCACCACCTGTGCCTCGTTCACCCTAATTATCTATTGTATTTAACCTGGGAAGTCTGGGCGTCCCTGCTAAAGCTACTGCCCCCGCGACCCGACCTCGGATAAGCGGTATAAAATGGATGGATGGATGGATGGATGGATGAACATGATTTGCAAATCATTTTATTCTGTTTTTATTTATGTTTAACACAACATCCCAACGGCACGGTGGGCGACTGGTTAGCACGTCTGCCTCAGAGTTCTGAGGACCAGGGTTTGAATCCCGGCCCTGCCTGTGTAGAGTTTGCATGTTCAATGTCCCAACTTCATTGGAATTGGGGTTGTAGAAGTTAAAGGTTGAATGTGTCGATATTGGTTTATCAGTAAAATGCTGCAGTCTCCCTCTCTCTCTCGCTCTCCCTCTCCCTCTCTCCCCCTGAGACACGCATGCAACCACGCACACACACACACACACACACACACACACACACACACAGATCAGAGAGGTTGTTGGTGTGTTGGGTTAGAGCGAGAGGGAGAGAGAGAGATGGAAGGCCACCAGCGCATCAGACACTCAGCACTATTTCACCAAACCAATTATCCACAGAGCTATAGCTCAAACTGATAGAGTACATTTTAAAAAGACAGCACACAAACACACATGCATGCACACAAACACACACATGCACTCGCAGACAATCCCATATCTCTCATATCTCAGCCTGATTTGTTCTGATACCGTGGGTCCAGTGGGCGTCTCTCAATCTGGTCGCAGACACACGAAGAGCAATTTTACAACCTTAAGATGACTTCCTGTCCTCCTCTGAGCCATCAAAGATAAAGTGAGAGGCACAGGAGGAAGAGACGAATGGAGAGAAATTGCAAAAACAGGATCAAGTAGAGGCTATGGGGGCTTTAGGTTTAGTATTAGTCTGATTGGACCAATGCTAAATGAGCATGATTCCACGTTATATCACGTTATAACCATGACTCTGCAGTATCGCTGAAGTGCTGGGCAATAGAAGAAAAGTCATCTTGCCCTAAGGTGCGGTCACTTCACACATTCAAACTTTGTGGAAATGAAGCCCTGAATCTGTCATGCCTTCTCTCGTTTGTTACCAAACTGTCCTCTTCAGGATCACTACAGGGGCCTACAGTGCGTCCTGTTTCCGCACGAAAATCATCATCCGTCATCCATCTTTCAACCCTGCAACAAAAGTTGCAGTTTCATGCATGATGTCACGAGAAGGAAGTGATTGTAAAGCAACACTGACAGCGCGAGACTGTTGCTTGATTCAGACCAGCACCACTTCTCGGTACATCAGTGGAAAAATTGTGTTTTGTTTTTTTCTGACATTTTGACTTGTGTTTATGACAGACTTTAAAATGCACCTGCCGTCATCCATCCATTTTCAACACTGCTTATCCTGGTTAGGGTCGCAGGGCGCTGGAGCCTATCCCAGCTGACTTCGGGCGAAAGGCGGACTACACCCTGAACTGGTCGCCAGTCAGTCACAGGGCACATATAGACACGGACAACCATTCGCACCCACATTCACACCGTCACTGAGTGGGAACTGAACCCACGCTGCCTGCACCAAAGTCAGGCGAGTGTACCACTACACCATCAGTGACACCTGCCGTCATGTCGTTTCAGGATAAGCAGCAATAACTCTTTATTGGATCCACGGGGCATTCCCCCTCCGTATGGCACTGTTTTTCTCCTCTGCAATACATATTTTATGTTTAATATGGAGCCATGATTTAATAATTCTTCATTGTAATTATTTTATTAATATGTATTTTATATTTAATATACTAATTTATGATTTAGGGCAGCACGGTGGAATAGTAGTTATCATGTCTGCTTCACAGTCAAGAAATTTCAATCTCAGCTCAGGTTCTCCTGTGCGGAATTTGCATGGTCCCCGCGTGCTTGTGCGTGTTTTCTCCGGACACTGCAGCTTCCTCCCACATTCCCCCCCAAAAAAGCATGTTAGGTTCATTGAAAACTCTAAATTGCCCATGGGTGTGAATGAAAGTGTGAGTGGTTGTTTGTCTAGATGTGCCCTGCGATCAGCTGGTGAGCAGTCCAGAATGTACTCAGTCTCGCACTGAAAGTCAGCTGGGATAGGTTCCAGATCTCTCGTGACTCCACTGTAAAAAACGATTTCGGAGAGAGGTAAATATAATCTATGAAAATCATCTAAAATGTACTTGATTACTCAGATAGTAGAATAATCAGAATCAGAATCATCTTTATTTGCCAAGTATGTCAAAAACACACAAGGAATTTGTCTCCGGTAGTTGGAGCCGCTCTCGTACGAAAACAGACAGTCAATTGACAGAAAATGCTTTTGATAAAACATAAAAACACAGTACAGAGAGTCTCTGAGCAATGAAAGGTTTCCGGTAATGCCGATATTTTTATTATTTCTTATTTTTTGGACAATTGTGCAAATGATGCAGTCTTCTAGCAATTTAGAGCAGTTAGAATTTACTACTGGAGCAATAATCTGGTACAGTGACCATTGTGCAAATGGTGCAGAGACTTCAAGAAATTTAAGCAGTTTAAAGTGACTAGTAGTGCGATAATCTGGAACAGTGACAATTGTGCAAATGGTGCAGATACCTCTCAAGCACCTGAGTGGCCCGTATTGGTCAAGAACAGATATGCAAATAGTGCAGAGTGGCAAGACAACTACAGTGAGTAAACAAATAATGTATAATTGGCCCGACAGAGATGTGACAACAATCTCAAGACAAAATTGGCAGCATGTTACAATGGAATTGTAAAGTTAAGAAGTTAATGGCAAGAGGGAAGAAGCAGTTGGAATGTCTGGTAGTTCTAGTTTGCATTGTTCGATAGCGCCTACCTGAGGGAAGGAGCTGGAAGAGGTCCAATGCGATTTTGCATGTTCTTGTCTTGGTTGTGACAGAGTGCAAGTCCTCAAGGGGTGATAGTGTGGTACAGATGATTTTTTTCAGCAGTTTTGATTGTCTGTTGCAGTCGGAGTTTGTCCTTTTTTGTGGCAGCACCAAACCAGACTGTGATAGATGAACACAGGACTGATCTGATGACTGCTGTGTAGAACTACCTCAACAGCTAATGTGGCAGGCCGTGCTTCCTCAGGAGCCGCAGGAAGTACATCCTCTGCTGGGCCTTTTTGAGGATGCAGTTCATGTTGGTCTCCCACTTCAGGTCCTGAGAGACTGTATTTCACAGGAACTACCTCTCACGTGCTTGTAAAGTATCTGCGGCATTTGCACAATGATCACTGTAGTAGATTATTGCTCTATTAGCCATTTCAAACTGCTTTCTTGAGGACCCTGCATCATTTGCACAATATCCGAAAAATAAAATTTGTATCGGCATTACCACATTACCAGTAACCTTTCATTGCTGAGTGACTCTCCATGCTGTGTTTTTATGTTTTGATGTCTCAAAAGTCCCGCGACCCTAGTGAGGATAAGCGGTAAAGGAAATGGAAAGTATTTTCTGTCAAATGGCTGTCTGTTGTCATACTAGAGTGGCTCCAACTACCGCAGACCAATTCCTTGTGTGTTTTTGGCAAATAAAGATGATTCTGATTCTGATAGCCATTGATTTAAGGTACTGTTTACTCAAAATATATTATTTAAATTTACCCGATTAAAGTGGCTGCAAATTGTTACACTATATTCATTGGGTAAACTATATAGTTTGCTTTTCACAAAAATAATAATAATAAAGACAAGTACTATGGAAATTGGGTGGATATTTTTACCACAACCGTACACTGTTTTGATTTCAACTTGAAAGCGTGAAATTAAATTTAAGGACCACTCTTGACTGCAAATGTAAAATAATTACGGTATTTGAGATTAATGTTCTTTTGTTTTCTTGACATGTTTATGTTTTTGAAACAAATTTTAAATATAAAATAACTAATGTGAGTAAGTTGTTTCATCACATTTTTAACTCACTTTGTTGAGTCCAGTGTTGAATATATTATTGTTTAATTGATGGAGACAGTGATGCTTCGGAGTGTTGCACAAATTGAAAAGTAACAGCACACAATAGTAATGTGTCCAAGTGTCAGCTATGTATTGTAATGAATTTAGTGCTGTTGTTTTTTATGTCACAACAAGAAGTCAGGAAATAAAAGCAGACTTTAAAAATTTACATTTGTCAGGTCAAAGCGTTCTTTCAAGCACTGGTAATTGTGGTGTCAAACGTGATTGTGATTTTATTTTTTTTTTCTCTCGTGGTTAAGGGAGCAATTGTCTTGACAAATAGCCTGGCTGACATGTGAATGGAGGAGGAGGAACTGCAATGTCAACAGATGGAATGAATGACAAATGTTAATTTGCGCATTCTGATCAAGTAACGGGTTATGTGTGAAGGGTTCCTTATTGTGTTAAACAGCAAACAAGGCCCAAAAGCAGAAGCGACTGGTGATGTTTTTTTTTATTTTTTTTTGGAAGGGAGTATTAAAACAAAACAAAACAAAAATCTAAAACCAACATAACCATAAGTACAACACCCGCCACTGGCCACTAATAATTCTTGAAGATAAATTCTGCCTTGACTACCTTTTGGTCACATTCCTCGACACACACTCAGAGCAGCATTTAGGTCTCTGTAACATTAACAATTTTGTACTGGATGGAAAAGAAATATGCACTTTTAACAAGGGCCTGACCAATTTATGGATCGGAGGATTTCATAGGCCAATTTGAGTCCTTTTCACACTCACATTTAACTACAGTGTATGTAGTGTACAGTATATACTGCGGTGTATATTATATACCTACTGACAATTTTAAGTCTTAATTAACCCGAACATGCATGATTTTGGAATGTGGGATAAAGTACGAAGTACCTTGCGAAAACTTATGCGAGCACATGAACGTGCATCTCGACACAGGAATGCCTGAGCCAAAATTTAAACCCTCAACCTGAGAACTGTGAAGCCGCTGTGCTGCCCCTCTACAGATCTCTTTTAGACTAATTTATGTTCTTTAAGTAGCCCAAAAATTGGGGGGTGAATTCATGGCCATCAACATGACACATTTACAGAGTAAACAAAAATAATAATGATCATCATTTATTTCTTAGTTATTTTGCCGGATGTGCTTGCATTTATTACGCAGATACTTTAGTAGCGCCATTGCCGCTTGTTGGTAAAGCACCATTGTCCTGTTCATGTAGAAATGCACATACTGTACAGACTAGGATGACTTGCCTCTTAAACCACACCGGTTAAATATTGAATTAAAGCACAGAGACGGGATGCTGGTGTTCGACAAGGTCAAACAATTCATATACATACGTGCACACAAACACATTACGGTAACATCCAACACACACAAAGACAGATTTTCAGTTTAAGGACACAAGAAACAATTGCCGCATGAGCAGGCAGCATGAAAATAAATCATTTCATACGCTTGCAAAGATACCCAAACAGTGTTTTGACCAAGCGATTGTCTCTTTCCAGTGAATCGCCCACTCATTTCTCAGTTTTGAGAATTCAAAATGGACATTTTTCATTAGAGTCAGATGCATTATGTACATAAGGAAGTTGCAAAATGTGCTTTTGAATGGGCCTGAAAATATGGACAGCCTCCCTCTTACTCTTTTTGGACAGGCTAGATATATAGAAGAAGTCCAAATGGTAGAAGGAAATACACTTTCAGCTTGACAATGCTAATAAGCTCAGACATTGGGACGTTATAAAGGAACTCAGTGTTCAAAGAGGACATTCATCTGTGGAAGCTGCATGAGTGTGCTCTCACCATGATGTTACTGTGGATGAAACCTTTGCGGTAACGGGCAGGCTTGAGGTGTGGATATTCCTCCGTGCTGGTCACCTGGATGTTCCACACGCGCCTCCAAGCCTCGTAAAGCTGCAGATGGACCGGGTAGACCCCCGAGTGGTGGGGGGCCACGGCGTAACCCATGTTCACTGGAATGTCATGTTGCTGCACACACAATTCATTTGTGAATGAGTGAACAGGCGAGCATAAACACATAGAGGAGTGTTCCCTCTTTTTGACCTTGTAGATAGGGGGAGTGAAGGGTGGGGTGGGGTGTCACATAGTTTGGGATGTGTTTGTTCCACTACCGCAGTGGTTATCATACTTGGCTCCAGGGGATCCGAGAACCATAACTTGTTGGTTCACAAAATAATTTGCCTAAAACTATTCTATTTTAGGCGGCACAGTGGCCAACTGGTTAGAGCGTCAGCCTCACGGTTCTGAGGACCCGGGTTCAATCCCCGGCCCCGCCTGTGTGGAGTTTGCATGTTCTCCCCGTGCCTGCGTGGGTTTTCTCCGGGCACTCCGGTTTCCTCCCACATCCCAAAAACATGCATGAATTGGAGACTCTAAATTGCCCGTAGGTATGACTGTGAGTGCGAATGGTTGTTTGTTCCTATGTGCCCTGCAATTGGCTGGCAACCAGTTCAGGGTGTACCCCGCCTCCTGCCCGATGACAGCTGGGATAGGCTCCAGCACGCCCGCGACCCTAGTGAGGAGAAGCGGCTCAGAAAATGGATGGATGGATGGATATTCTATTTAAAAAAAAAAACTTTTAAGGTGCATGCCTACATATGGGTTCTGGCGCGCCAATAAAACAAATATACTAAACCAATTTCAGTTCTGTACCTTAGCTCTGATATGATTGTGATGTATCATGTAAGTCTGACATCATTGCATGCGCATAGCATTTCTAACCCTCTTACGGTCTTTTCTCATGTAGACTTTTAGAGGTGAGGCAAGGCGAGTTATACAATATATTCGTGGCTTGGAAGCACATACCTTCGGTGAAAAGTTTCTGAACAGTCGATAAATTAAAGCTTTAGCAATGGGAAAATGGGCACCATGCTTTAGACAAAGTTCCGTGCAATTGACTCCGTGATTGGCTTTCACAGGGCTCCTTGTGAAAATGATTCTGCTCATGTTGTCTGTTTCTTAGTGGGAATTAAACTCGGTCGTGGCTTTTGTTGAATATATAAATAAATAAATAAATAAATAAATACTCCCTAGAGTGGTTAGAAAGGTCACTTCGCAGCCATGTTGTGAGTGTAAGCAACGGGCATGAGCTCACGACGATGAATAAACAGTAAATTAAATTCAATATAATTTGGTTAAGTTTAGTGGCGGTTGGTGGAGTTTTCAATGGGGCCACGATATAAATATATATATATACACACATACACACACATACACACACACACACACACTCGTAATCGGTAACTTTAACATTATTGGCTGACGGGTGCTGGAATTTGATGCCATTTGATTGTAGATGACTCCACTGCACGTCACAATATAACAAGAGTTAACAGCAAACGTCTCGGCGCCCTAAAACCAGAATTGACATCATGAAATAAGACAACAGCGATAAACAAATAAATTTTACTCATCATTAACTACGTAGTATTTGTCCAAGTCATCTAAAAATAGATATACATAGAATTTGTAACATTTTCTGTCTTTCATTTTATTCACTTTTTTCATTTTTAATTTGACTCAGGAGCGGTGGGACAGCGCCTTTGCGCCCTCTGTTGACCAGCCACCACTGGTTAAGTTGCTTTCTGTTAAGCATCATGAATATTAAAGTGGAAGATTAAAAAAAATAATAAAAATTTCAAAACGTTTGAGAACCCTGACTACCTGACTTGACAAGGGGAAATTAAAAATAGATGTGTTCATGAGGGCACTTGTGAGGGTGGATGTTTTCTGAGTGTGCCTTGCAGACAAATGGTGTTGTCCTTCGCCGCGCCACACATCCACTTACACCGTCAAAGCAAAGCATCGGCGCTCACAGGATGAGCGAGCGGAATGTGTCTGTGCAATAAAGGTTAGGGATTGGACTTTACGATCACGTTCACCTTCAATAAGAGGAACCTACATCCACCCTCGCTGTATCATAGCTTATGTGTGACATCCCTGTATGGCCATACAAATGATCTTCACACACATACACACACAGACGCGGCGTGGAGGCAAAGAGAGCACAGAAATAACAGCCGCCTACCTTGAGGAATTCAGATTAAATGGTCGGAGATAAAAATGGCTCCTGGGTTGCCATTAAGGTGAATGCCCCATTAGCAATGGATGAATTAAGATTTGTTTGGATTTAGGAGATTAGTAAAGTGTCGGTCAGGCGAGGCTCACAACACCGATTTCATTTGCATCTGTTGTCATTTTTTTCAACAAAGGGCAAGGCTGTTTGAATTATCTCAGAAAGGCTCTGGAGATGAGGCAAGGCTCCGGGGAACTAAGGGAATAATGCTGATTGCGTTTTGCGGTTGACTGATTATATTTGGGAGGGGGGGGTCCTTGTGTTTGGAGGAAGTTTGTGGGACTATGTATATAGGCTGCGGTGATTTTGCGTTAGAGGTAAGTGCCCACCTGATGTTACTTTTGTTTTCCCTTCCTAAACCACTACACAGTTTGTATTCAATGCTGAATAGTTATTCACTACCGATGTGTATAACTAAACATGTCTCATAATCTTAATCCATAATCCTAATTTTGCTTGCTGAGTCTCTGTAACGCGATTTGGGCACAGTGCTGGTGTAGACCAGGGTTTGTCAAACTCTTTTTTGTCTCAGGCCGCATTGTAGTTTTGATTTTTTCTCTCAGAGGGCCGTTAGAACAGTGAAACCATATAAATGTTTAATCATCACCAAAACATATTATTACCATTACAAAACAAATTGAGGGATAACTAGTTTTGAATTCAGAAGACAAGGAAAGTAGTTTGTTCAAGTATTGTTTAAGTTAGTGTTGAAGAAGGGTTTGGTAACAGAAAAATGCAATATTTCAACATTATTGTTTATTATTTTGACAATTTGGAATTTGGGTACAGATTTTAGCAAAAATCGCGGAAGTTGACGAGCGTGATTTGCTTTCGCGGGCCACATAAAATGATGTGGCGGGCCGCATTTGGCCCCCGGGCCTTGAGTTTGACACCCATGGTGTAGATGAAGCGCTATATAAGTGCACACCATATTGATGCTGATAATAATTATTCATAAATAATTAGTTATAATATTTGAGTTAATGGCATAAATATCCTAGCAGCTAGGATACAGATTTAGTGTACAGCATTTTTTAAATAAGCTATCGGAAGGAAATGTAATAGCTGTGTTTATTGTAGTCTACTTTGGGGGTCGTTAATAGACCTGCCTTTTGTTATCCTATACTGTGAGCTCAAACTTAAAACAACATAATTTACAACCACAGTAAAACAACTTCAGGATAGAACATGGTGTTTGTGTGTGCAGGGCGGAGGTGGTGGGTGTAGGGCGTTGTGTGTGTGTGTGTTGGGCCTTCAGGAGGCTTATGTATGGGGGCCCAGAATTTGGTGCCACGCCTCTGGACGTGTGTAATGTGTGCATTGTGTGTATGTTCATGTGTGTGTCAAAGTGGATCATATTGTTCTGCCTTCGGGCGCTTTGTGGCAAAGAAAAGGCAATTATTTTACACTGAGGTGGTTCAGAAAGCAAATATGATTTCAAGGACACATGAAAGGGAAGAAAGACAAGGGAATATAGACAGCGCCAAGCAGTGTGTGCGTATGCGTGTGCGTGACTGTGTAAATCAATCTCACCAACGCAAACTCCTTGTTGAGCACCATCTGCTCCAGCAGCGAGGACTCGTTGTGGAAGAGGTGAGGCTGCATGTGGCTCCACATGTGGGGGAACCACCAGAACTCATGCACGTACTTCAGCAGTAAATCGTCTCCCTCATCCTCCTCCACGGTACCTATGTGCACACGCACGCACACACAAAAGGACAAAAGGACGCAGTGTGACAGATGTAGTGACACACAATGTCACGCTGCTGAAGGTTAGAGTTCGTCAACAAGCAGCAGGCTTCTCTTAGGCATGTGTTGTGGTGTGATGTGGTGTCATCCCTAATAATACATGCTATAATATATTATATCATATTTGTTCGCAAATTAAATCCTTACAAAATCCAAATTCTAGTTTTATTTTTTTTAAACATGAGCCTGTTGCAGCAGATTTGAATATGAAAACGTCCTTGGGGCCACAACAGCACAAGCACACACACATTCGCATACCACGGTTCTGGGACTCCAAATTACTGAGATAGCATCAAGCAAAAATTGGGATTTCATATCTCTTCTCCCAATTAAATATACCATGATGAGGAGATTTAGCTCATGACTACTGATAAGGAGTATATATGTATTCATTCATTAATTTTCCATACCGCTTCTCCTCACTAGGGTCGCGGGCGTGCTTGAGCCTATCCCAGCTATCTTTGGGCAAGAGGCGGGGTACACCCTGAACTGGTTGCCAGCCAGTTGCGGGGCATATATAAAGAAACAATAATTCACACTCACTTTCACACCTCCGGGCAATTATTTGTTTTTTTTGGGGGGATGTGGGAGGAAACCGGTGTACCTGGAGAAAACCCACACAGGCACGGGGAGAATATGCAGACTCCACATAGGAGAGGCCGGGTTTGAACCTGAACTGTGAGGCAGAAGTGCTAACCAGTCCGCACATCAGTCGGGGGAAAAAAATAAATTATATATATATATATATTTCTGAATTCTATGAATCAAGCTTTGTGCTATCCATTCATACTGATTATATTCATACTGGGTATTAGGACAACACTGAATAGTAAAAATACATAGATAATAAAATATTGTGAGATTGCAGCAATAGAACTGCAATTTATACTTGACAAAATATATTAACAATGAAAATAAAACATTACTTTGGAAATGTGTTGTTTTACAGCTAAAAGTTACTCGGTTTAAAATGTCATAGAAGCGCAACTATTTCAATTACTTTCTCAAAGTAATGTAACTAATAACATTTGATTACATTTTGAATACTTTGACTTTTAATTTTGAATGAATGCATCAACAGGACCCTTGGATGTTTCCTTTAAAAAAGTGGATTGAAACCATACATTATTTTCCAATTAATTACATATTTGTTCTTAACACAAATAATTCTTCTTAACACAAATAATTCTTCTTAACACAAAACATGTTTGTTACATTTTATATATATACATATATATATATACCGGTACGTATACATACTATACTGTATGTATGTGTAAAATGTAATTATTACTATAACCTTTTCAAAATCTCAGACAAAATAATGGATCATAACACAAGGTGACACTTCAAGGTCATATTTGGAAAATATGTCATGTTTGAGAATACAGTAGAAAGGCACATGACCAGAGAGAGCCAATCACAAGCGACAGCTTTAGAAGGAGGAAGTGCTATGAAAACAAATCTGAGCTTTTGCGGCTATTTTTCAAATGTAACGATAAAAAAAAATGTATCATCGAAATTTCTAAAAGCAACTGTAATTTAACCACACTTATCTCAGTAATTTAATGGATTACAGTTACATATATTTTGACATTAAATTATGCAATCTGAATACGGAATTAGTTGCTCACCAACACTGCCGATATCAGTACAAGTATTCGCTCTTGAGTACGCACTAATACCGAGTACCGATATGACTTTAGATACATAAAATTTCAAATTAACACATTGACAGATCCTTGTCAACAAATACCTTTCTTTCTTTCCGACGCTCACGATGATTCGCTGATGTGTCAAATCGCCGCAGCACAGCGTCAACTAGTGGCGAAGAGGACTTACTAGAGTTAAGATTTGATTGCCTTTAATATCAGTGGCTGGTATCGACAGTCTTCACGAGTACCCGATTCCTTGAAATTAGGCCGATAACGGCCCGATACCGATTCCTGGTATCGGTACTTGCCCATCTCTAGTTTGTTTCAAAATAAAACACAATGGTTTTTTTTAACACATTTAAATCATATTGGCTGATTATTTATACGGCAGATAGAGAATGGACTGATTTTAGAGTATTGTGTTTACATTTGTATGGGGCTTTCACATCTACTCGCTAATATCCATTAGTTTTCTATAGTACTTTTTCAATAGTACTTGTCCACATTAGAGTCACGGGGGAGCTGGAGTCTATCGCTTGTTAACTTTGAGCGAGAGGTGGTGTTCACCCTGGACTGGTCGCCTTTCAATTGCGGTGTACATTTTGAAATACAACCATTCACCATTCACACTCACATGCACCTCTTGAAATTTTGTGGAAAGTCTTCAACCTGCATGTTTTTGCAATGTGGGAGGAAGTTGTAGTACAAAGAAATAACCCACGCAAGACCAGCAAGAACTCAGAACTGTGATGCACATATGCTAAACACTATACCAATTTGCTGCCTCACTAAATAATAGTACTTTATCTTTATAACTTTACCACTACTCCTATTTCTTCATTTTCAGCTTGGCCCTAATACAATGTGCCATCAAAAAAAATGTATTCTGTGCAACAGGGGCGTTTGAAATACTCCCTCTGTGTTTTTTTTTATTTTTTATATTGTTATATTTATTGCAAATGCTGCCTTGACAACACAAGGTTTGTGAGGGATCAGACAGCGAGAGGAGTACAGAACTTCTCAACAACAGAACCATAGCAGAATAGCATGGTACTGTATGTGACCACTATAACGTTCCATAGGAGTCACGTTCCTATCTGTGAAGGATACATACACCCTGTGAGGAAGGGACGCAACAACTAACCGTTACGACCGGACAGGACAGCGATAGTGAGCCACCGGCGGCGTGTGGCGGAAGAAACTATGCGATGCCTAAACACCTGTAGGAACTTTAGAATGTGCCTGTGAGGCCCTTTGAGATGCTTTTGTGATTAAAGCCTATATAAATAAAATTAAGTTAACATGACTTGACTGAAGCCACTCTAAAATAGGCCTAAGAACACCACTGCCAAGTCATTATTACTTGCCATAATTTTCTTGTTTTTTTTTATTTTATCTTATCTTTTTTTTTTTTTAAATGTATTCTCATAAGTAGCGTGAGAAACAGTTATGTTCACCATAGCACTTTTTATTTTTTTTTAGTGTTTCTTCATTGACTATTACTTACCTGTGTGATAGAACTTGCCAGAAAAGCCCAGGTTGAAGGTAAAGTTGGAGATGTGAGCACGCAACTGTCTTTGAGTATCCAGAAGCGCCTATAGATCAGATTAGACTGTTAGATTCGTTACGGTGGACAGATGCAGTGAAAAAAATAAATAAATGAATAAAATAAATACATGTACATATAAAAGTGTTCCGATTTCTCATGTCCTTAAACACACCTCAGTGTCATGTGTTAATGCTCAAATTGGGATTTTCTTCAATTTTTTAAATGACATCATTAGTATACTGGCGTTTAAACAAAGACTGTAATGAGTGCTAACCAAAGAGCGTTACACATGCGCGCACACACACACACACATGAGTTAATGAAGGTCAATGCATTAAAGGCCTCTAGAGGATGGAATAATAACCCCCTACACAACCCCTCCAATACACACACGCGCACACACACACTCACTCGTAGTCATTCACTTCCATCCATCTATTACCGAGTGAACCTGCAACAGTCCGACCCTTCCCTCCTTCACTGCACCCTCTCCCTACTTTGGGGAAGCTGCAGTCTTCCTCTGTCGCACACTCGCCTGAAACTCCATCTCTCCATCGCTTGCTCAAATGTCACATTCTCAGGAGACGAGCTTGTTCTAATTTAAAAGAAAGGCTGAAGCAGCACGGAGGATATACCGCTCTCTGTCTTTCTATAACTCCCTCTGTTCTCTCCCAGCCCTCCTTCTTGCTATCATTGCACTTCTTGATGTTTGCGGCCATAAATATTTTTTATGAAACTTTTATTATTCCATGGTCGTTTTGTTGGGCTCAGCGCCACGTCTCTATTAAAAAATGTTTGTCGGGTGCCTTTTAATCGATCCCCAGGAACCTTTTCTGATTTAGGAGATGAGCAACTGATGTGAGCGCGAGGAAGCGCTTGCAAGCAGGGTTTCTGTGTGTGCGTGTGTGTGTGTGTGCGTGTGCATGTGTGTTTGTGTGTGTGTGTGTTAACAAATATAGAGTGCAGTATCTTCATTAACACTAATCTAATGGTGTTGAAGATGGCTGCCTGCTGACAGATGTGCACAGCCCTAATCTGATCCCTTGTCTCCACTGTGATGACATCCTCTACATCACACCCGCGCACACGCACACATGCAAACACAAACACACACACACACGCACGCACGCACGCACACACACACACGCACACATCCAAATACTCAGAATTAAATTCATTTTGTTGTCAAGCGCTTTGCATTTTAACTCAATCTACTCTCATGGATGCACTTGGTCAGAATGCATTATTAATGCACATGTTGGGAAGAGTGAGCGCTAGCATGGGAGTTTGTCCAAGTGTGTGCTGTATTTGTGGAGACACATCATTAATATTCTGTAAGGAACATGGGAAAAATTCGACGCAGTGAGGCATAAATAAGCACACTGGTGATTTTGCATGATGTAATGTAGACAATATGTTCAGACTTTGTCGAAATTCAAGTTGCATCGACAACAGAACCCTGTCGTAAATCAAAGACCCCCCTTTAACATTTTACTACTTGTCCACGACTCAGTCGTAATGGTTTTGTGACCAAATTTTGTGTTCTGACCCACAAGCTGAGAGTCACCGTTAGAGTATGTTGACAGTTCTATCTTTCTAGTGAATGTCTTCATTGTGTTGCAGTGCTATTGAGTGCAGAAAATAACACAACAAAACAAAAAAAACGTGTGCAGAATTCACCAGAACTTACAACTTAGTTGGTCATTTGAAAGGAAGAACAAAAGAACATCGTTTTCAAAACATCAGAAAACAAATTTGTAACAACCTGTTTAGTTTCACATGACAAATACTTGAATATACCCATTATCCATCCATCCATCCATTTTCTGTACCGCTTCTCCTCACTAGGGTCGCGGGCGTGCTGGAGCCTATCCCAGCTATCTTCGGCCAGGAGGCGGGGTACACCCTAAACTGGTCACCAGCCAATCGCAGGGCACATCTAAACAAACAACCATCTGTACTCACATTCACCCCTACGGGCAATTTAAAGTCTTCAGTTAACCTACCATGCATGGTTTTGTGACTGTCTTCTATTGCTTTGTTTTTAACCCATCCATCCATTAATTTTCTATAGATATATTTTTTTTTTGCGTCAACCATGTAATGGTGGACACAGTTGCAGCCTGAATCAAAGTACAGTCTATGAGATTTTGACATGGCAACGTCAAAAATATCTGTGTCTATGGATTAATTCGCCTTGACCAAATCTGTTTCCAACCTTGGTTTAAGAGAAAAAATAAATACAAAATTTAATCGAATTAACCAGATCTCAAAGGTTAATGAAATCTCACCACTTGATTTTGCAAACAAACAAATGACATTGGTGACAGATTAAATTGGATAGTTTATGCATGGTCAATAGTTTAGATTCCTATTTTGTGAATGTACTTGTATACTTTATATTATATATTTATATTTCCTATATCCACTATTGCTACTGAAATGATGGAATTTTCCCCATTGTGGGACTAATAAAGGTTATATTATCTTATATTATAAATATTTATTATTAATAATAATGTACTTTTAACCTGACCCCATTCTCAGATGACGTCGCCAGTGACATATTAATTCATTTCCGGTCTTGTGAAGCAGTGAATTATTTGATATTTATATCTCCAGATACATATTAGTTGCCCTGTTATGTTGTTGTTCAAACTTGGTTACTCTCTGCTATAACGCCGTTCCAGCCAGTGTACTGTATAATCCAATTACTTATTTCTTTTACTATTTCTTCTTTTATGCTACAATATCACGATACCTTTCATTTTCCTTTGCTACAGTCATCAGTACACTTTCTCGTCAAATATCAGCATATACTAGTGCCTATGGTGTCCTCATCAGAATCATTCAATCATCATGAAAATGTAGTAGAATAATGAAACACTGAGGATTTATTATAAGTGGCCAAACATTTGTAAATATACTAGTAGCCTACAGCAGTGTCTCTTAAAATGTGCGTCACTGTTCTGCTAACTACAATAATGCAATTATTATGTTCTGCAATAATTGCTTATCCACACGAGGGTCGCGAGCGTGCTGGAGCCTCTCCCAGCTATCTTCGGGCGAGAGGTGGGGTACAACCTGAACTGGTCGCCAGCCAATCGCAGGGCACATATAAACAAACAACCATTCGCACTCACATTCATACATACGGGCAATTTAAAGTTTTCAATTAACCTACCACGCATGTTTTTGGAATGTTGGAGGAAACCAGAGAAAACCAACGGAGGGAGAACCTGAAAACTCCACACAGGCGAGGCTGAATTTGAACCCGGGTCCTTAGAACTGTGAGGCAGATGTGCTGACCAGTCGTCCACCATGCCGCCTAATAACTGGTTAAATGATGCAAAATAATTTTTAGATGGTTTTATGGAACACAACAATTGATTAAAAAAAAGTTATTTTAGTCATATAGATTCTATTTTCATAATCACATTGAACGTTTTACATGTGTCGGTAAAATTGTTATCCACCCTGTCGTCATGGGGTCACTGCCCTTTTACGAAAACCCTTTGGCCAAGTGTATATCAATTGAAATCAAAATGTTTCATGAATTCAAAATTACTGATGCACTGAAATGAAGATTCTTGATCGAAAACCGAAACTGAGGAACCCCAAGGCAGAAAACCGAAAGCCCAAACAGCAAAAGAAATGATCAATCAATCAAACTTCATTTGTAAGCGCTTTTCATACAAAAAAATGCAACACAAAACACACACACAAAAAAAATTCTAATATAAAAATAAATCAAACCTGCAAATTATTAATTATAAAACGATGCCAATTATCAGTAAAATTGCATTTATGGCTATGACTGGAGAGATGCCAACCTATAGAAATGGACTTCCAGAACAATTTGTCTGAATTTCCATATTTTTAAAATTAAGTCAAGGACATTACCTGGGACAGTTATTGCGGTATATCATGTAATAGGATTAAAAAACAAACAAACAAACAAAATGCATACTGTTTGCATTTGCTGTATCCACGAATGCTACCAAAATGATGGCAAATTTCCCTATTGTGGGACTAATAAAGGTAATCTTGTATTACAAAGATGTATTATATTCAATAAATTTTTCAATTATAGTTTTCATTTTCTCAGCAGCGATACAAATTCATTTAGGGCCCCTGTAAAGCTGTTTAGCATCGTATATTACCAGGAGTTTGAATGTATGAGTTATTTAATATTAATGCTTATTTCACATTTATTTCTCACATTATGGCACTATGTCACTATCAATCCGTGAGTGTAGGCTGTGTGTAGTGAGTGTGAATGGTTGTTTGTTTCTATGTGCCATGCGATTGGTTGGCGACCAGTTCAGGGTGTACCCCGCCTCTCGCCCGAAGATAGCTGGGATAGGACAGGATATGCGCGACGGAAAATGGATGGATATGAATTTATTTTTAAAAAGGTGCGGGAGCTACACCAAAATGTATTTCTAACAACTTAACATCTACGTAATACAATTAATATAAAGTTCAAATCTCAACTTTTTTGATGAAATGGGGACGTCTCAAAGGCACCTTTTGGAGATATGAACTCTTGAACTCTGTGGTCCCATCGAAAAAAAAAAAAAAAAGACAAAAAACGTGGAAATAAATTTAAAAAACATTTAAAAAAAAACAGGTGGAATTTATACTTTTGAAAGATGCACACTGAACTGAAGCTGCATGAGATTTACTAAAGTCTTATGCTCCTTTCTGGCCATGAAAGTGTTTTTTTTTTTCCCGACTCCAAAGTTTATGACTTGAGAGGCATTTGACTTTGGAGTATACCATGTTCAGCAATGTACTGCCTCAGATGTGGGAAAAACCTCAACAGTTTCAGTAAAATAGTCATATGACAAGAGTAAAAAAATGTGTTAACATCACAAAAAGAAAATGTGTCAGGAAAATTGTAGGACATTGCTGCCATCAAACAGTAGCGTTTGATTGTAGGGTATTTTCAAGTGACGTATTGATGATCATTACGAGGAGGCCTGGGGGAAGTCTACGAACCAAACGTAGCATTTAAATGTGACATACTTCTTGACGGAAAAACATTTCGAGAATCTCAGAGAAACAATGAAGTCATGCCCTGCCGTTTTTTTAAAAAAAAATTTTATTTTTATTTTTTTTCCTGATGGCAATGGCAGCCGATCTCATTGAGCTGAGGCCTTGAAGCAATACCGGGCCAATCTGTCTCCTGGATGCTGATTGTGGCGATAAAATAGTCTGTAAGAGAGAAGGCTGCATTTGGCTTAGCGGGAGTGTTGGGGTGGGAGGGTGTGATGTCGTGAGGGGGTGGGGTGGGGGGGGGGGGGGGGAGATACGCAGCACATAGACAATTCTAGTGATGAAGGTAAGCATACACAAGGATTAGCGGTTAGCGATAGCCCTGCTCTCTGTGCCCAATCCCACAGCTGCACCGCACCGCCAGTGTCAGAAGTAATGCCATTTTGCTTTGTTTTTGTGTGTGTGTTTGTGTGTGTGTGTCGTGAGCACAGTAAGAGGTGCCAGAGAGATGTTGGGGCTTAAACAGATAGGGTGGTGGGAGGGTGTGGGGGGGGGGTCGATATCTGGACAGCTGGTTTGTCATCCACCTGACTAATATATCCTCATTCTGTCGTTTTTTCTTCTGAAAACTTGAGATTCTTCCAGTTACCACACTCAGCCCAATATAAAACAATATTATTTCCAATGGTCAATGGAGCACGGATCATTTTCCTCCACAAATTCTGCCTAGCAACAAGTGGCTACCCAAATGCGAGAATCTGCAGGTTGAAGGAAGCCAACTATAAAACTTATAATTGACTGTTTTTAAGGCCATTTCAAGACCAGTCTTCCTCTTGTAGTGAGCGACATCATACATCATTTTACACTTGAGACTATGTGAGATCCAGGATGCACATGTCTGCAAAAAATTAGTCCTAGCCCTGGAACTACAACTTATGAGTCCCTGCAACTTACGTATCATCATTGAATACAGATTGCTCTCTCGCAATAAATTGTTTTTGCCTGTCACGATATCAATTTTTTAAGCACGATATAGTTTCCTAAAAACTAGCACGATAACTGATAGTATCGATGTTTTTTTTTATGCCATATTAGCGCATAATAATTGAAGTACATAATTTTTAAGAACAATAAATTTTTAATTCTAAACAATATTCACAATTGGCCTTGTAATATAGAAAAATAAATAAAATATCTTAGCTATATAAAACAATAGAAATAAAACAGACTCAGGCTCTGTTCACAAAAACTGCAATTCAATAAATAGTTAACATTTGGCACAGAGGTTTAGAGTCATTAACCCAGTAAAGAACCCCCCAAAAATGACAGACCACAGAGAAAAGTGGTTTTAAAAAGCCTACTGAATTTGAATAAATACAAAAAAAATCGACATGTATGTGCAAGTAAAATAAGGCCGGCCCTCGAGTTGCAGGACTGTGAGCCCATCACCTTTCAATCAAATATGTTTCACTGTAGTCTACTACTGACTGAATATTGATAATGTGTGCCGCTGTGGTTTTGGTTAATAAACAGTTAACTTTCCCGTGTGTGTGTGTGTTATGTGGGGAACACGCACAACTCCGAGCGAGGCGCTGACGTTTTAAACGATTTTGCCGTGGGTGAGCGAGCTGTTTAGCTCCTTAGCTCGCTAGCTCATGGGCTAGCGAATGGAATAAACATTTAACTTTCCTTTACATGTGCCTGTTGTGTGCAGCTATGAGTATTGGATGGCGCTGACGCCGTTACACCTGCAACTCTGCAACAATGAGAGTAGACTAGAACTACGGATTGCCATAATAATTGATTAATCAATTACGGTAATTGATCCTTAAAGGAGGCGGCACGGTGGGGTACCGGTTAGCACATCTGTCGCACAGTTCTGAGGATCCGTGCTTAAATTCGGCCTCTCCTGTGTGGCGTTTGCATGTTCTCCCCGTGCCGGGGTGGCTTTTCTCCGGGTACTCCAGTTTCCTCCCACATTCCAAAAACATGACTGGTTAATTTTATATATCATCGCTGTCGGGCGGAATCTTCGCATCTCCAAAATGACTACATTTCAGGGAAGAAAAAAACAAAACACCATCTTGCTTGAGTTTCCAAACACTGCTTTGTTCCAGTTGGTATTATACCTTATATCGCTCTCATATACCAATGCACACTCACATCAAAACAACAGCACCCCAAAATTATGTTCAATCGCAAATTTAATATGCTAAAAAAATTGTTAATTTATGACGCTGTCATTGATTAAAATACTAGAGTACGGCTCACTATTTTCACCCATTATTGTTTAAAACATATAGGCGACAAATTACGCAACATGGCTTGGTTCTGCAGAACAAGGAAGTAGGCTAAAAAAAAAAAAAAAGAGAGTTTTACAGTTTTACAGACGTTTTGAGCGTTCAACAGCATTCATATATTTGTTGTCAAGCTATTTTCACCACTTTGGTTAATACAAAATTAAAATAACAGACGAAGTCATTAAGTTAGTTTTGATTTGTGGAGCAACCAAGAACACATACTATCCATCCATCCATTTTCTACAGCGCTTATCCTCACAAGGGTCGCAGGTGTGCTGGAGCCTATCCCAGCTATCTTCGAGCAAGGGGGGGGGGTACACCCTGAAGGCAGGGCACATAGAAACAAACAACCATTCGCACTCACATTCACACCTACGCACAATTTAGAGTCTGAATACATACTATCCATCCATTTTCTGAGCCGCTTCTCCTCACAAGGGTCGCGGGCATGCTGGAGCCTATCCCAGCTATCTTTGGGCAGGAGGCAGGGTAGACCCTGAACTGGTTGCCAGCCAATCGCAGGGCACACATAAACAAACAACCATTCACAGTCACATTCACACTTACGGGCAATTTAGAGTCGTCAATTAACCTACCATGCATGTTTTTGGGATGTGGGAGGAAACCGGAGTGCCCGGAGAAAACCCACGCAGGCACAGGGAGAGCATGCAAACTCCACACAGGCGGGGGCCGGGGATTGAACCCCGGAACTCAAAACTGTGAGGCAGACGCTCTAACCAGTCGCCCACTGAACACATATTAGTAAAAGGAAAAATATTGAAACAATTAATTCATTTATTTATTCATGTTCCTCATAGTCGAATAAAAAAATTTAAATGTCCATCCATAATTTCAACAACATCCAGACCAATTTAAGGTCGGTTGGCGCGGCTTGTTTCTAGAGATTCTAGCTACAGTATGTATTATGTGCTTATTACTGTGAAAGTACTTCATAAATGTTGTTGCTGTGCATCCCTTTCTTCTTTTACTTTTCATCTGCTAATTCAGAAACAACATGATATCAGTATGACACATTTGCAGCATTGTATATGTTTTCGTCCCTAGTATAATGGCTTAGGCGGGGCTATGAAAGCACATTTGGCAATAAGAAAGAATAATGTCGGTTTTCTGGTATGTAGCCTTCTTAAGTGGTTTGTGCCTCTCAATGTTTTTTTTTTTTCAGTGAAAAACATCACTGCGTATGAGATTTAATTCTTGCTATGGATTGTCAAGCGCGTGTGCCTGTTTGTGTAGCTATGCGTGTAATATGAACACCAGACCAGCAAACTTAAGTGGGTCAGGCATCTCTATTTGATGAGAGAGTTGATGCCGGTCTCTTCGTAGCTCTCACTGCTCTCTGTCTCTCTTGCTCTTCAACTTGGAGCCAATGCCTGCTTTACATAGCATCCTTTCACAAAGCACTGCATTTATTAGTGTTTGTGGATGGCAGGTGCTTGTTATAGCTTTTGACTCACAAAGCTTAAAAGACGCTCAAACAAAAACTGTGATTTCACAAAAACCATCGTGTGTTGTTCATTGTAATTAAATGGCAGTCCTCAAAGGACAGAAGTGTCCCTTGTTCAGACTAGGCTGATGCCAGTACCTGAAAAGTACTATGTGGTTTTCTTCACTTATCTCATATGACATCTCTTGGTTCCACCAGCCCCATTAAGGATGTCACCTTCCGCCATGAAATAAATGAATGACGTAGTCTGGACTTGCATGAGAAATAACTTTGAGACTCTTTTAATAGCATTTTCTCTTCTTTTCCAACTCCGCTATGCCTTTGGCTGGGTGACAAATGGATATGGAGTCAGCTCAATTCCGCGAACTTAAGTGGCAAATATGCATCATATTAATTAGCTCTAAAGATTAACTCTAAGTAGGAATGTGCAATAAATAGCCGACTGCTCAGCCAAAAACCTTGACTGAAGTTAGGACTATTAGCATATTGTACAAAGCCTTTTCTTTAACTTTCAATTTGAAGTCAGAGCAAGAACTAAAGTGAACACGAGGACAAGCAGAACTTCTTGTGCACATTATTTGCACCCTAAGAAGGAATTCAGAATGACGTTGTACCCAAACAAACTAGGATGTCCTCATATCAATTATCCATCTGATTTTCCTCATGAGGGTCTTGGGTGAGCTGGGGCCTATCCCATGTGGCAAACATGGTACAGCATGTTTGTGCAGAGGGTCACATGCTTGCATCACAGTTACGAATAATATGGTACTTTTTCTGCGTCCTAAACAATTCTTGTGATGTTTAAAACAAGGCCAGATTTCAATGTGATGGGTAAAATAGGCCATGTTCACTTGAACACAGGGAATTTTAAAATAGGGGCCAAACTGTTCTATGCATTTTTGCCTTTTGTCCACAGAGTGTAAAGTGTTTAAAGTCACTGTCGATGGGGATTTTTTGGAAATGTCTCCCCTTCATACAATGCTAGGTCTACATGATCTCATTTTTAAAGATGACCTTCTTTTGCAAAAGCAGAGCGTGTCCAATGATATTGTCTTCCATGAGCTACTATCATCTCATTTTGCGCAATGGCAGTCATATGAGTATACTGTATATATAATCCAAATGTTTAATATAATTAGAGAATGTCTAGCATATGTACACATAAATATACAGCTAATACAGTAGAAAGAGACATCAGAATGTGCAATCAAAGTGGTTATCAGTTTTGCTTCTGATTGACTTATGATACTATGTTTTTATATTTGAAAAATTATTCAAATCCCTGGCAATAATGAGGAAATCGTTTGCACAAGTGTTAAGGATTTGGTTCAATTATATTCTATATTATTTTGGCGCTATCTTGGTGTCCTTTCCAGCTAAATGATAACCATAAAAAACGTACAAAAATGACCACCTCATAACTACGCCAAAATAGGAATGATATTGTGTTGAACAAATGCACTTGTAGACTCTTAAGTGAATCGCTGAATGCATGAACACTAGGAAAACCCTCTTCTTTGAAAGTCTCTTACTCAAACTTTCAGTTGCGCAAGACATTCCTTTCTACATCCTGGCTGTCCATCTCAACTTTAACTTGTACAAACATCACAATAAATGAAACATAGCGAAGCATTTAGGGAAGAAGGATGTGCAGTGGCACTGCTTTCACCGAGGCCCCCTCAACTGTAAATGCTTCAGTCCACAGAGCGGATCATGAGCTAAAGAGCGGGGAGGAGAATATAAAGAGGCCGCAGATCGTGATCAATGAGTTGGCGGAGCGGCCGGGGGCGGTGGAGTGAGAAGGAAAACGAGGATGGGACACCTCCTTGATGACAAGCGGGAGCAAGGCACAAATTAGAAAAAAAACACAAGAGCGGCGCGCTCGGATCATTGATGCCACTTTTTGACTGGCATCGTCCCTCATTTTGAGAAATGTCATCCGATGACTGCCTCCCTGTGAATCATTTTTTAATGGGGGGAATAAAGGTGTGTATGTGACTGTGTGTGTAGTCAGAAAGGCTGTGTGACAATTTTTATTTTTGCCACCAGATGAACTCATGTGGTGAGACTAATGAAGAGTGGTGAGGGAAAGAGGGCGGCACTTTAATTGGTCTGCCTCAGTCTTCACTCTTCTTCTCTGTTGGAGAAGGGAAGAGGAGAAAAGGAGGAGGTCTAACTACTGAATAATACTTCAGAATTTGGGGGGGGGGTAGAAGATACAAACTAAGAAATAAGCAGACTCACATTTTTGCTAAGTTTTGCAGTGGTTATAGCTTCAGACACACTTGAGACAATATTACAAAAATGAGATACATGATCTGGGACTTTTTCAAATCTTTAAAGGATGTTTTATTCTTGTGATGTTCAATAGTGTGCAAAAATGTTCCAAATTTTGTGTTGAAATGTTTACAAAAAAAAAAAATTATTTTATTGTGAGTATCCTTGTTACTATACTAATATTATTTTGAATTAAGAACAAATAAAAGGTATTTGAAGTTCTTTTCTCAGCTATGATTAAACTGCCTTTACTGATTTTTTAGGTTTTTGCTCCGGTATCGTTTAGTTTTGGTTTTACTGGTATGGAGGTACAATACTTTTTGCAGGTATTATATGGAAGTCATAATTCTGGTATCGAGACAACACTAGTAGTTAACCAATTTTTACACATGTATTTCCACAAGTAAGCTACAATGTAAGTGCATAAAACATTTATGGTGGTAATAGTCTGAGCCTGGAATTGTTTAAGTCAACGTCCATAAGCTTCTATGGTTAAATCCGAAAATGCGAACATATCGGAGGTTGACCAGCATCCGAGAATGGATCGTGTTCGACCGTTAAGATTCCACTGTGCTCAATAAATTAAGAAATGTGAAAGAATTACACCACACAGTACAGTATGATCACCATCGTCACCTTGTTCAACCTTCATCACCAATTTACGTCAGAAGAGAGGATGCTTCTCATCACCATATTCCAATTCCTCCACCTCCCCTCCGCTTCCTCATTTTCCCTCAGCATTTTGTCTCTGTGAAATAAGGAAGTTTGCTCCGAGCTCTTCCCCCAAGGCACCACTCACCCTCCCTTCCTCCTTCCTTTCTTCCCTCTTCCCCTCTGTGATTTGCTGCTATACTGAAGGAGCAAATGTGCCAGCCTTGTGTGAGCGTTTGTGGTTGAACGGCTCTGTCATTTGGTGCCACTGTCGGTACGTCTCTTGACCTACCCCTCTGCGCCTCTCTGTCGTTGTGTTTCACCACCAGTTCATCCTCATGTATATTTATGCAACAAAGCTGCGGAGTCAGGCTGACTTCAAATGAAAATTCATACTAAAGGGAGCGCGGCTGCTCAATTTGTAAATTATGTGTGTGTATGTCAGAGTATAATCTTTTATCCTTTTTTGGGGGGGATACAAGCATCCTTTTCATATTCAAGCGTGGAATCCCCTCTCCACTTCACCGCCCAGCATGTGTTTTTTGTTTTGTTTGTTTTTTTCCAGCTGCCACATGCTTCACATCTCCTCCCCACATCTCAGCCATGGACAGGTGGGATCTTTTTGTGTCAGGCATTGATGGAAAGTGGTATTTTATTCTAAATGTCATAGATTGAAACATGCCTGTACTATATATGCACAAACACTGAAATTTTTCTCAGCCCTAACACACACACCACTCTGATAACCTGTTCGTGGTCACAGTGGGAGAACATGAGAACCGGAAAGACACCACACGCAATGCGAATTAAAGAAAAGACAAAAATTATAGAAATGTTTTCCCAATTGTTAAAGGGAACGTATAATGGGAAATTGACTTTTTAATTGTTTGTATACAAGCAACATTCATTCCCGGTCTGGACGTGGAGAGGGGAACATCCTCGCTCAAGAGAGTCTCTGAGTATTCAGAAGCCTCCAATAAAACCACAAATAGTTTACTAGTAGTACTACTCATAGTAGTAGTACTAGAAGTATTAGAGTAGCTGTTCACTTCTTCAATGCCCAAACTCTGACCCGGTTGTAACAGTAACAAAAGCCGTACTTGGCATTTGCCTAAGCCACAAATGCCCCAGAACCAAAGTGTAACAAATGGACATTAAGTTTGCTGAAATGCTCAACCCTTTGTTTAGCATACATTTACCAAGACACCTGGGAACTGCTTGGAATTGCGTAAAATAATGCATAATGTGTCTCTTTGAATTCAACTTAAAGAATGTGGGCAAAAAGTTTCCGAGAATTTGTGTATATCCAGATCAGAGCTGATATTCAGTGGCTTTGTCCTTTGGACCTGAGAAAACCCACGCAAGCACGGGGAAGACGTACAAACTGACTGTGAGGTAGATGCACCACCTTGCCGCTTGCATAAGAATAATTTCATAAAATAGAGTAAAGGGGGAATTCATTTTACACTGAAGACAGAGATGTCAGGTGTCATTTCATGAGGTCATGACCATGTACAGTTTAGGGTTTAGTGCCTTGCTCAAGCTTCTGACAGCGCCCGAAGTACCAAAGCCCAAGTTCTTACCTAGTGAGTTTCTGCTGCCCTGCACGATCTTGTTCCCTGTTTGTTATGAACACCACACTGAGGAATGTTGAGTAAAGGTCAACATTGTAAACATTTACTTGTTGCACATCCGGCGGCACGGTGGCCGACTGGTTAGAGCGTCAGCCTCACAGTTCTGAGGACCTGGGTTCAATCCCCGGCCCCGCCTGTGTGGAGTTTGCATGTTCTCCCCGTGCCTGCGTGGGTTTTCTCCGGGTACTCCGGTTTCCTCCCACATCCCAAAAACATGCATGAATTGGAGACTCTAAATTGCCCGTAGGCATGACTCTGAGTGCAAATGGTTGTTTGTTCCTATGTGCCCTGCGATTGGCTGGCAACCAGTTCAAGGTGTACCCCGCCTCCTGCCCGATAACAGCTGGGATAGGCTCCAGCACGTCCGCGACCCTAGTGAGGAGAAGCGGCTCAGAAAATGGATGGATGGATGGATGTTGCACATCCAATTTATTTTCCCAAAATATCTTTCAAAATTAGTAAATACGTAGGTTATATTTTTCAGTATACTGGGGTTCAAACCGCGGCACGGTGGGCGACTGGTTAGAGCGTCAGCCTCACAGTTCTGAGGTGCGGGTTCAATCCCCGGCCCCGCCTGTGTGGAGTTTGCATGTTCTCCCCGTGCCTGCGTGGGTTTTCTCCGGGCACTCCAGTTTCCTCCCACATCCCAAAAAACATGCATTAATTGGAGACTCTAAATTGCCCGTAGGCATGACTGTGAGTGCGAATGGTTGTTAGTTTCTATGTGCCCTGCGATTGGCTGGCAACCAGTTCAGGGTGTACCCCGCCTCCTGCCCAATGACAGCTGGGATAGGCTCCAGCACGCCCGCGACCCAAGTGAGGAGAAGCGGCTCAGAAAATGGATGGATGGATGGGGTTCAAACCCTCGGCCCCGCCTGTGTGGAGTTTGCATGTTCTCCCCGTGCCTGCGTGGGTTTTCTCCTCCCACATCCCAAAAATAAGTGTGGTAGGTTGAGTGAAGACTCTAAATTGCCCGTAGGTATGAATGTGAGTGCGAATGGTTGTTTGTTTGTATGTGCCCTGCGATTGGCTGGCGACCGGTTCAGAGTGTACCCCGCCTCTCGCCCGAAGATAGTTGGGATAGCCTCCAGCAGCCCGCAACCCTAGTGAGGATAAGCGGTAAAGAAAATGGATGGATGGATAAAAAAAACATATAACCTAAAAATATTCTTTAAATATGATGAAGATGCAAAGTTCGCGAAATACAATGGCTGAGGTGCCAAATTTCCAGTTGTACATCTTATTGAGATGTAAGCATTATTCACAAAGGCGTTAATAAAAATGACAATTTAAAATAGCCTTTGTATTAAACTAATCTAACTTACTTAATCCACTTACTGTGGCTCTGAACCAAAACAGAAGCAGTTGTTACTGATCAGTGTCTGAGCGTTTCACAAGGTTTTAGGGCTGAAATTGTGTTTCGGCACAACACCTGAAGAAAGGACTATGAAAACAATTGAGCTCAAAACTCCTGGTAATTTTGACAAAATTCCAGCAAATGTGTGTAAATGGTGTAAATTTCCACATGATTAGGCGCCTTGCGTTGTGTGGCCACTCAAACGAGCGTGTGCGTTACAACAATAGCTGCTTTGAGAGGTTGACTCTCCTTTAGTTTGCCTAAGAGGAGGAACGTGGGAAAAGAGGAATAGGAGCCATTCATCTCTTCACTTGCTCATTCACTCGCTCACTCTCACCCCTCCCCTAACCCCCTTTCACTCAGTATCTTTGTCCCTGTAAATGGCCTCTAAACCTCTATTTAATATAATTACTCTCTCGCTGTACCCTAACACATACGCTTCTTCACACTGCAGGTACACAAACACACACTGCAATATATGACCCCGCGATTATTTTGCTGAGGTTTTCAGATTTCCAGGGCAACAGCTTCATATTTCTTATGTTTGCCTGCACTGTGCAGCCATTAGTTACTATTTGGTAGCAGAATGATTCATTCACCCGTCACCACCGCCGAAATACCTTCACATCCTTGACGTTCATGCGGGTGCCTTCCTTTCCCACAAAAATGTCATCTATATCCACCAGGATATGCCGGTCCAGACCCAAAGTCAGCTTCCTGTCAGTGAGGTAAGAGATGGCATCCACTAAGATGAGTCTGTGGAGCCAATAGTTCAGTCCCTGGCCAAAGAAGACCCTCCTCACCCCGTCATAGAATCCCATGTCCTGCACTACAGTGGCCTGGAGACCCAGGCTAAAGCCCGGCCCTGGATTGTCACCGCTGCCCACTCCTGCTCCATCCTTGGCCCGGGCATGCAGCACAGCTTGGTAGGTGGAGTGATTGGAGGAAAAGGAAGTCCAGTCCTCACCGGGTAAGGGCCCTCGGTCCGTGCCGGGCTTGGTTAGGTGTAGGATGGGAGAGCTGGACACCACGCAGCAGTCCCAAAGGGCCTGATTGGTCCTGAGCACGAGCGGGAAGTTTCTGAGCTTGAGCAGAGGTGGCGAGGTCTCGGTGGAGCGGTACAAGCCGATGATGCCCACCCTGAACTCGGTGCAGTACTGATGCAGCAGCTGTCTGTTCCATGTGTCTGCATGTGCATACTTGAGGAGATTCTCATAAATGATGAGTGAATATCGGCCGCGGCCCTTGTCCGTCAAAGGCGGGAGGTCACCCTTCCCTGATGCTATTTCCATGCGGAACTTGAAGTGCGCAGACTCCAATATAGCCACAATGTCCTGACCCAGCTGAGAGTACTGGGACTCCACAAGCACCAGCACCGCCGAGTCAGTGTGGACATGCGTGTGAGGCGGATTAGGAGGGTACGGGTACGGGAGTTGGCGATACGGGGACATGGAGAGGGGCTGGGAGCAGGCGGGCTCTGAGGATTGTCCTATTTGCATGGAAGGGGTGGAGTTGGAGAAGAGGAAGTAGGCAGAGAGGAGCAAGGAGAGGAGACAGCAGGAGGCCAGCAAGAGGAGCAGCCGCCGTAAGTGGCGGCGGAATCGCACGGCCGCCGTCATGGCAAAACGAGCGCTTCCACGAGTCTGGGGGTGGGAGAGCAAAGCCACTTAGGGGTGCATCATGTGACCATGGCAGGTGGAGACGGGGGCGGTGCTGGAGGTCGTGGCACACACATCATCAGTGAAACGGGGGGCCTTCACATGGACAGATAGCAGAGATCGATCCCTGCGAAAAGGATAGACGAGTGAATAGCAAGTTTGTAGGCTACGCATTTGCTACCCGCGTCCTTGTGTGTGCCGCCGCTGGCAGTGGTGGAAAGTAACAAAGTACAAACACTTTGTTAGTGTACTGAATTTGATTTTTCAGTTTTCTGTACAGTTTTTTCTGATGTTATTATTATTATTATTTTTACTTTTACTCCCTTTATTTATTTATTTATTTATTTATTTATGTATTTATTTATTTAACCTGGCTTTGTCCAGGTAGGGCAATTTAAAACAGATTCTCATTTACAATACTGACCTGGCTTCGGACAGCAGAGTAAAACAAAGCAAGATAAAAGCAAAGACAAATAAGTACAGTAAAAACAAACCATTCAAAATATATTATGTAAATGTGTAACTGTAGTTACACATTTACATAATACATTACATTACATCACAGCATATGATGAACGAAAGGTTGCTGACAGGCTGAAAACAGGTGCAGCGATCATTTACAGAATCCGTCACTAACTTTTTAAACGATGATATTGCAATGAATGACGAGAGTTTTATTATTTATTGCAGAGAGGAGTGGTCCAGTCGTTCGGGTCAGAACATTAAAAAGAAGTTCAATGAAAAAGTATATCTGTACTTTCTACTCCTTACTTTGTCAAAATAGACTCATTCCTTTTTTTAAATCTCTCCGGATGACAACATCACAGTAGAGATCTCGATTGAGTAATTGATTGATTGACTGTCTTTTTTTTTTTTTTTTTTTTTTAACCCAAGTATTTGTACTTCTATTTAAAGTACAGAGGTTGAGTACTTTTTCCATCGCTTACCAACATGACGGCACAGCTGGTATATATGACTGAAAACAACTTGCACCCTTAGGGCTTACCCAACTCACACACGTACACGCACAAAAACACGCGCACGTGACATCCCAGCAAAAACACAAAACTCAATAAACAACAGCTGTCGCGTGTTAATATGTGGGGAGGTGGACGGGAGCGCAACTAATCAGTCCCATAAAGCTCTGCAGAGATTCCCTCTAATTGCACCAAACTCGGTGCACTTATGTCCTATTTCTGAACCTAATCATCTAAAGTACCACAAAATTAGAGTTGGACTCCTTTCGCCAGGAGCGCTAATCTGAGGGTCTAGCTCATGAGAGTACAGAGGAAATGGCGAGTGGAGAGAACATTTGAGAAAGGGAGACAAGGAGAAAAGAGAGAAAGAGAGAGGGGGAACAAAATGCAGTGAATTATAGAAAGAGACAAAAAGGATTAGCATCTTAATGTATGTGCCGGGAGCCAGAGAGAAGAAAAGATCCCCCTGCATATTTTTCTCTCCCCTTTCTCGCCATTCTTCTTCACCCTTTCTCCCACTTTAAATTGAATAGCATTTTCCCTGACACTTGTCTTCTTGTTCCTCATCATTAGATGAGATGACACAATTCACAGAGGAGATATCTTTGTATAGACTGTCGGGAGACAATAACTCCAGTTTCTTTAACATCAACTAACAAACTTGTCTTGGTTATCAAATTGGCCCATACACGAGGAAACAAATCTTACGCTCGACTGAGTCCTCACCAAAATCAAAAGAGGAAAAGTTGCAATTAAAAGTGAATAATTTCTCAATATTGATTCAAATTTTCAAGCAAAACAATCTGATAGGAGTAACCTGTTACTCTGCTGGTGTAGTGCCATTGGCTGCCACACGAGGGCACTGAAATTAGAACAAAAAGCTCATATGAAAGTTATTATTAAACTAATATCCCTGTTCAGCGATGGGAAAAAAAATACGATTTTATTGCTTTAAGTTTTGTTTTTTGTTTTTTTGGTCTACTATGATAACCAACGTTCTGGGCTTTTCTTTTGTTGTTAAACCACGTGTATTTTCATTATATTTCATATTTTTAAACAACGTGTTCCAATTCAGTGCGAGACATTTCATGCAAACCTGGCACCCAAAGTTGCTAATAGTGATAAAATGAAAATAAAAGTAATCTACGTCTATGCTGTTGCAGATGCGGTCAAACAAGAGCGCAACAATGCTGACTAAACATTACAGAGCAACGAGGCTCAAATGGCTAAAAGAACACAAACAAAACAGCAGGTGAATGCACCCCCGTCCACCGGTTCGCCCGCTTACCTCTCGCCGAGGTTGAGGCGCTGCTGCGTGGGGAGGAGATCTGACGGAGGACCGGTGAGCGTGATGGTGTTCCGTGTGGGTCCGGTGCTACTCTGGTCTTGCACCTCCCCCGTGTGTTTTGGATGCTCAAGCCCTGTGCCATCTCTCTCTCTCTCTCTCTCTCTCTCTCTCTCTCTCTCTCTCTCTCTCTCTCTCTCTCTCTCTCTCTCTCTCTCTCTCTCTCTCTCTCTCTCCACCCTCTACTAGAGCAGCAGGGGCAGCCACCCGGAATGATGCGCTCTCCTCCCCCTTTTCTCATCCCTCTCCGTTTATCCCACTCCCCCCCCCCCCCCCCCTACACGCTGCCTCTTCTTCGCTCCCACCAAGTTGCCTTTATTTCAGCTTGTAAGGCTGGAGATTGGCAGCGAGCACCGGCAGCAGGCTGCCCCTTAACGAGTGGCGGCCGTGCGTAAAAAGAGCGCTGTGGAGCCTCATCCTGCACGCAGGATGAGGCTCGGCTAGTGAAGAAGGAGTTGGGTGGAGTGGAGGGTGAAAACGGGGGTGGGTGATTGACACAAAAAGCACCACCAGCACCCCTTTTTTTTTCCATCCCCCAGCTCCAGCGATCACGGTCCCGGTAAGAGCTCATAGCCCGTTAGTTGGTGTTTGTGGGATGAAGGATGTGGCATAGGCGGATACTTTCATGGCGCGCTCTGATTATCCCCTCATTGCACGTCGTGTTACTCAGAACAATGTATAAATAGGGAGGACACGTTCTCAATTCATCACGAATGTTATCGATGATGGGCAGTGGCGGTTCTAGCCTTAATGGCTGTACGAAACCCCCCTTTGGTGCCCTCCCCCCCTTTCACATTCATCTGCTACTCTTAAAGTGGCCAAAAATGTAAAGCAAACAAACAAAAAGTCAAATTCTGGTTGAGGTAAAGCAAAATGACAATAAAGCATAAGTAGCCAGATAATGTAATATCCAATGGCAATATTAAACAAAAAAATTAAGTACAACGTTGTTCTTGACAGCCAGCAAGTTTATTGTTATTAAAAAATGATTCAAAACTTTTTCACTTAGGAGAGGAAGTGAAAACATTTTGATTCATCCATTTTCTGAAATGCTTACCCTCACTAGGGTTATGGGTGTGCTGGCACCTATCTCAGTTGACTTTCGGGTGAGAGGTGGGGTACACCCTGAACTGCTCGCCAGATGACACATATTGACCGGACATCAGATTCTGATATCTCACAAGCCCTGAGGCGTTTTTTTTTTTTTTTTTTTTTTTTTTACAATAATGACCGACTCACTCCACATTATCGCTTAACGTTTACTTTACCAATTAATATGTCATAAATTGGCTGCATTACTCTTGTGTAACAGTTTTACTAAATGTACATGGCTTACATGTACCCTCCGCCACCACCCCAACTATACACCCCTGAGAGAAACCCATCACTATATTGATATATTCCCACCCACTATAGCCTGTTGCAGATTTATAAGTGATTTGTAATTTATTTTTATAGTCTGCAGACAGGCGGCACGGTGACCGACTGGTTAGCACATCTGCCTCACAGTTCTGAGGACCGAGGTCGCCTGTATGGAGTTTCCATGTTCTCCCCGTGCCTGCGTGGGTTTTCTCCGGGTGTTCCGGTTTCCTCGGTTTCCCCAAAAACATGCGTGGTAGGTTGATTGACGACTCTAACTTCCCCGTAGGTGTGAAAGTGAGAGCGAATGGTTGTTTGTTTATATGTTCCCTGCGATTGGCTGGTGACCAGTTCGGTGTGTACCCCGCCTCTCGCCCGCAGATAGCTGGGATAGCCCGTGACCCTAGTGAGGAAAAGCTGTACAGAAAATGGATGGATGGATAGTCTGCAGACAAGTCTAAATTTAGAGTTGTATGCTTCAGTGTAGTACCTTGTTGTGCTGCAACATGCCAGGCAGCACTTAGTCTACGGGAAGAGATTCAGTGTAACGAAGAGCAACAAGTCGTTGGAGTCTGCGACATGCAATTTTTTTTGTACACTAATAATTTTTTTGTCAAATCGTTTGCCTTTGGCAACAGATTTGGAACTAGGAAGCACACTAATTCCTCACGACTCATGAAAAGTGACTCTCCTATGATCAGTAATGCACGTCGGCAATGACACGATAACCAAGCACAAGTCCTGGATAAAATGTGAAACTCGGTGAAAAATTTTCAAGCTTTTTATTTATTTACAATAACGTTGCTCTGTACTGGACATTTTAGGCCACAGGGAAAAATCGTGTTGTACTGTACAGTAATATGGTTGCATATGGCCTTCAATGTAACGGCCAGTCAGCTATACCAAACAACCTCCCGCCCCTATCGGTCTGTTCTATCAAGGTTCCACTGTACTACGGTTTGCCGTTTAAATATTTGTTGTTCCAAAAGAGAGAATATATGCCTGTGTGAAGTCCACGGTCCAGTGACCTGCCGCATATTCACAGGTAGCCATTCGCAAATTCACATACTATTCGCAGGTTTCACCGGTTTGACTGCACAGTAATGTTGTATGCTATGTTTGTACGTGTTGCTACTCGGTGTGTGTTACAATAGAAGTTGGTTGAAGGTTTAAACTTACTGTAACATCGATGCTAATTCCCGATAGCCCATCTATGGGGTTTTGCATTATATGTTAGCATTAAGATAGCGGACTCCGGTAATACAAAATTATATGGTTTGGTTAACCATTTTTTTCTTTTCAAATAGAGTATACATCCATCCATTTTCTACACCGCTTATCCTCACTAGGGTTGCGGCTATGCTGGATCCTATCCCAGCTACCTGCGGCGAGAGGCAGGATACACCCTGAACTGGTCTACAACCAATTGCAGGGCACATATAAACAAACAACCAGTCGCACTCATATTAACACCTACGGGCAATTTAGAGTCTTCAATCAACCTACCATGAATGTTTTTGGGATGTGGGAGGAAACCGGAGTACCCAGAAAAAAACCCTGCAGGCACAGGGAGAACATGCAATCTACATTATACAATATTTTTTTGTTTTGTGTCAGTTACAGTAAACTTCAACTGAGAGTTACAAATACACAGCTTGAAGCACCCTTGCCTTTACCTTTTATTTGGAGAACTGTGCGAGTGAGAGAGTGAGAATAAGCAATAAGGAATACTTGAAAGGATTTATGTGTGTTTCAATAAGTTTAAATATGCTTAAAGTGTGGGGGATGGGTCAAAGTATATTTAAAAAAAAGTTTTTATACGGTCTTCCTGTATCGCAGATTTTCATCTATCATGGGTGGGTCTGTGACGTATGCTCCCCATGATAAACGGGGTTCACTTTACATTAATGATTTTCTGTCCAGGTCAGCCCCCTCCGCTTTTTTTAGGCCCACAAGTGCGAAATGTCTATCTGCCAGGCATAGCATGTCAATCCAGCAGGTTTAACTTGATTAGGTGTTCCCCCTTTCCCTCCTCACTAGTTCATCATTCTCCCCCAAACTCATTTGCACTGACACACACTCTCTCATGGACCTCTCAATGGAGCTAGCAGGCCCCCTCATTCACATTGTAATGGGAACACAAAAGAGCTTATTCGGGGTGTGTGCATGAGCTTTGAGAGAGGCCCAGTCCTTGAGATGAAGAGAAAGAGGTGTGAGGGGAAACATTGGAGCCTCTGGCAAAGTTGTGCACTCAGCAAAGAAAAAAAAAAACATTTGGCCTTTAGAATGGAACCTTTCAGGTCGAACACAATCCGGTCGGGAATGCTTTATGAACTCTAATTTGTTCAAATTTAGAAGGAATTTACTCAAATAAAATAAAATAAACACAATTAAAATAAAAATGAGTTCGTTCCAGGTTTAAACGTTTTATTAACTGACGTACAAATGCAAAAAAATCTAAATCCTATTAAAATACAAGAAGCGATGAAGTAATGAGTGGTGGATAAGGTGCAGAGGGAAAATTACTTCAGCAGAATCAGAATCAGGATCATCTTTATTTGCCAAGTATGTCAAAAACATGAAAGGAATTTGTCTCCGGTAGTTGGATCTGTTCTAGTACGACAACAGACAGTCAATTGACAGAGAATACTTTTGAGAGATAAAGACATTTTAAAAAAAACAAACAAACAAAAAAAAACAGTCACTGAGCAATAAATGGTTGCCAGTAATGTGGTAATGCCGGTACAGTATTATTTTATTAAAAAAAAAAAAAAGAGATCCAGAGTCCTATAGCAATTAGAGCAGTTTGAAATGACTAAGAGAACAATAGCATTGTGCAAAGGGCGCCGGGACTTCAAGAAATGTATGCAGTTGAAAGTGACTAGTAGTGCAATGATCTGGGGCAGTCAATTTTGGAAATGTTCCAGATGCGACTCAGGCACATGAGTGGCCAGTATTGGTTAACAACAAATATGCAATCTCGGCGCCCTTTGCACAATGGTCATTGCACCGGACTATTGCAATATTAGTCATTTGAACTGCTCTAAGTGCTAGAGGACTCTGCATCTTTTTGCACAATTGTAAAAAAAAAATAAATGTACCGGCATTACCAGATAACTAGCAACCCTTTACTGCTCAGTGACTGTTTTTTTTTTTTCTTGTCAATGTCTTTATGTCTCAAAAGTGTTCTCTGTCAATTGACTGTCTGTTGTCGTAGTAGAGCGGCTCCAACCACCGGAGACAAATTCCTTGTGTGTTTTTTGGACATACTTGGCAAATAAAGATGATTCTGATTCTGCAAATAGTGCAGCGTGGTGAGACTACTACAGTGAGTGCACGAGTAATGTGTATTTGGCCCGACGGGAATGTGACAACAAACTCAAGACAAAAAATTGGCGGCATGTTGCAATGGAATTGTAAATTAACTGTTTAAGAAGTTGATGGCAAGAGGGAAGAAGCTGTTGGAATGTCTGCTTGTTTTAGTTTGATCGATAGCGCCGCCCTGAGGGAAGGAGCTGGAAGAGGTGGTGACCAGGACGCGGCGGGTCCAAGAGGATTTTGCATGCTCTTGTCTCAGTTCTGGCAGCATGCAAGTCCTCAAGGGTGGGTAGGGGGGTACCAACACTCTTTTCAGCAGTTTTAATTGTCCGTTGCAGTCGGAGTTTGTCCTTTTTTGTAGCAGCACCAAACCAGACTGTGATGGAAGAACACAGGACTGATTCGATGACTGCTGTGTAGAACTGCCTCAACAGCTCCTGTGGCAGGCCGTGCTTCCTCAGAAGCCGCAAAAAGTATATCCTCTGCTGGGCCTTTTTGAGGAGGGAGTTGATGTTGATCTCCCACTTCAGGTCCTGAGAAACTGTAATTCCTAGGAACTTGAAGGTCTCGATGGTTGACACAGGGCAGTTGGAAAGCATGAGGGGCAACTGTGGCAAAGGATTACTCCTGAAGTCCACAATTATCGCGACAGTCTTGAGCGTGTTCGGCTCCAGGTGTGAAAGTGTCCTTTACAAATCTGCAGTAGAAGGTGTTCAAGTCGTCGGTTAGTCTTTTATTGTTCTCAGGCTGGGGGGGTTTGTCCTTTGTAATTGGTTAGCGATTGTAATGCATGCCAGACTGATTTAGAGTCGTTAGCAGTAAACTGTTTTTCTAACTTTACTGCATAGTTTCTCTTTGCATTGTTAATTTCTTTAGTCAGCTGGATTCTAGCGCGATTATACAGGAGCCTATACCCACTTCGATATCCTGTCCTCTTTAGCCTGGCAACGTTGCTTAAGTTTGGCAGTGAATCACGGTTTGTTGTTATTGAACGTGCAAAATTACTTCGTTGGTACACACACCTCTTCACAGAAACTGATAGAGAATGTGACAGTGTCAGTATTTTCATCCAGGTTGCCAGATGAATTTTCAAAGACACTCCGGTCTGTGCAGTCTCGACAGCTTTGAAGTACTATCTTTACTTCGTTGGTCCACTTTTTGACTGTTTTCACCGTAGGCTTCGCCCATTTAATTTCTTACCTGTATGTTGGTATTAAGTGAATTAAGCAGTGATCAGACGAGTGCAGAGCTGCATGAGGTATGGCACGGTATGGGTTATTTAGCGTAGTATAGCAGTGGTCTAAAATGTTATTTTCCCTGGTAGGAAAGTCGATGTGCTGCTTACATTTAGGGAGTTCGTGGGTGAGTTTAGCTTTGTTAAAGTCCCCAAGAATAATGAGGGGTGAGTCTGGGTGTTTTTTTGTCAATTTTGTTTACTTGTTCAGTGAGCGTTAGCAGTGCGCCATTTGTGTTATCTTAAGGTAGAATGTAAACACCGGCGAGAATGAAAGATGCAAAGTCACGAGGTGAGTAGAATGGATTACAGTTTAAAAACAGCGACTCTAAATGCGAGCTGCAGTGTGTGAAAAATCCTCTCGTGTGTGCTCCGTGACGTGCGTACACCATTTTTCGTTGATATAGAAGCATATCCCGCTGCCTTTTGTTTTCCCCGATAACTCCATGACGCGGTCTGCCCGGTGAAGATGGAAGCCGGGAAGAATGACGGCGCCATCGGGGACAAGTTCACAAAGCCAACTCTCCGCGTGGCGGAACGTCCAAAGTCTTGACTAGTCTTTATCAGAAGATGAATCTTGTCCATTTTGTTGGGTAGACTCGCGACGTGGATCGACAGGAACCCCAATCTGTATCCTTTCTTGCTGAGTTTAACTTGGATGCTGGCGGAGGTGGGTCTCCTTACATGTATGAACGACTTTACAGCGCAAGTTGCTATTTTATCATTGTCAACGTCAAACATTAAAGATTTTTTTTTTTTTTACTATCAATTTAGATCAGATTTAGACCGCAGCAGTACCTTATCTGTAAGGAATTTGGAAGCAGAGGGTTACAGTTTGAGTCCTACTATGGGCAAAAAAATGTCAACTAGATATTGAAAATATACCGGGCTGCTCCTTGATTACTGTCAAGGCACCGAACGCCCACCTCTCACTTAAGAGGGTCAGTCCTATGACATCTCAACTTGCATGCAGTATTTGGGTTATCTGGTTCTCTGCGTGATGTGCAACATTAGCAGAGTGTTGCATTTCCCCTTGAGGGATTATTATATGTAGCCTATATTTAAAATTATATACAGGGCATACAGAAAATAAAAATACACTCTCTCCCTCAATGCCATGCCATGAATTAAAAAAAAAATCCAAATTAAAAAAAACAAATTGAATACAACTCAAAACTAGTAACAATGTGATGTGGTGAACTGTCGGTCTGTAGTGAACGTAATCCACAGTGAGGATTACTGGGTAATCCATGAAATGCTCATTGTCATGCAAGATAATGGTTCAATGTTTTTTTTTTTTGTGCACTTTAAGAAGTGTGTTTAGTATGCTCAAAGGTATTGCAGACAGTTTAGGTTTTTGTCCCTTAAATTAGTGGTCCCCAAACACCGGTCTGCGGACCGGTACCGGGCCGTGAGGCATTTGTTAGCGGGCCGTAGAGAAAGAATGACCAATTTATATAATTTCTGTTGTATAGCAATTCGCGTGTCAATGTTTTTTATTTTGAAAATTGACTGGATCTTCTCCACCGCAACATCTGCGCGTCTCAATTGACACGTCAAGACTGCACAGAACGCTTCAGTTTCCGGTCCCAGCCGGCTCGAACGCTTCTGTTTCCGGTCCGAGCGGGCTGGCTAATGGCGGCAGAGCTCCAAGAACTAAATCATTTCAGAAACGAATTCAGCTCATTACGATAACTGAAAAGATTGATCTTTTGAACGAAACGTTCGCGAAAAAAACAATACTGTATCAGGAGTCTTACTTAGAATACAGGTCTATCGCAGCAGTTAACTCTCTAAGTCCGCTCTGATACAGATACAGCCATAGGTTGCTGCTCGACACAGGCAGAAATACTTTTACGGAGTTAAAAGTCTACTCTCACTGAGGAGCTATGTACACATCTTACAAATTCTGCCTGGGTAATCAAACATATGAGCACAACTCTGTGTTTTCTCATTTACTAAATAAGAGTAGGGCTGTGAATTTCAAAATAAGAGCAAGTAAATAAAAATAAAGTATTATGTGTTCAAATAAAGTGCTTAACTTCAGAATAATTATTTGAAAAAAAATAACAAGATACAGATAATACTACTAATAATAAGCAAAATCATGCATTGTAAAAATGCATTATACATAGGTTGAAGGGTATTCCAGAATTTTGAGGTCAACTTTGGGGGTGCGCATTATACATGGGTGCGCATTATACATGAGAAATTATGGTATATGTATGTATGGATATATATATATATATGCCACCGCAGCCGGTCCGTGAGAAAAAGAAGGTGGGGGAACACTGCCTTAAATTACACATCAAAACCAAAACCAAACATTGGCAATAATCCCACTGCATTTTGATTTTTTTTATAGCGTATTCAGAGGCTGGATTCTAACATAAAAATACAATACCCACCTTCTCCTGGGAAAGAAAGGTACAGCTATGGTCCCAAAATGTAAAAGTCAATTGTGTGTGTGTGTGGGGGGGGGGATAAACTCCTACTGCAGCCGTATTTTAGACTGTGTAGAGAGCAATGTTTATTATGAAAGTTGATGGAACCAGACACTCACACAGATGCATGCATACAAAATCCTAGCACTCTCAGAAAGAACCAATTTTCACAGTGGTATCACCTAACCTTTTATATAGACTAAGGAGGAAAAATAAAGACATCACAGTGAAAAACATCCTTACTCAGTTGCTGTGGTAATTATGCAGGAGTTCTGAGAAACGGGGCTTGAATGAAATATAGCAGTGAGAATATCATGCCCTACAAGAATGGAATTCAGAGATAATGAAGGTTTTGGACTGGAGTGTGATTGTGTTTGTATGTAAATGAGTGTCAGTGGGTAAAGTGTAATTAGAGATGTTGTTCACCCGTTTTCCCCATATTACAATGAGAAGCACTTCTGCTTGTACCAAACTGGAGATGGCAAGCCAAAAATGCAATATGAAATGCGGTGTGCGGACAACCGTAGGCAGTAGTGTGTCAACTTCTTTGTGTGCCAAAAATGAAGACAATTAAAAGAAGGACGAATGCACTGTGAAACGTTATGTAATACTTTGTGAATGATGAAAATAAACAGACAGTTTGACAAAAAGTTCAGACATTTTTTGTTTGGTGGATCAATGCTTCTTGTGAGTGCATTTTATACAATTTGGAAACCTGTTTATATTCTTTTCAAATGAGGTCCCATTTGAAAGGAACATGCATTGCACCCATGTAAAATGTGCCAAATTGTCAAAGTTGATAAACAACTTTTTCTACTGTTGCCACTGACTCTTGTTTGATCCTCTTTGATGAGATGCATGTTTTAGTGTAAGTACAAGGAAGAAACATTTCACAATTTTACAATGTAGCTGCTCCTTACAGTCACACTGTGATGTTGGATGGTCAACTAGAAGTCATTGCAAATCAGCTCATCCCACATTTGCATATTCCTTATAAATGAGTTATCATTAAAAAGGGAACTAATGATCAAAAATCATTGTAAAAAAAATGTCCCAATCATCTTTTTTATGTTTAGTAATCGTATAGATTGATAAATAATAATACATACATACATACATACATACATACAGTGCAATGTAAAGGTATTGGCCCTTCTCAAATACTTATATTTTTGCAGTTTCCCCACTTTAATGTTTAAGATCATCAAACAAATGTAAATAGACAAATATAACCCAAGTGAACTTAAAATGATGTTTTTAAATGATTTCTTTTATCAAGGAGATAAAAAATATTCAAAGTTACCTGGCCCTGTATAATTAAAAGTAATTACCCCCCTTGTTAAATCAATAATTAATTATGGCTAATCACAATTTTTGTTTAATTTTGCCTGATCATACCCAAGCCTGATTACCTCCAGACCTGTTCAATCAAGAAATCAATTAAACCTCCAGACCTGTTCAATCAAGAAATCACTTAAACAGAGTCTGTCCTGACAAAATCAAGGCACACAAAAGATCTAAAAAAGCTGCAACTGTCACGGTTGGTAACCAAACGATATTGGACTGGACCCAAAAGTAGACTGAGACTGAGGAGGCAGTTGGAGTTGGGGTTTATTAGGGTGAAGCGCAAGGTCAAGAATTCCAAGGCTTGAGCTGGGTATGCAGGAGCAGGGAGCGTGCGGGAGACTGGAGCCTGAGCAGGTGGGTGAACTTGGCAGTGTGGTTGGAGTGAGCGTCGTGGCTGGAGGCACAGGAGGAAGAAAACAGAGTAAGTTCAGGCATGGGTAATCTGTTCTTACGAGCAGGAGTAACGAGTCAGCCAGTGTACCGCGTGGGAGTGAGAATACTCTGGCGCTGGAAGACTGGAACTGGCAGGCTTAAGTGCAGGCAATGAGTGCTGATTGGAACCATGTGCACAGGCAAGGAGGTAATTAGTGCTGGAGAAAAAAAGAGGCAAAAAGCACCACCCATGCTCTGCAGAGGAACTGCAGGGCACAGATCATGACAGTACCCCACCCAGGAAAGGGCCCAATTAAGTGTAGTGTGAGTTCAGTTGGGAGAAGGAGGTCACGGGAGGAGAGCCACACCATCTGACCCACCCTGTATCCTGGTGTAGGGGAGCGATGAAGATCAGCCAACCCCTTTTTCCTTTCGGGAGAATGAGCGAGAGTTGCCCTGACGTCCTTCTGATCCGGGCGTCGCAGAGGGGTTCAAACGAAGGGTCAATGAGTGGCAGCGGTGCTTTGTTTTTGACAGTGATCTTGTTGAGTCCCCAGAAGTCAATGCAGGGGCAGAGAGTGGTGTCCTTCTTATCGACAAAGAAGAAACCAGCCCCCAGGGGGGAAGAGGAGGGCCGGATAAGTCCAGAGGTTAGGGAGTCACGGATGTAGTTCTCCATGGCGATGTTTTCAGGGCGAGATAGGTTGAAGAGGCGGAGGGGAGAGGGACTCCAGGAAGGAGGTCAATGGTGCAGTCATAAGGATGGTGGGGGGGAAGAGAGATGGCCATATCCTTGAGGAAGACCAGGGGAGAGATCGTGGTACTCTTCTAGAATCAGGGAGAGAACGAGTGGTGATGCTGGTGGCTGAGGTACACTGGAGACGGCACTGTAGAGCGAAGACATTGACAATGGCAAAAATGGCTCCAACCAGTTACTGACAGGTGGGTCCAATCGATGCTGGGATTGTGTTTATTTAACCAGGGAAGTCCCAGGACTAATAGGGTCCCAGGAGAGGGGATGAAGAACAGTTGGAGAGTTTCACGGTGGTTGCCATAGATGAGGAGCGTGAGAGGATCCGTCTGGTGAGTCATATGTCTGTATGAGGTGCCCGTACAGGTCAGTAACCTTTTTAGGGAGAGGAAGGGGTTTGAGAAATAGCCGGAGTTGAATCGCCAAGTCTTCATGAATAAAACTGTCATCAGCTCCAGAGTCGATGAGGGGGGTAATCAGGGTATTGCGGTTAGGTCCAAGGATAAACGGAGAGCTGGGGGTGGAACTGGCCTGGCTCACCACGGCGCTCTTGTTTCATGGGGAGCCCGGTCTTTTGGCTTCTGGGGCAGGAGGCGATGAAATGGCCTGGCTGTCTATCCACAGTATATACAGAGCCGGTGACTAAAGTGGTGCTGACGCTTCAGAGGATCCAGACGGGTCTTACCAAGTTACATAGCCTCCTCGAGTCCAGCGGGGGGGTGATGGGGTGTCTGGCGCAGAGTCGTGGCGCAGAGTCGTGGCAACATCCGCCACCGGCGCCGTCAACCTGCAGGGCGCCGTTGGAAATTCAGCTACTGTGGGTTGAGGTTGAAGAAGAAGAGGTGGAAAGCAGGTTCTTCGGCAGAAAGAGAAGAGGAAAGCACAGAGCCTAGAACTGAATGTGGGGACTTTGAATGTTGGGACTTTGACAGGAAAATCTCGGGAGTTGGTTGACATGATGATTAGGAGAAACGTTCATATATTGTGTGTCCAGGAGACCAGGTGGAAAGGTAATAAGGCTAGAAGTTTAGGGGCAGGGTTTAAAATATTTTACCATGGTGTAGATGGGAAGAGAAATGGAGTCAGGGTTAATTTAAAAGAAGAGTTGGATAAGAATGTCTTGGAGGTAAAAAGAGTATCAGATCGAGTGATGAGGCTGAAACTTGAAATTGAGGGTGTTATGTACAATGTGATAAGTGGCTATGCCCCACAGGTAGGATGTGACCTAGAGGTGAAAGAAACATTCTTGAAGGAGCTCGACGAAGTAGTTCTGAACATCCCAAACAGAGAGAGAGTCGTGATTGGTGCAGATTGTAATGGACATGTTGGTGAAGGAAATAGGGGTGATGAAGAAGTGATGGGTAAGTACGGCATCCAGGAAAAAAACCCGGAGGGACAGATGGTGGTAGACTTTGCGAAAAGGATGCAAATGGCTGTAGTAAACACTTTTTCCAAAAGAGGCACGAACATAGGGCGACCTACAAGAGTGGAGGTAGAAGGTGGATTACATCTTGTGCAGACGATGTAATCTGAAGGAGGTTACCGAATGTAAGGTAGTGGTAGGGGAGAGTGTGGTTAGACAGTATAGGATGGTGGTGTGTAAGATGACTCTGGCGGTGGGGAGGAAGATTAGGAAGACAAAGGCCGAGCAGAGAACCATGTGGTGGAAGCTAAGACAGGACGAGCGTTATGCAGCTTTTCGGAAAGAGGTTAGACAGGCTCTTGGTGGACAGGAGGACCTTCCAGAAGACTGGACCACTGCAGCCAAGGTGATCAGAGAGGCAGGCAGGAGAGTACTTGGTGTATCTTCTGGCAGGAAAGGAGAGGAGGAGACTTGGTGGTGGAACCTCACAGTACAGGAAATCATACAAGGAAAAAGGTTAGCTAAGAAGAAGTGGGACACTGAGAGGACCGAGGAGAGGTGAAAGGAATCCATTGAGATGCGACACAGGGCAAAAGTAGAGGTGGTAAAGGCCAAATAAGAGGCATATGATGACATGTATCGCAGGTTGGACACTAAAGAAGGAGAAAAGGATCTATACAGGCTGGCCAGACAGAGGGATAGAGATGACTTTAAATACTTGGGGTCAACCGTCCAGAGCAATGGTGAGTGTGGTCAGGAAGTGAAGAAACGGGTCCAAGCAGGTTGGAACGTGTTGAGGAAGGTGTCATGTGTGTTATGTGACAGAAGAGTCTCTGCTAGGATGAAGGGCACAGTTTATCGGACAGTGGTGAGGCCAGCCATGATGTACGGATTAGAGACAGTGGCACTGAAGAGACAACAGAAAGCAGAGCTGGAGGTGGCGGAAATGAAGATGTTGAGGTTCGCTCTCGGATTGACCAGGTTGGATAAAATTAGAAATGAGCTCATTAGAGGGACAGCCGAGGTTCGATGTTTTGGAGAAAAAGTTAGAGAGAGCAGACTTCGATGGTTTGAACACATCCAGAGGAGAAATGGTGAGTATATTGGTAGAAGGATGATGAGGATGGAGCTGCCAGGCAAGAGAGCTAGAGGAAGACCAAAGAGAAGGTTGATGGATGTCGTGAGGGAAGACATGAGGGCAGTTGGTGTTCGAGAGGAGGATGCAGGACATAGGTTTACCTGGAAAAGGATGACGCGCTGTGGCGACCCCTAAAGGGACAAGCCGAAAGGAAAAGAAGACTACTGTTGCTGTAACAATATGGTCCTCAAATATTTTGTATATTTTTGTCTGGTGAAGGGCTGAAAATGAAACTATACTGATCTGGCAATTTCCTAATGGGTCTGTATATACTGGTATGACAATAGCTTCAAGATGAAGACTGTGTCTGGTAGAGCATTATTTAGTAAGACAGGCCAAACTGACCTTTGCCATCAATAACATGTGTTATGCATCCTGAAAAATATTTGTGATAGTGCTTGCTTTGCCACTGAATCTTATTCCTTAAAGGTTGAGGAAGTTTAAGCTTGAGAGTTTGACTTGAGAAAAGAAACATAAAGAATTGCTGTTTCGCTTCAGGTCGGCCACCTTGTGTTGCATTCTTCAACATAAGAGGGTTCCTGGTTTGACAGAGAACAATATATCACAGCAAGAAATATCAGTTTGTGTCTTAAACAGTTCCATCTGAGTACAGAGATATACAGTACATTCCTATAAACAGTCTTACTGCTGAGAAAGATAATGCAACCACACACACTTTCAAAGATTTTGAAAGAGCACAACACACAAACAGTGCCAGGCTGTGGTAACGACACACATTTACTGTATATGCAGTCTGACAACAAAAGATGTGTGTAAAGTGTCTTAGGCGCCGCATCTAGCCAGAGCTGACACTTTTAAACACGAGTGCCACAGATGGTAGTTGTCCTTATCAGAGGCTTTGGTTAAGTGAGGGATAAAAGAGGAAGAGTCAATGAATCCCTTCCTCTTCATTTCGCTCCCTGCTGGGAGTTTCGGCATTGTGTATGCATGTGTGTGTGTGTGTATGTGGAGGGCGGGGGGTATGTGTTGGGTAAAATACAAGAAAAACACAATATCTTCACATCATAGTTGTAGGAAGGACTCTCATGCCAGAACTGTGTTCATGCTTCATCCTCCCAATTAGAAGCAGCAACCCTAAAGCCTCATTATGATGCTCTACACATCTTCTCATCTCTGAGAGAAGCAGGAGCTTGTTGCCTCCTGTAAATGCGGAAATAAAAACTGCTCAAAGCTGTTGCTATTTTAATGATTGCACCTCCTTCACATGACGTGCGTGTGCGTCTGTGTGTATGTGTGTGTGTGTGTGTGTGTGTGTGTGTGCGCGTGTGTATGCATGTTTGTGAGATCGACCTTGCCATGCCTGGAAATGTTGACAGATAGATGTTCTCCGAAGAGCTTGGAGGCTAAGTGAAAGCTGCCCCGACCTCCAGCCTTGTGCACATTAGAGCACATTTCTTTTGACCAATCAATACGGTGCCCAAAGACTGATAAGAAAATATATGTGCCCATTTAAAGAGCGATATGCGTGCTGTCTCGAATAACAGGAAGTCCATTAATGGAACATTGCCAGTGGTATCATTACCATAGCAACATGCCACAACAATAATTACGTTCTGGCAGGAATAGTATCCTGCTTGCATCATTTTATTCAACCCAGAGTTAACTTCTTATTCTAATGTAACATCATATTTTCATTTGCATTACTGATACATATAAGATGTAACATCATATTTTAATTTGCATTACTGATATATATATATATATTTAAAAAAAACATATATATATATATATATATATATATATATATATATATATATATATATATATATATATATATATATATATATATATATATATATATATATATATATATATATATATATATATATATATATGGCACGGTGGACGACTGGTTAGAGCGTGGACGACTGGTTAGAGCGTCAGCCTCACAGTTCTGGGGTGCGGGGTTCAATCCCCGTCCCCGCCTGTGTGGAGTTTGCATGTTCTCCCCGTGCCTGCGTGGGTTTTCTCCGGGCACTCCGGTTTCCTCCCACATCCCAAAAACATGCATTAATTGGAGACTCTAAATTGCCCGTAGGCATGACTGTGAGTGCGAATGGTTGTTCGTTTCTATGTGTCCTGCGATTGGCTGGCAACCAGTTCAGGGTGTACCCCGCCCCCTGCCCGATGACAGCTGGGATAGGCTCCAGCACGCCCGCGACCCTAGTGAGGAGAAGCGGCTCAGAAAATGGATGGATGGATGGATATATATATATATATATAGAGAGAGAGAGAGAGAGAGAGAGAGAGAGAAATTAGCAGGGTTAGATCAATCTGCATCTGAGGACGCAATGCTATGGATTAGTATTCCGGTGTGGTGCTGGAAATCTGGTGTATGAATTTATTTATTTATTTTTGACAAGACACAGCTCCAGAGTGCAACTAATTTGGTCGCATATGTGCCCTAATTTCTCAATGGTTCGGCTAAAAAAAAAAAAAAAAGAGAGAGAGAGAGCGAGAGAGATAAGGTCAACCTGTACGCCCAGCCATTTGACGAAGAAAAAAATAATAATTAAAAAGACTTGAAAGCATACAGATGAAACCCGTCTGGTCTCTAAACCAAACAGAGAGATGGCGGGGCAACACTTCCACCCTTCCTCTGATTGGCCGTGTGTGTGCCTGTGTGCGCGTGCGTCCTTTTTAATGCGGACACTAGCCTACACGAAGCTAACTTTCCGGTAGCTGCACACTTACAGAAAGTTGACTGGCATAAATGGAATTAGTTCCAAAGTGTAACGCCACCTCGACGATGTAGGAACATTTTGGATTCATGCCAGATGAACACAGCCATCCAGCTAACACCAACGAGCTGGTACGTCAAATTTGTATGAAGTTGCAAAAAAGACAATACATCTTTAAACCTCAACGGGATTTAAAAAAACGAAAAAAAAAAACATTGTAAACACAACCATCCCAACCAATTTCTTCAGCTGGGAACAAAAAACACGGTGGGACATTCCCCGTTTTCCGTCAGCTTGCAATGATGGAATCCTTTGCCCAACAATGCAAATACAAACGTGACTGTGTATATGGTGCACGTATGCTCACATTATACTGTACATAGCAGAGGTGTCGACTTGGGTCATAAATTTGATGACTTTAGACTCAACTTGACACTATGCATCTTGACTTCGACAGCCATGACTCGTGACTTCACTTGGACTTGAACCCACTCACTTGAAAAGACTTGAAAAGCACTGAGAAACTGTGTACCTTTCTTTCTAAAGCTAAATGTACAACTTACTTTTTTACTACAGGAAAATATGATAAGTGATAACATACGCTAATACTGAACGTCTTAATGATTATTAAATACATAGGTTGAAGTGTGTCATGTCATTATTCCTAATATGAAGATAGGTGTTTTTTTTAAATTTTATTTATTTTTTTAACAACGAACGCCCTATTGGGCACGCTCTGGTAGAGGAATTGAGCAAGAGGTCTTCTTTCACATATTACCGAAAGTAATGGTTTCGTTTAAAATAAATAAATAAAAAACAGCACAACATGAATCGGAAATAAATGTGACAGTAAATAAGGTATATATTCCAAGAACCATTGTTAATATACACAGAAACGACAACGACATTTAAAGTAACAATAAGGACGTTAATCATTGCAAAAAAAAAACATCCACATAATCGCGCGGCTTGGTGTTATGTATGCTTGTTTTTGCAGTTACATGGCGGGCTGGGCGTGCTGTCTAGGCTTCCTGTTCATTACATTCTGGTTTAGTCAGTGTACCGTTCACAATAATTAGTCTTGTATTTCTTTTTTTTAATTCACTTTATTCACTGATCGATCAACACACTGTATCTATTTGACATGAAACTACATTTTTCTTCATGTCCTTTTCTTTGCTGCTTTGATGTAATATTTTTCACAGTGCCCCCTAGTGTTCTGACTGAGATACCACAGTTGGATAAAATTGTGCCTTTATAACAAGATGACAAAATTGTTTTCCTGTTTTTTTTTTTAGTAATGCTTTATGTTTTTGATACTCACAACAATTGCCACGTTTAAACTGAAATCTTTTTATATTTATGGTTAAATTGCCTGACTAGAAATGCAGTTTCCTGCTATATGCACATATGTGAATTTAAGAAAAATACTGTTGATTATCTAAAAGAGGAAACCAATTGATCGTTCATTATTAAGTGAAACATAAACATTTTTCTTGTGTATTCATTACTGCTCTTGAACCAAGCAAAATATATATTTTATCCTGATACTTGAATATTCGATAACTAATTTCAGCACTACTGGATGCAAATTCTTATTTGTGACACGGCTGTTTCATGTCACTTCAGAAAGAAAGTGAGAAAAGTAAGTGATAGCATAGCATTTGAATAGAATAACTGAAAACCTACTATCAATCGGTTTTGAAAGGGCATTAAACTAAGCCTCCCCTGCCCTTGAAAATTGGCTTTGAAGGTGCACAAATTTTGATCAGCACCCTAGTTTTCTTATAAATGTTCAATGCACTTGTTTATCAAATTTGTTTTGATAAATACTTATGGATTTTAAAACATTAAATATATAAATGGAATATACAATCTGTACATCCATCCATTTTCTTTACCGCTTATCCTCACTAGGGTCACGGGGCTGCTGGAGCCTAGCCCAGCTATCTCCGGATGAGAGGTGAGGTACGCCCTGAACTGGTCGCCAGCCAATCGCAGGGCACATAGAAACAAACAACCATTCACACTCACATTCACACCTATGGGCAATTTAGAGTCTTCGATCAACCACGCATGTTTTTGGGATGTGCCCTGAGAAAACCCACCCAGGCACAGGGAGAACATGCAAACTCCATCTATACATATTCATTTAATTATAAATATTACATATATTAAAATATATTTTTTAATTTGTTGGTAAAATGGCTCAAAAGGACTCGAAACTCAAAATGTGGGGACTTGGGACTTGACTGTCTCGACTTGGGACCTGACTTGGGTCTTGAGGGCAAAGACTTACTTGTGACTTGCAAACCAATGACTTGGTCCCACCTCTGATATACAGTATAGCGTTAGTCTCTATTGAAAGAGATGTAGCCATTGAACATGTTGACAAAGCATCATTTAAAGAAAGGCTTGCAGACTTTTAAAAAGTGCTGCAAATTTTGTATCAAAACAGGTTGCTTAGATCTACTTGTGTCGTTATCAATGTGTAATATCAAATATCAATCACTTTGCACTTTTTCTTAACCAACTGGAAACTTGACTGGCAGTATCTTGCCTGTTAAGGAATTAATGTGTTATTAAGCAGGCAGGCAAAGCAGGATGAATCTTCAACAAAAGGAATTATTGTCAAAAGCAAAAGCCAAACAAGAACGTGGTAAAATTTAAATAACTACATTAACAAAGTCCCAAAAAAGTCCAGTTTCAAACTAACAAAGAAACACAAGGAAACAAAACACTCACCATGATACGAAACACGACAAAACTAGAAACATGGCTTGCAGAAACAATAGTGATCCAACAAGGACTGAAAGAAGGCAGGGAACTAAATACAAGCAAACTGACGAGACAACGAGGAACAGGACAAGACATGAGTGGCTGGAGGTAGCTGATTGGTTGACACAAGATAGAGGGCTAACAAGTACAGGTGGAGAGAAAAAAAACAAACGAGCAGACAAGACATGAACACGAGACAGGAAAACTTGACCAAACATGAGACAAACTAAAACTAATCAAAAAGAAATCTACAGAAAAACAGATCATAACATCAGCAAAATAGTTGTATTTAAACTTCATTTAAACGAAGGAATGCCAAGAAAAATCTTTTAATAAACAATTTCTTTATACTATTAATCACTGTCGAGGAGTTAAAACACTTTCGCAAAAGGAAACATCTGTGGTTCCTTAGTTTTAGCTATGCCGTGTAACCTCTTCGCTGCTCGATTATGCTCTTTAATACTGCATTTCGGCGTAAGAGAGTCGATGCTCTAAGAACGCCGCAATTAATAGACATGACATCCACCCACAGTTTTCAAAGTGACTCGTTTTTGTAAAGCAAGCCAGAAACAACAGTCAGAAGAGGCAGAACGCTCCTGGCCTTGCGCTCAAGCGACTGTGTGCTTTGTTTACCTTACACACTACAAAAAAACTATCTATAATTTAAGATAGTTTCTTATGGCTAAATTCCCCTATTGTTGGGCAATATCTGAAGTTGCCCATTCCTATTTTAATTTTTCTATTTGACATGCCTGCTCTGATGAAGAAAATAATAAATGAGAAGTTAATTACCAGTTACTCAGTACTTGAGTAGATTTTTTTCCCCTTCCACTGACTACTTATTTACTCTTGCTCGAGTAATTATTTGGAGAGATACCTTTTACTTTTATTTGACAGCCCTCTTACTTGAGTGCAATTCTTGGCTACGCTAACCACCTCTGGACGAGCGCTATAGCCTGGACTGACCACCAGCCTATCGCAGGATAACAGCAATTTAATTAATGGTTTTAGTTGGAAACACATGTGTAGCTGTGAAACTCTACAAAGTGAAAGGATCATGTTCAATGTCAACAACAGTGGTGCATTGTGGTGTGTGTGTCACTCATTGAGCTACAGGATGTGGCTAACCTGAAAAAATAAAAAAAAAATAAAAAAACTCTCACAGTATTCTCTCAGTGTTTTGTGTTACACACAAAACAATTGCACGCAGATGCCCACAAGGATTATGCACGACGCCCACACAGGACTGTGCAAAAACAGTGCTCCCACACAACAAGCCACAAAAACACTGAGACAAGCATTTTCCTATCACATCAGCACATCATCACAATACTGATTACAGGTGAAGCCTGGTACACACAGCGAGCATGCAGCAGATAAATGCATTAATGGAAGTCTGCTGGTATTAAATGAGAAAATAAGGGAGGAAGTGTGAAGAGACATGATTTGCGGTAGTACAACAGTGATCAGATCACACTCAAGGGAGGGACGAGTAAAGTGATCCATTCCAGTCTCACTCTGACCTTGTTGACGCTCGCCAAAAAACCTGATTTACAAGCCCAAACTGAATATGATCGCTTCCATCTTTGCCTCCACCCGACCCCTCCCCAGCTTCCCCTCCACCGCCCTTTCCGTGGTAATAAATCGTGCTGTAATTACCAGGCAGGATCAATATCTGTGGCATCACTCGCTCACTCCCCTCATCAGCTCATCTCCCATAGGGCTGCATCTGACACTAACATGTTCATCCCTGCTTCTATTGACCTGCCGCTGATACATCACCGCGTCCACTTTCATCTGCAAACATGCATTCTTAAGCGGACATTTGAACGCATGCGCCTAGCAAATGCGAAAGGATCTAGCCATCACACACGGATGCGGACCGGAGCGTAAGTAGCCGAGCCGGACGCCACACTGGGAGGCCATATAGGTCTCAGTTGCTATTGGAGACGTCTCCCCGGCTCAGCAACCAACAAAGACGTGCCGTTCTCTCCCAGAATAGCTCGCTGGGCCCCTGTCTAATGAAATGGTGGCCAAGGATGAACATCACATGGGCAGTCACGCAGTGTTGAACTTGTGTGTTTGCCTTTGTCAGAACGAGAGAGAGATGGTGTGTGTGTACGAGCGTGTGTGCTTGTGGAAAGGGCATGGATAAGTGCATGTGCATTGTGCAGGCACATGAGCGTGGTGCCCTGGTTACAATCATGCAAGAGTAATGATGTTTAACAGGAAACTTTAAAGATCCAGAGAGCAGTAGCAATTTTCACACTTATAAATTACTGACTTGTAAAACTCCTTCACACTAACCTTTTCACAGGCGTGTGCGTATGTATCAGCAATAGGTATAAGGATGGCAGAACATTTAAATCATCTAAATTTTGTCGACTTCATTGAGTGTGTGAATTGGAGGTTATTTGGGAATTGACATATTTTATGTAACTATATTTACATACACACTATATTGCCAAAAGTATTCGCTCACCTGCCTTGACTCAGATGTGAATTTACATCCCATTCCCAATCCAAAGGGTTTACATGACATTGGTCCCCCCCTCTGCAGTTATAGACTTTAAACTCTTCTGGAAAGGCTTTCCACAAGGTTTAGGAGTGTTTATGAGAATTTATGACCGTTTTTCCGCAAGCGCATTTTTGAGGTTACCAGTGATGCTGGTAACGCATTAGAATTACAACCCCAATTCCAATGAAGTTGGGACGTTGTGTTAAACATAAATAAAAACAGAATACAATGATTTGCAAATCATGTTCGACCTATATTTAATTGAATACACTACAAAGACAAGATATTTAATGTCCAAACTGATGAACTTGATTGTTTTTAGCAAATAATTATTAACTTAGAATTTTATGGCTGCAACACGTTCCAAAAAAGCTGGGACAGGGTCATGTTTACTACTGTGTTACATCACCTTTTCTTTTAACAATATTCAATAAACGTTCGGGAACTAAGGACACTAATTGTTGAAGCTTTGTAGCTGGAATTCTTTCCCATTCTTGCTTGATGTACAGCTTCAGCTGTTCAACAGTCCGGGGTCTCTGTTATTTTACGCTTTATTATGTGCCACACATTTTCAATGGGAGACAGGTCTTGACTGCAGGGAGGCCAGTCTAGTTCCCGCACTCTTACTACGAAGCCACGCTGTTGTAACACGTGCAGAATGTGGTTTGGCATTGTCTTGCTGACATAAGCAGGGGCGTCCATGAGAAAGATGTTCCTTGGATGGCAGCATATGTTTCTCCAAAACCTGTATGTACCTTTCAGCATTAATGGTGCCTTCACAGATGTGTAAGTTATCCACCCCATTGGCACTAACACAGCCCCATACCATCACAGATACTGGCTTTTGAACTTTGCGTCCATAACAGTCTGGATGGTTCTTTTCCTCTTTGGCCCGGAGGACACGACGTCCACAATTTCCAAAAACAATTTGAAATGTGGACTCGTCAGACCACATAACACTTTTCCACTTTCAGTCCATCTTAGATGAGCTCGGGCTGGGCTGGTGTTATACACGTGGTCTGCGGTTGTGAGGCCGGTGGGATGTACTGCCAAATTATCTGAAACGCCTTTGGAGACGGTTTACGGTTGAGAAATGAAGATTCGATTCACAGGCAACAGCTCTAGTGGACATTCCTGCAGTCAGCATGCCAATTGCACGTTCCCTCAGAACTGTGACATCTGTGGCATTGTGTTGTGTGTAAAACTACACATTTCAGAGTGGCCTTTTATTGTGGCCAGCCTATGGCACACCTGTGCAATAATCATGCTGTCTAATCAGCATCTTGATATGCCACACCTGTGAGGTGGGATGGATTATCTCGATAAAGGAGAAATGCTCACTAACACAGATTTAGACAGATTTTTGAACAATATTTTCGGGAAGTGGCCTTTTTTGTATGTAGAAAACGTTTTAGATCTTGGTGTCCAGCTCACGAAAAATGGGAGCAAAAATAAAAGTGGTGCGTTTATATTTTTGTTCAGTATAATAATAATAATAAACCTATATAGCGCTTCTTAAGACACTCAGAGACGCTTTACACTAATAAGATGACAATAACGGTAAGGTGAGTGAGCAGGAAGCCCGGGTGGCGGTTGCTGGTGTCATCGATGCTTTCCACCGGTGGAATTCAGAAAAGTCACGGTAGCCTGCGAGAGCCTAGCTAGACGTAAGGGGATGCGGAAGGATGTTTGGTGGCTGAGCTTGCTGCACGTATGTTCACGAGTCATAACTGAAGCCGGGCTTGCTTAGAGAGAGATAGGTAGGTGATAATTTAGCTTATGTTTTTTTTCCCCCGCCTTTCCTAGTTTAAAATACATGACGACAACAATGCATAGTCCTTCGGTGAACGTGTTGACTGAACGTGAACCTCAGGGATGGCTCATTAATTGAATGAGGAAGCACTTGAATGATTTTGTGAAAAAGAACTGCACGATTCGGTGATTGAATCTTTTTAACGACTCTTTTTCAAGAACTGAATCAGTACACTCAAATGAACTGACGTGCCCATCACTAACAATTACTCCAAAATACTGCCATTTTGAGTAACGAGCAAAGTAACGTGTTGCCCTTCCCTTGTAACCTTTCTTTGCTCAGTGACTCTCCGTACTGTGTTTTTTTTCAGTCAAATGGCTGTCTGCTGTCTACCAGAAACAAATTCCTTGGGTGTTTTTGACATACTTGGCAAATAAAGATGATTCTGATTCTGATTTTGCTTACAATAGAAGAAAAAAGGAAATTTTACACTGTGGTTTCAGTTTTGGTTTGTTCTCCAACAGTTTTCATTCATAATATCTCACAGTTGTCTGAATGAATCAAGAAAATCATCAGACATATCAATGAAGGTTTGCATGGCGCACTGAGGCCCATACCTCTAATGTAGCAGGTGAAATATAACAAGACATATTTCCTCCATTATTACATTTGGTCGATATTAAGGCCATTAAATTACTTCTAAATTTAGATAATTATTGTAGATCTGGAAAAATTATATTAAGCACCGTTGGAGACTTTTGTCGACACGCCGACTTTTCAGTTTGCTCCCTTTTTGGTTGACAGTGGTAATTAAGTTATCTTACAATCAAAATTGAGCGGCACACTGGCAGTGACACCTTTGGCACCACATTTGTGGTTTTAAATCAAACAGTAGGTTAACGGCTCACTAATGCTGATGTGCGGCACGGTGGGCGACTGGTTAGAGCGTCAGCCTCACAGTTCTGAGGACCCATGTTCAATCCCCGGCCCCGCCTGTGTGGAGTTTGCATGTTCTCCACGTGCCTGCGTGGGTTTTCTCCGGGCACTCCGGTTTCCTCCCACATCCCAAAAACATGCATTAATTGGAGACTCTAAAATTGCCCGTAGGCATGACTGTGAGTGCAAATGGTTGTTTGTTCCTATGTGCCCTCCGATTGGCTGGCAACCAGTTCAGGGTGTACCCCGTCTCCTGCCCGATGACAGCTGGGATAGACTCCAGCACGCCCGCGACCCTAGTGAGGAGAAGCGGCTCAGAAAATGGATGGATGGATGGATAATCCTGATGTTTAAATGTCTAAACCACCATTCATAGAAACAATAGATTACTGGGCCTTTTTGTGGTCTCGTAATACCAATCCATCCATCATTCACACCTGTACGAAAAGTCTTAAATGGTGTAAGGCTGGAATTGCCTTTTGGTTCACTTACTTTCTATACTTCTAGAAAAAGCCTCAAATTGTCAACATCAATATATCTCGTTATCTGACAAAGTAGTTAGGATATGAAAAAGTAGGATTGAGAGATATGTCCATTCTATATATATATTCTCTCTCTCTCTCTCTCTCTCTCTCTCTCTCTCTCTTGCTCTCTCTCTCTCTCTCTCTCTCTCTCTATATATATATATATATATATAGAATGGACATAGAGCAGGGATGTCAAACTCATTTTTGTTGCGGGCCACATTGTAGATACGGTTTTCCTCAGAGGGCCATTATGATTGTAAAATCATATCAATGTTTAATCGCCTCATCATATTATTACACATAGACAACAAAAATGCTTACAATAGTTAATTACTATTTATTACATATGAGTATTATACAAAAATTTGGAACAGATTTTAGCAAGAATCATGGAAGTTGACACACATGATTTGCTTTCGCGGGCCACATAAAATGATGTGGCGGGCCAGATCTGGCCCCCGGGCCAGATTTGGCCCCCGGGCCTTGAATTTGACACCTGTGGTATAGCGTTTCATCGACACACTTTTTTCCCCCATTCAGAACCAGTTCAGTTAAAGACTGCTCAGGAAGATTTTAAGGGCTGCCTCAGAAACTGATAATTTTGCAGTGGTCTCTTAATTAACAGCATAATCAATAGATAAATCATTTAAGAGTGTATCGTCTTTCAGTCGTTTAGTACATCGCTGTGTGCATCACAATTGTTTGTGTGAATGCTGCATGTTATCATAAGTAAAAGGTGGCATTGACATATAATTACATTACAGTTATACAGATATTTTAAGGTAACTAAATAATTGCAAACGATATTCTGTGTGTGTGTTGTTTGGACCAGGGTGTCAATTGAAATGTTTATTTATTTTATTTTTTTCCATTTTGTCCTACCTGTTGTGCCACTTAGCTCAGGCTCCCACACAGGATACTCCGATACTTGTCTCAAATGTCCAGCTCTATAAAAAGGTTTACTCTGGCTGATAGGATGGGATCCCGAGTAGAGAGAAGTTTGACATGATGAGTGAAAAATGGAGGTGTTGATTGGAAGATCCTTTGTCATTGTGAAAATGATAGTGTACATCTGGACACGTGCAAGCACCGCCTCGCACTGGGATGAGACCTAGTGCGAGAGTGTATGATTAACTGCTCTGTCAAAAGTGGGAACGCTCTAGGGCGGCAAGGGCAAAGGAGAAGGAGGAGCCGAGAGGGATGAGGGATCATGAGGAGGGAGGCCGGGGGTCTTTGGGCTCTACAGAAGGAGCTGTGGGAGCGAGGTTTGAGGGAAGCTAGTTAGGGGTAACTGTTGTCACTCCAGCTACTCGTGCCACTTTAGAACATGGATGCACATTTTTAGATGACCCATCCTGCAAACCTCCGAAGCAAAGTCTGTCTTTACATACAGTAAGTACGTCTATGCAGAGCCGACTCCGATGGGCTGGATGATTGCAGTACAAACGTGTAGGTGTGTGTTTGCTCTTATCACAATCCTGCAGTGGAATAGGAGGCGGGATATTGGGCGATTGAATCCCCTTCCTTTCTCAACAAATCAGAATGGCAAATGCATAGCTGGACTCACGCACACACACACACACGCACACACACACACACGCACACACACACACACACAAACAAACAATGTGCGGCTCCTCTATTTTCTCTCATTCGTCACAGGGCTTGTTGTTCTAATACTGTGGATATTTGGTCAAGGTCCCCATGGTGGGAAGCTGCGTTGAAAAAAAAAATGCATTCCTCACACAACACGGGTAAACAGGTATTGGAAGAAAGGGCAGGCAACTTTTTGTTATGCTTTTTGTGATGCTTCAATGTTGCAAATGTCATGTTTTGCTTTTTGCGACACTTATTTAGAAAGGATGACGGTGGTAAAAGTAGACATAGTGAGGACTGCTTTAATTAGGTAAGATTTCTACATTTTTGTTCAGTCCCCCTCGGCTTTATGGGACGCTCAGCTGGTATGAAGCAGCTTTTTTTGTGAACAAACAACTTTGATTTGGATCTTCTGTGACTGGTGCCTTTAAATCCATGTAGTTGTAACATTTGAAAAGAAGGGGCAGTGAATCAAGATGTAGACTGCTATGTTAATTTCTCACAGTAGCCGATAACAAGTAGCTGGCCACAAGTGCTGGTATAACACTTCACAAAAGCAAATAACTGTGATTATGGCATCTTCTTTTTCAAAAGTCTTGTTGAACGATGAGAGTATTTCATCCTTTTTTTTTAACAACACAGGCTTACTGAAATGTATCTTATCTACCTAATTTCACTTGTTCTTGTAAACCATTCAGACTCCCAGTCTTACTTACGACTTAATGCCCATAGCTGGACTTTGCTGTAGGTCCCATATGGCAAAGGTTGCCTGGTGTTGCATTAGAAATACCAGTGCAAGCATATGTCGCTCCCCTTTGTGTGTATATGTGTGTGCGTTATGGACCTGATTAGCGGAAAGGAAAATCAATTGAGAAATGTAAACTGTCATGAAATATAAAGAGATGACACGTACACTGACAGGAATAGAGAAGAGACATTCCATTAAATCTATATAACACCTGCTTAGATATTGTGCATATTGTGTGTCTCTCAACGTTTTAAGCTCGTAAACTGAAAATTGTGTTTGGTTGCGCAAGAAAATGCTAAAAAATTAACAGATTTTACCTTTGTTCTCAGCTCGCGCTGCCATCTTGTAACAGATAGCCCTTTAAACCGAATGAGGAAAAAAAACTGTTTGAATGTTTGAAGATCAGTTGAAAATTGCGACTGGCAAAGCAATGAAAAAGAGCATGTACTGCTCAATGACCTCAGCTACCTCAACTCTCATGGATCAACTATGATGGAAAATGTATCCATCCGTCTATCCATTTTATACTGTGCACCCTGTTCAGGTTCACAGGTGAGCTGGAGCCAATCCCAGCAGAACACTGAACTCATGACTGTGTTAACCACCGTGCCGCCAATGCTGGAAAATCCGCTTTTGTTTTGATATACAACAGTGAACCCAGTGTAATTGCCAGTTGTGTTGTCCACTTGAAGAAAATAATCAGAATCAGAATCATCTTTATGTCCAAAGTATGTCCAGAAAACACACACGAAATATGTCTCCAGGAGTTGGAGCCGCTCTAGTACGACAACAGACAAAGAATACTTTTGAGACATAAAGACATTGACAAAAACAGTCACTGAGCAATAAAAGCTTGCTATAATCTGGTAATGCCGGTATAATTTTCTTTTCTTTTTTTTTTGGGACAATTGTGCAAAAAGATGCAGAGTCCTCTAGCACTTAGAGCAATTCGAATGACTAATATAGCAATAGTCCGGTGCAATGACCATTGTGCAAAGGGTGCCGAGACTTCAAGGAATGTATGCAGTTTAACCTGTATGTAGTCCTATAGTCATCTCATATAATGCAGCTGCATATTGTTGCTGCTTCACACTCGCATCTGCATATGTGCACTCCTCTCCAAAAAGCATTGCAACTTGTCAGGTCAATACCTTTTACATTTTTGCTGCAGAACAAAAACATTTAGATTTGACATTAAATGACGAATGAGATAAGAGTTCAACTAACAGTTTAACTTTCATTTGTAGATATTTACTGTACATCTGGATCTGGATCTTTTTAAGTGTACTACTGGAAAAGATGCACTTCACATTGATAAAGAAGACTTAATATTTAGTTGCAAATGATTTGCTTGCAATAACCGCATAAAGCCTGTAATGCATTGATAATTTACCTTCTTTTATAATGCTTTGCCAGGCTTTAAACACAGCAGGATTACGCTCTTCAATCTGCTCTTTACTAGCTGAAGTAGTTCTATTGGGTTTGAGCATGGAGATTGACTTATTTCCCCTGATGAACTCCTTTGTTGTTTTGGCAGTATGTTTTGGGATTAGGATGGTTATATTGCCCCATGATGTAGGATCCCCAAGTTTGGTTGCATGTTTCAATGTTCATTTTATTGCTGCCATCATGTATCACGCCATAAATGAAGATTGATGAGCCAATGCTAGAAAAACCCAAGCAATGATGATTACCTCCACTGTTTTACAGATGAGCTTGCATGTTGGGGATCATGAGAACATCCTTTCTTTTGCAACGCTTTAGTCTTTCACTTTGGTAAAGGTTTGTCTTTGTCTCATCAGTACAAAAGGGGTTAGCGTCTTTTGATGTAGCCTCTGTATTTGTTCATGAAGTCTTCTGCAAGCACAAGATTGTGATACCTTCACTCCTCCCCTTTGTTTGTTTTGGTTGTCCCTGATGTCACTAACAGTTGCTCTCGGCCTTCTTGACAGCACTCACAATGGTTCTTTCATCACCTGCTGCTGTTTCCCTTGATTTACCCATTCAGTGTCTTTTATTTAGTATACCAGTGGTTTATGTCTGTTACAGGACATTCCAAATGGTAGTATTCAAAGGCAAAGACACAAAAGTACAATGAGAGTAGAAATAGAGCACCATTGTTTGAATAAATGCTGTACTACACACCTGGGCAAAAATACAGACTTGCCAGTCCAATGTTACAATACGTTTGCTCACATGAAAAAGGAGTGGGTTCAAAAAAATATCCAAGTTGTGTATCAGATGCAGATGAAAATACCTGGAAATAAAAGCTGAACTGTTAATCACGGCTCATGGTCCTCTTTTAATGACGGACCCAAATGTTTTCAGTCTTCACTAAAAATAAAGGAACTGGATATTACAATATGTAGTATGTATCTAATTTATTCATATAGATGTGCACTAGATATACACTCCAACACTGCTGCTCTCATTCTGCTCTGATTTTTTTGGTTGTTACTTGCTGTCCACTTTGATGCTCTATGACCTAAATTCGCCCTGTGGGGAACTAAGAAAGGCCTATTTTATTATACAGTGGAAACCCGTTTTGCAAACTTGATTTGTTCTGAGAGTTCGTTCGTGAACCGAATCAATGTTTCCCACTGAAATGACTGGGAATAAAATTGATCTGTTCCAGTCCCAGAACAAAGGTTTGTTTATCTTGATTTTATTGGTGTGTAGTCAAATATATATCCAATAAAATATAGAAATAGGTGGAAATGCACTTTGTCATGAAGAAAAAAAAGCAAATCTAGCAAGTCTCCCTAGTGCAACATCTTAGCCTTTTCCATATTATAGCCTTGCTAAGGGATCACTGGAGACCCCTTTTTCATTCATCCACATCAACAATAATTTTTCTACCTCTTTTAATTAGAGGTCTTTGCTTCGTCAACAGTCACATGAACGCATCTGGTCAAGATGTGACGAAACATGGTACTTTTATGGCTTTTTAATCTTCTATTACTCTCTTCTGTTATCATTCAACATGATAAGGTTATCTGCTTTAAATTTACAGTGCAAATAGCACTTTAAAAAAAATAAACATTATTCTTTTAACTTTTCCTGAAGCAAAGTCTCCTTGAAGGTTCTTCGTTTGTTCTGAAGCGTCAGGTGGGCCGTGAGCACATAGTGAAGCACTTCACTTCCTTCAGTAGTACATTTTTTTCTTGTTGCTGAGTGTTGCTTATGAAATACTATTATTTGCCCACTTCACCTACACTGGCCTTGGCGCTGTAAATCACCGGTTACCACTTAGCTTACTAACACCTCATTCACAAGCTGGGCACAATACATCCACAGCACGTTCATTCAGTCGCTCCCCCACTGCCACCCCTTTCTGCTATTCAACGTTCTCTCCTCCCACCATCCTTTTACTTCTCCATCATCCCTCCCGCCATGCTAAGCTGGTTTCTCTGCTTCCACTTCTTTCTTCTGCATTTCTTCCTCCCCCAACTGCAACCCTTGTCCATGGTTTTGTCATGTATGCAGGGGGGCAGGACTTTCCCATGCACCTGCCAGCTCATAAAACACATACACGTGCACTGATTCCTTTAGGGACGGCAAAATCAAAAGCAATTTTTTCACCCTTTCAACGAGGCTTTAAAAGAGGCAGCTGTTTGTGCTTGTGAATAAAAAAAAAATAAAAAATCAAACAGCTTCCTCCGGGGAGAGTAGAATCGCTTTTGATTGTTCTTGTCATCTTTAAACAGTCTCCTCTTTGTTGTTTTAAGTTTCACTCCTCATCGGGGTGTTGAAGTGGTGAAAAGAAACACAGACTTACATGCGCCGTCTCCACCAGCGTTGAGTGTCAAGTCAGATGATCTCCAAGTATGCTCAGCCTGCATTGTGCAGGTATGAGCAAACAAGAGAGGGGACATGAGATAGAAAGAGAGAAAAGTGCCAAGAAGTGATTTATGACCTGAAAAGACAGATTAACTCCACCGGCTGCCTAAGTGGCCCTGAAACAAGTTGAATTACAGCCTGGACCAGGAGGAGAGGAGAGGTGGAGAGATGGAGGACTGAAACTGAAAGGTCAACGCTATGGTAGCATTGAGAAAGAGAGCAGATGACAGGACGGAAGAACAGATTGTCATGCAGGAATCGGAAGATGAAAAGGTCAGAGGTAAAGAGGAAGTGATAGATTGAAGACTACCAGGGGCCCAGCCACTTGAGAGGGTGCCGGGTTTGTCCCGGAGTATTTTGCAGTCGGCTATCAAGTTTTTTGGGTGTGATAATTAGGTCTTATTAGTTATTTCAAGGCGGCACGGTGGACGACTGGTTAGAGCGTCAGCCTCACAGTTCTGAGGACCCGGGTTCAATCCCGGTCCCGCCTGTGTGGAGTTTGCATGTTCTCCCCGTGCCTGCGTGGGTTTTCTCCGGGCACTCCGGTTTCCTCCCACATCCCAAAAACATGCATAAATTGGAGACTCTAAATTGCCCGTAGGTGTGAATGTGAGTGCGAATGGTTGGTTGTTTGTTTATATGTGCCCTGCGATTGGCTGCCAACCAGTTCAGGGTGTACCCCGCATCCTGCCCGATGACGGCTGGGATGGGCTCCAGCACGCCCGCGACCCTAGTGAGGAGAAGCGGCTCAGAAAATGGATGGATGGATAGTTATTTCAAAGGAAAAGGAAACAGTGGGTGAACTCTATCTGACGTTCCATGGCAAAATATAACAATCTGCGTGGCCGTTTATGTTTTCAACTAAGAAGGAATTAACTCTTCCTGCTTGTTGACAATACAAGGACCATATAAAACAACGAAAACACAAACATTTTAAAACAGGTGTAAAATGGAGAGTTAAGCACTTCATGTGAATGCTGTTTAGTGTTTAGTGAAGGCATCAGTGGCGGCAGCATAATAGAGGGCGCTAGGGTGCTCCCCCACCACTGACGTTGCTCACCACATTGCTTTCCTTGAAGACAAAAAAAAAATAAAAAAATCATCACTAAATGAAAATATTTACAAAAACGTATGTATATCTATTTTTTACGCGCTCTAACCCCCCTCTCATGTGCTCTTTCCCGTAACCGGTTGTCAAGGTGAATGGATAGCGAAATGAGATCCTCGAGTGAGGAGGGCTCGTCCCGAGCAGCAAGCTCGTCCTTCAGCTGCTCTGACAGACCGTTAAGGAAAATCCCCCTTAGTGCGGCATCATCCCACCCGCATGTATTCGGAATTCAACTGAATAGGAGGCAACGGAACTAGCACCCTGAGTGAGCGTAAGGAGGCGGCGAGTGGCTTCCCTGCCCTGAACGAGGTGATCAAAGACCTTCTTTAGTTCAGCGGAAAAGGAATTAATTGACGTGAGTACTGGGGAAGAGTTGTGCCATAAAGCGGTTGCCCATTTAGCTGCTTTACCGCAGAGGAGGTTTGTGACAAAAGTGGACTTGGATTGTTCGGTGGGTTGTAAGTTGAAGACTAGGGAACAATTAAGGATGAACTGGCTGCATGCACCTAAGTTCCCAGAGTAGAGTGCTAATTGCCAACAGATGTGCGGCCGAAGTAGTGCTGATTACTGGGAAAAGAGAGAGGGGTGAGAGAGAGAGGGCGAGAGGGGCGCAAAGCGCCACCCAAGCTCCAACAATGGAACTTCAGGGACAGACCATGACACAAAGACTTCCACTGATTATCATGAAATAGACACGAAAACAGTAGAAAAGGTAATAAATGGGATATCCAAACCACTGACATACATTTTTTATTTATCATCACAAACCTTTCAATTTCCCAATAATACAAAAACAGCTAAAGCCAATCCTCTATTTAAAACTGGAGACAAATTTTCCAGAAAATGTTTCAAGAAAGCGAGGGGGACCTGGAGATCAGGCATTTTTGATCCTTGTAATTACAAGGGACAGAAAGCTGGTCAAAGAAATATGGCACAAAAAAAGTAGAACTACAAAGCTAGTGAGGATAAAATGTGAATCTTTCAAATCACTATCTCCGGTTATCTCTGCGAGACGAGCTCTTTTCAATATCAGGTCACTGGGTAATCAATCAATGTTGATTAATGACATCATTACAACCTACGATCTGGACTTTTTGTTACTAAATGAAAACGTGGTTATCAGAAAGTAGCTGTAATACCATTTTAAATCAGGCAACACCAGCAAATTTAAATTTTATGAACAAGTGTCGAATAGGGAAAAAGGGCGGTGGTATTGCTGTTATTTTTAAGTCATTATTTCAGTGTAAATAAATTATACTGGGTGATTTTAGCTCTTTTGAATATCTCTGTTTTTTAGTTAAAGGTGACCCAAAGGTTATTGTTTTAAAAATTTATAGGACTCCAAGATACAATAGAACATTTATGGAGGACTTTTCAGAACTGCTGCCAGTTATTTGTACTAGTTTGTCATAACGGGAGACTTTAACATTCATGTTGACAATAACATGAAAAAAAAAATCTAATTAACTTTCTGCTATATTAGACACATTTGACCTCTCTCAACATATTAAAAGTCCAACCCACACTCAAGGTCACATCTTAGACCTGGTCATCGCTAAGGATGTTGAAATTCTATCAATTTCTTGAACTTAAATTGACTTTTTGACAAATTTCAATCAGGGTTCCCACCTCATCACAGTCCAGAATAGGCTCTTATCAAGGTGCTAAATGATATAAGATTGAATAATGACTCGGGAAAGGTGTCAATTCTGGTCTTGTTGGATCTCAGTGCAGCTTTTGATACGGTAGATCATAAAATACTGCTGAACAGGTTGGAAACGTGGGTAGGACTAAATGGAACAGTACTTAAATGGTTCAGGTCCTGCCAGGAGGAAATGAGTTATTTTGTAACCATTGGAAATGTTCAATCTCATCGAATGGCAATGACCTGTGGGGTCCCTCAAGGGTCAGTTCTTGTACCGCTCCTGTTCAGCCTGTATATGCTACCCTTAGGTCAAATTCTTCAGAACTTTAATTTTCACTATCATAACCATGCAGATGACACACAGTTATATCTAGCAGTGTCTCCAGATGACTACAGTTTAATTGAGGTGTTGTGTCACTGTCTAAAACAGTTAAATAATTGGATGAGCCAATTTTTTCTTCAATTAAACCACAACAAACTGAGATAATTGTTTTTTTGGCAATAAAGAAAAGAGAATTGCTGTTAATAAATACCTGGAGTCACTCTCTTTAAAAACCAAAGACCAAGTCCGAAACCTTCGTGCTCTGATAGATTCTGACCTGACTTTCAACAGTCATATCAAATCAATTACTAAAACTGCCTTTTACCATCTGAAGAACATATTCAGAGTGAAGCCTTGCATGTGTCAAGCAGACAAGGAGAAGCTCATCGATGCTTTTATCTCAAGTAGACTTGACTGCTGTAATTGTCTTCTGACTGGACTCCCTAAAAAGAGCATTAAACAGCTGCAGCTCATTCAGAATACTGTGGCTCGGGTTCTGACAGGAACAAAGAGGTCAGAGCATATTACTCCAATTCTGAAGTCTTTACACTGGCTTCCAGTCAGCTTTAGAATAGATTTAAAAGTTCTGGTACTGGTCTATAAATCACTAAACGGTTTAAGTGCTGAATACATGAATGAAATGCTAATGAAATATAAACCCAGTAGGGCTCTGAGATCAACAGACTCAGGTCAAATAGTGGAGCACAGAGTCCAAAGCAAACATGGTGAAGCAGCATTTAGCTATTATGCTGCACACAAATGGAATAATTTGCCAACAGAAGTGACGTCACCCCAAAGTGTGCATGTTTTTAAGTCCAGGTTAAAAATTCTTATTTTTTCCCATGCTTTTTAGAACATTTCCATGATAAAAATCAGCATATCAAATAATGGAGTGAGACTATGGAACAGACTGAGTATGGAGCTGGAACAATGTCCAAGCATCAACCAGTTCAAAAACAAATACAAACAAATGACCTTTACAAAATACGAGGAGGAAGTGGTAGCCATATAAATATATCCATCCATCCATCCATTTTCTGAGCCGCTTCTCCTCGCTAGGGTCGCAGGCGTGCTGGAGCCTATCCCAGCTATCATCGGGGAGGAGGCGGGGTACACCCTGAACTGGTTGCCAGCCAATAGCAGGGCACATACAAACAAACAACCATTTGCACTCACATTCATACCTGCGGGCAAATTTAGAGTTGTCAATTTACCTACCATGCATGTTTATGGGATGTGGGAGGAAACCGGAGTGCCCGGAGAAAACCCACGCAGGCACGGGGAGAACATGCAAACCCCACACAGGCGGGGCCGGGGATTGAACCCCGGTCATCAGAACTGTGAGGCAGACGCTCTAACCAGTCGTCCACCGTGCCGCCTCATATAAATATTTATCAAATAAAATGTAGTTATGCGTTTCATATATTAAAATGCAAGACAAAACGTTTTACGGAGATAAAATTAAATATAAAATAGCATATATAGGTAGAAGACCAAGAAATATATAAAAACCCAATCATAACATCCTCGCATATAAACGCACAATACTTCCACACAAACAGACAGCGTACAGTGATTAACAGTGCAGGTAGCCCCCCAAGGACCACATGAGTAGCATTCAGGCCTGTTATAAAAATTGCTCACCGGTGATGGGGCATTATAATTTTCTAGAAATGCTGTAAAAGCGATCATTTGAAAATATAAACACTGGCAGAGATTTATAGAAATATAGTATTTCATATTTATCTGTTTCCTAATTATTCTGAGAAATCATTAACGTGATCAGTGCCTTCATATAAATGAATACCATTAATTAGTTATAATAATGTAATACAAACTTATTATTCAAGGTAATTTGAGCAAAATTGTTGTTCAGAAGTGTATATAAAACAGGTAACCTTTCCCATTAATCAGTACCCAAGGAGTAGCTCTCAGTTTCAAAAAGGTTGGTGGCCCCTGGTGTAGAGCTATGACAAGGCACTGAGTAATAATTTATTATTAATACTATATATGTCTACGTGTTTTTTTATGGTTGCTTTTGTTTTGTCTGTTGTAGTTGATTGTTTTTTCTTTTCTTTTTATTAAAATCCAACATACTGCTGCAAATGCAAAATTTTGTGCAAATTATGCAAAAAGGAGTTTTCATACCACTGAAGCACTTAAACCCTCTGACATATGATCAAACTTTTCAACTGCAACACAAAACTATTTAAAGGCAATACTATAAAAAGAAAAAAAAATCCTAAAATATCACTTTAACTTTAGGGCTGTTTACTTAAATGTGTTCTGCGAAGAATTGAGGAAGTACTCTTTCTAGAGCCGTGGCCCAATGGTTAAGATCATCGCCTGCCACCGTGGGGGACCTAGGTTCAAAACCCCGGACTCACGGCTGTGGTGTCCTTGAGCAAGACACTGATACCCCGAAATGCTCCCCGGGCGCTTCAGCTGCCCCCTGCTCCAGTGTGTTCCACTAACATGTGTTCACTGTGATGGGTTAAATGCAGAGAACAAATTTCGTGTGCATGCATGCATGTTCATGACAATAAAAGATGATTCTTCTTCTTCTTCTTCTAGAGAAAGATACCCCTTGCAGCCTGCCAAATAATCAACGGTACTCAAACATGGGCAGCAATAACACTTCACAACCATTGTAGACATGATCGAATACATCCCCAAACATCTTTTGGTCTTTAAAATAGTCACCAAATAAATAACAATACGTTGCTGTTTCCTCCTTTGTTTTATTGCAAAGCAATACAATCGATCAATCAACTTTTATTCAGCATACTCATAGTGCATTAGAAAACACATACAGTACAGTACACAATAAGACACATAAAAGGAAAGTACATCAGGAAAATCTTTATATTTAATGACCATAATTAGTTTTACAAGCAATTCCCTTCTAAGAAACAACAAGAATCAAATAAATTTCACCTGCCCTGTCCGGTATCCAGGTATTTATGTTGCAGTCACACTGGAAGAATTTACTGAAGTGAATTGTTACTGAATTGATTTCCAGCCACTGAATCGCTGGAATGGCTGGCGACCGTTTCAGAGTGTACCCTGCCTCCCGCCCAAAGATAGCTGGGACAGGCTCCAGCAGCCCGCGACCCTAGTGAGGAGAAGCGGTAAAGAAGATGGATGGATGGATGGATGAATCGTTTCGGATCGTATCGTTCTACATGAACCAGTAGCGTCCTTGAATCGAATCAGCAGCCAATTGTGATAGGAATTGAATCGTTGCTAAAACGAATCATTATATCCTTATATACTATACTATACTATAAACTTCAAAGATTTTTCCACTTTTCTTAAAATATGTTGGTCCATGCATTTATTTTTGCAGGAAATCCTGCTAAATTATCTTGAAAAGAGGATTGTTTTTGCAACCAGGGAGTCATAGCTTTGGTTATTCAATCAGTTGACACCCTCCAAGCCTCGAAACGGATTATGGATTAGGAATAGCTCATATCTATGTAAATAGATTCAGACAGCTAGTATTCAAGAGAAGTGAAAGAAACAAGCATGTTACCTGCAGGTCTTTGGTATCTTGCTTCATGTCACACACAGTGGTTTGTGGTTGAGCAGCTGTGGTCTACAAATGTGCTTCTTGACTTTCAGTTGTAGTATTTGCGTCAACTTCGTGCTTTCCGTAGATTGCGTTGGTGTGTCCTCAGCCACAGCTGTGTATTACACCTCTACTGAGATGAACAATAACAAAAACATACAGGGAATTCATGCAGCACAATTGAACGCCAGTGGTGTTTTATATGAAAACAAAAACACCATATGTCTTTGGGGGAAAGCGCAGTACCAAAACAAAACCCACACATGTATGCAAACTCCACACAGGATGACCGGAGCCTGGATGTACACCCACAACCTCAGAACTGTGTGGCAGATGTGCTACCCACTCGCTCACCGTGCTGCCAGGCTACATCCATACGCCGTATGACTACCAAGTGTTGCTCCCAATATAAAACACCGCAAATCACAAGCTAATTCAAGTGCCCAAGACTCGATGTAACTGTAATGTCATTGTGTCAAAACAAAATGCAGTCCACAAAGTACTACTTTTCCCTTATTATTTGTACATTGAACACCTTTTGAAAGAGACACCAGTGCATTGACTCGCAACAACAAACCTCATAACATTATTTTAGCTTCCATTCTGCAAGGGTAAAAGGTTCATAATTTGTAATTTTGATTCAACTTTGCAAGATCTTTGTTGTTGTCGACCAGTTGGTAGCTTCCAAATGCACCCAACCCCTACCTACACAATTAATGATGATTGCTTTTAGTCCAAGTCCATCTATCCATCATCCATATGTCCGACCATCCGTCCAACCATATATCCATCCCTCCCCCCATTTCTACCATCTATCCATTTCAGGGTCACAAATGAGCTAGTGTCTATTCCAACTGACTCAGCTGGAAGTGGGGAACAGCCTCAACACAGCACAGAAAGGCCCTAGTCGAAATTCAAACTCAGAATATTTGACTGTGAGACATATGTGCTAATAACCCGACCGTGCTGTCCAATTACAATTTTAAAGGTGTGTCCTGCTTTTAGTCACAATATACTGTTAAATCTCAGTGGTGTTTGGAAGACCACATAAAGCAAAATGCAAAGTGTCCTTCGTCTACTTAACTCAACGAGTTTGTACAAATGAGTGAGCCCAGACCATAAATACAAGCAGACCTTTCAGAAAGCATTCAATAGGAGCTGCTGACAAACGAGGAAGCTGTTCACCATTAGCCCCAGGTCCTGTTAATGTCACTTACGTTTATTAACCTACTGTTTTTATGTTTATTCAGCAAGCGCACACACACACACACTCACACACACTAGGTTACACCGTCTTGTTCCATTAAGCGTGAACGTGTTTATGGGCTCCTTCATGTGAGTTATGCCACTAGTCGCTAATTGCAGACAAATCGCTTTGCCGCACACAATCATTCCTGCCTTTTTTGATGTTTAATTTCACCAGTTGATTACCAGCAGAGTTTACCATCGCCATCGCTCTTCCTCCGCCACCAGGACGACTCATTCATCTTCTCGTAGGCCCGCTGCTGCCGCGCATACGTAATGAGTTCACTCTGATGAACAGAGGGATGGATTTCATAAATCACGCTCTTGTTTGTAACAGCTTCTCTCTCTGTTTCCATTTCAATTAATGTAGCAGAGCACATTGGAAATGCTGATGGCTTAGAGACTTGCAGTCCAGCTAGATCATTTCCTGTAGAATTTTGGAGCAAACTTACTGGCACACCCTCCATATGACACCTAAATAAAAAACAGAGTTCATAGCTTATTTTACACTGATTATTTTATGTTTGTCTACTTTCCAGTAATAAGTATCCACCCAATATAAAACCAACAAGGGGGGAAGGTCACACAAGTATATTTGTTCACTTACCGCAGCAGATATTTCTGTTGCAAATGGGACCCAGTGGACTTTTATTATGTCTGGGTTGTATTGAATAGAGCATCACAGCAAAAAACACACACACAAACACATACACACACACACACACAGACAAACTCACAAAATGTTGCTGATGAGGACCCTGTCAATAATATAAACAGACATTACACAACATGATGAACCCTTTAAGAATGTTAGATGATGCTGTATCAGAGCTGTATAAAACCTGCTGCCAACATTTCCTCCAATAGCAGTTATAGTGAATGTAATATAGTAAATAGTAAGTGGTTACTCAACTGTAGCGAGTACCAGGCATTTATTCGTAGAAGGCGTCTATTGGAGAGAGGGCCTATTTATTATATTTCTCGCTAGACACGCTGCTGGTTTTCAATTGGTCGTAGGATAATACTTCCGCCTTATAAAAGGAATAAATGTGTAACTTCATCATATTGTCCTATGTCCTGTTTTTATTGATTCAGATCAATAATGATTATTATTTTCGACAAAGTTACAATAACGTCACGAAAAGTATCGACACAAGATATGCAAGAGACACATTTAGTATTACTTTCACTTCCACTTGCTCCACAGGTGTTAGACCATGCTGATGTGTATTTTCTTTGTCATGTCTTTTATTAATTAAATCATTTGTTCTGGTTTCCATACCAGATCGGTCGTGGCCCGGTATAACAACGTCCGCCCCCGGCACCTTTAACCTGCAGGGCACCGGTGGAAATTCAGCTACCGTGGGTCTAAGATGAAGGAGAGGTGGAAAGCGGGTTCTTCGGCAGAAAAATAAGAGGAAAGAATTGAATGTGGGGACTTTTAATGTTGGGACTATGATAGGAAAATCTCAGGAGTTGGTTGACATGATGATTAGGAGAAAGGTTGATATATTGTGTGACCAGGTGGAAAGGCAGTAAGGCTAGAAGTTTAGGGACAGGGTTTAAATTATTTTACCATAGAGTAGATGGGAAGAGAAATGGAGTAGGGGTTATTTTCAAGTAAGAGTTAGCTAAGAATGTCTTGGAGATGAAAAGAGTATCAGATCGAGTGATGAGGCTGAAACTTGAAATTGAGGGTGTTATGTATAATGTGATTAGCGGCTATGCCCCATAGGTAGGATGTGACCTAGAGGTGAAAGAGAAATTCTGGCAGGAACTAGACGAAGTAGTTCTGAGCATCCCAGACAGAGAGAGAGTCATGATTGGTGCAGATTGTAATGGATGGTGAAGGAAATGGGGGTGATGAAGAAGTGATGGGTAAGGAGGGCATCCAGGAAAGAAACATGGAGGGACAGATTGTGGTAGACAAAAAGGATGGAAATGGCTGTAGTGAACACTTTTTCCAGAAGAGGCAGGAACATATGGTGACATACAAGAGCAGAGTTAGAAGCTCGCAGGTGCATTACATCTTATGCAAAACGATGTATTCTGAAGGAGGTTACTGACTGTAAGCTTGTGGTAGGGGAGAGCATGGCTAGACAGCATAGGATGGTGGTGTGTAAGATGACTCTGGTGGTGGGGAGGAAGATTAAGAAGACAAAGGCAGAACAGAGGACCATGTGGTTGAAGCTGAGAAAGGAAGAGTGTTGTGCGGCTTTTCAGGAAGAGGTGAGACAGGCTCTCGGTGGACAGGAGGAGCTTCCAGAAGACTGAACCACTACAGCCAAGGTGATCAGAGAGACAGGCAGGTGAGTATATTTTGGCAGGAAAGGAGAGGAGGAGACTTGGTGGCCGAACCTCAAAGTACAGGAAATCATACAAGGAAAGAGTTTCGTTAAGAAGAAATGGGACACTGAGAGGACCGAGGAGAGGACAGGTTGGCCAGACAGAGGGCTAGAGATGGGAAGAATGTGCAGCAGGTTAGGGTGATTAAGGATAGAGATGGAAATGTGTTGACTGGTGCCAGTAGTGTTCTGGATAGATGGAATGAACACTTTGAGAGAGAAGGAAGAGTGGTAAAGGCAAGTGTGATGGACCAGGAAGTGGCAATGATTAGTAAGGGGGAAGTTAGAAAGGTATTAAAGAGGATGAAAAATGGAAAGGCAGGCCGTCCTGATGACATTCCTGTGGAGGTATGGAAGCATCTAGGAGAGGTCGCTGTGGAGTTTTTGACCAGCTTGTTCAACAGAATTCTTGTGGGTGAGAAGATGCCTGAGGAATGGAAGAAAAGTCTGCTGGTGCCCATTTTTAAGAGCAAGGGTGATTTGCAGAGCTGTGGGAACTATAGAGGAATAAAGTTGATGAGTCACACAATGAAGTTATGGGAAAGTAGTGGAGGCAAGACTCAGTACAGAAGTGAGTATTTGCGAGCAACATTATGGTTTCATGTCTAGAAAGAGTACCACAGAGAGGATGTTGATGGAAAAGTAAAGAGTCAGAAGGAGCTACACTGTGTCTTTGTAGCTCTAGAGGAAGCCTATGACAGAGTACCCAGAGAGGAACTGTGGTACTGCATGCGGAAGTCTGGAGTGGCAGAGAAGTATGTTAATATAATACAGGACATCTACAAGGGCAGCAGAGCAGCGGTGAGGTGTGCTGTAGGTGTGACAGAGGAGTTTAAGGTGAAGGTGGGACTTTCATCAGGGATCAGACTTAAGCCCCTTCATGTTTGCAGTGGTGATGGATAGGCTGACAGATGAGGTTAGACTGGAGTCCCCATGGACCATGAGGTTCGCAGATGACATTGTGATCTGCAGTGGAACCAGGCAGCACGTGGAGGAACAGTTAGAAAGGTGGAGGCATGCACTGGAAAGCAGAGAAATGAAGATTAGCCAAAGTAAGACAGAATATATGTCAATGAATGAGAGGGGTGGTGGGAGAAGAGTGAGGCTACAGGGAGAAGCGACAGCAAGGGTGGAGGACTTTAAATACTTGGGGTCAACAGTCCAGAGTAATGTTGAGTGTGCTCAGGAAATGAAGAAACGGGTCCAAGCAGGTTGGAACGGGTGGAGGAAGGTGTCAGGTGTGTTATGTGACAGAAGAGTCTCTGCTAGGATGAAGGGCAAAGTTTATAAAACAGTGTTGAGGCCAGCCATGATGTACGGATTAGAGACAGGGGCACTGAAGAGACAACAGGAAGCAGAGATGGAGGTGGTGGAAATGAAGATGTTGAGGTTCGCTCTCGGAGTGACCAGGTTGGATAAAATTAGAAATGAGCTCATCACAGGGATGGCCAAAGTTAGATGTTTTGGAGACAAAGTTAGAGAGAGCAGAGTTAGATGGTTTGGACACGTCCAGAGGAGAATTAGTGAGTATATTGGTAGAAGGATGATGAGGATGGAGCTGCCAGGCAAGACAGCTAGAGGAAGACCAAAGAGAAGGTTGATGGATGTCGTGAGGGAAGACATGAGGGCAGTTGGAGTTGGAGAGGAGGATGCAGGAGATAGGGTGACATGGAAAAGGATGAAACGCTGTGGCGACCCCTAACGGGACAAGCTGAAAGGAAAAGAAGAAGTTGTGTTTTGAAGAAAAGAAAAAAAAATCCAGTTTTGTTTTCAAACCAAGATCTTAGCTATGGCGGCACGGTGGACGACTGGTTAGAGCGTCTGCCTCACAGTTCTGAGGACCGGGGTTCAATCCCCGGCCCCACCTGTGTGGAGTTTGCATGTTCTCCCCGTGCTTGCGTGGGTTTTCTCCGGGCACTCCGGTTTCCTCCAACATCCCAAAAACATGCATGGTAGGTTAATTGACAACTCTAAATTGCCCATAGGTGTGACTGTGAGTGCGAATGGTTTGTTTGTGTGTGCCCTGCGATTGGCTGGCAACCAGTTCAGGGTGTACTCCGCCTCCTGCCCGATGATAGCTGGGATTGGCTCCAGCACGCCCGCGACCCTAGTGAGGAGAAGCGGCTCAGAAAATGGATGGATGGATGGATCTTAGCTACACATGTGCTACATGGGAGAAAACCTAAAGTGACATTTAAAAAAATGCTGTTACAATGGAAAGATGATGGAATGACAATTTTTGTTTTGTGTTTTCCTATTTTGACAAATTCACTGTTCTGCTGCTATGATGTTACACGAATTTCTGTTCCTACAGCAGCGACTTAACCTGAATTTATACAAAATCAGAACGTGTTGTAGTCTGTCACTAACCGACACTAACGCAGTAGTAAAGTCACAATTACAGTAAATATTTGAGTGAAAAACCCTTTTAGGTCATGGACATGAAAGTATCAAATAAGTATGACTGTAACTGAGCATGCCCTATTGTGCCGTGTTGATGACGCCATGTGCAATCTAATTCAATACACGCTGTTCGAAACCTCAAAACACCCTATTGGACCATCGTAAACGTAATCACATTTACTGACTAGCATTATCTTTGCCTGCTTGGGAGTGTGGAGGTATTTATTTGGGGAGAGGTGTTTATTTGTTTCTGTGAACAACAGACTTTTTTATACAGTTATTGCAGTGGATGTCACTGGATTGTGCTGGTGTACCTAATGTTGCGGGAGGTCTCTGTATATTTACACACGCACAAAAAAAATATAAATGGACAGTAACCCAAGCTTACACTTGGCAGTATGCAGTTTTTATTACTCACTACTCACTGTGATCGGAAAATAAACCCCACACCTAAATTGATTTGCTTTTTTTTTTTTTATCTCTCGCTCTATTTAACATTGGACGCTTGTATAAAACCAGAGAGATGTGAATTTTTACAACCCAATTTAAAGACATGTTCAGAGAAATGGAAGGGTCTTGTGTGTTTGCGTGTTCCATTTAGGCTCAATTTTCTTTGGTTGCCTCCTGTCTTTGCTCTTAACCCTCAGTGACCTCTTGCTGGGTGAAAGAAGGAGGCCAGTTCTCTGGGGATGTTTGCGCCTCCCACCTCAGCTCTCTGCTAACAGGTTCATTTCGCTCAGCTAAATAAATAGCATCTTTCATTGTTTCTGTTCAAAATTCCTGCAGGCCAAATAGCTTCAGTCATTCAATATGTGTGTGTGTGTTTGAATTACATTGTGTTTTAGGCATTAGAGAATGCACGAATCCATGCGTTTGTGCACCGTCTTTCTTGCGCTCCAAATGATGTGCAGGCTCGCCCCTGGCATTTGGAAATTGGTGTTCGATCCCAAGCAGGGGACGGTGAGCCTTCAGGCTAGCTATTATCTGTGTGCTAAGCTAAAGGAATGCAAATAAAAGGCCCAGGGTTAAGCAGAGGGATCATTAAAAGGCACTCAATGTCTTCAATTATACAACAGGTGATGCATGGTCGAAGTGAGGCGATGCTTATACCAATTGTTCCTCAATAAAGCTCCAGTGACACTCTGGCTTGCTCACTGAGAGGTCAAGGAAAGTTCACCAGAATCTTTTAGAGGGGCAATGACGCTGCAGGTTATGGTCTTTTAAGGTCGCACTGATGTATTTATTACTAGTTTACTGACTGCATATGGTGACAAGAAGATGAGGGGCTTCTGTGTATTCCGGAGTTCTTAACACTCTATAATGTGTACAAAAAATTGTATACTATGTTATGGCTATAGAGTCTGGTGCATTCAAGGGAACTTGGGAAGCAGGACATATTTCAGGTTGAAAGATGAACAAATAAATGACAGTATTTGTTTTGTTTGTAGAAAAATCACAAAATAAATACAATGGTGTCTAAGATTAACTATCGGTTAGAAAAAATATACTGTATGCCTCTCCACTTAATTGTGACCTAATATAATCTTTTATTTTAGTGTGAGGATAAGAAAGTTGATCATGTTCCTCTCTAAGTATTATCACTTTACTGTGAGACAAAGCAACATGTCTGTTGTTGGGGGGCATCACCCTTTGCATAAGGCAGATGATAACTGCCTGTTCACGTGTGTATATGCTGTATACGTATATGTCCTCGCCAAAAGAAAAAACAGGCAGACACCTCTTCGAGCCATCAGGTTGTATGGAACTGAGTCATTATTATCAAAGTGCTTGTCCTGCCATTTTCCAACTGGGATGGTGTTCCTAGTGTTCTGGAATGCAGCACATTGCACACTTTTGATCAACATGTAAGAGATGGGTTCATGACCTCCACCAAGCGTGAAACACAAGAGCATTACTATGCCTTTGTATGTAAATTTGGTACCAGCATTACTTGCATAAATCATTTTACACTTGAGACTATGTGAGCCCCGGGATGGATCCTTTTTAAGAACAATTCACTTTTAATTCTAATTGTAAGAATAATAAACAATGACATTGTAATGTAGAACAATTCATACAATATATTAGATGGGAAAAAAATATACATAAAACAGACTCAGGCTCTGTTCACAAAAATTGCAATTCAAGAAATATTAAACATTTGGCACAGAGGTATAACCCCATTAATCCCTTAACTGGCAATATACTGCAAGTATCCAAGTGGGTTAAAGTATGTATGTTGCAAAGTGTAGCAGTTGCTTTGATCTACTGTTGCTGTTATCTATGAGGTTTGTACTACTTTTCGAAAGTCTGTGGCCTTCCTTTAAACGCTGCTTTGTCAACGTTCAATGGCTACATCTCTCACGATAGTGAGTAAGCTATAGTGTATAAAATGTGAGTATACATGCATCATATTCACGGTTGTATTTGCATTGCTAGGAAAAGGGTTCCATAATTGCAAACTGCCGCGAAATGGGAAATGGGAAATGTCATGTTTTTTGTTCCCAGCTGAATAAATTGGGTGGAATGGTTGTGTTTAAAATGGGTTTTGTCACTTTGAGGTTTTAAGATGTGTTGTCTTTGTAGCGACTTCATACAAATTCGACATATCCGCTCGTTGGTGTTAGCAGGATGGCCGCGTTCATCTGACTCAAATCCATAATGTTCCCACATCGTCGCGGTGGCAGTAAGAACTAATTCCATTAATTCCATTAACTGTGCAGCTACTGGCTCGCTGTCTGAAAACTGATTAGCTTCGTGTACGTGTCTCAAAAACACCCTTGCGCGTGCACGCACACACACAGACACGCACACAGCCAATCAGACGGAGGGTCCCCACCGTTCAATATCTCTGATTGGTTTAGAGACCACAATGGGTTTCATGTGTGTGCTTTCAAGTTGTGGAAATGTTTTTTACTCCCTAAAATGACTGGGCACCTGTAGACACGCTCAGGTTTTTTTTTTTTTTTTTT